>NC_135237.1:107212547-107516714 GCF_051348905.1 Ranitomeya variabilis | reverse complement strand
AACAGCTTTAAGGGAATTGGCTCTTGAGGAAGTTAAAATTATATTCAATATACATTCTATAATCCCCTTTCCTAATATATTCCCCCCCTTTTTTTTTTCCAGGTCCATCTGTATATAGCATCTTGCGAGTATACCTTGGTATAAATGAGCGACTACATATTCCAGAAAAAAGAGATAGAAAAACTTTTTTCTTATTTATTAACATTGTTATTTTTAGATCTACTTAGCCTGGACTGTCTTGTATTTCAACCCCTATTTTGGTTCAGAGTAAAAATATACTGTTATACGGATTAACTAGTTTCTATCCGTTGAAAACCATGGTTTTCAATTTATATTTGTTATATAATTGTTTATTTATTTGTTTTCCTCAAAGCCACTCCTTTTGAATATATCAGGTCTTTTACATCCAGGTGTCCTCTCACTGTTTGCTGTTGTTTTAAAAAATCCAGTGACCTGCCCTTTGCCCATGTATATTTCACCTGATCTCGTGCCCATTTTCTCCTGCGCCGCATCCATTGAATAGATGCGTATCTTATCTTTGTAGGGTGGATCTCCCTTGATTGTTACTGCGCATGTGCCCATTGGCGCTAATATATGGCGTCTATTTTTGGCTGTAGGAGGCTTCCCAGCCATGTTATGCCCGCTTCTGGGACTTTTGCGCACGTGCCGATCGGCGCATGCGCATTTGATTTATAATCAGACATCTTGAAACAGGAGCTCTAGCTTCTTGCAGGGTTCTGTGCAAGCGCCGGCGTCCTGGCCACTTCCGGTTTATTCGCTCATACCGGCATCATTGGATTGTTTACCTGCGCCTCTGGACTCCAGCTGTTCTCGGTTTAGCGCTAATCGTTAAGGTATTTAAGATGGTTACACGTTCACTGCAATCACAGCCCCTGAAGAAGCCAGTGTATCTGGCGACACGCGTTGGGCGTTCAGTGCCCTTGTTCACCCTATCATTTCTACCCCTTATTGCATCGATGCTCCTCACAGGGACCCTGCCCAGGAAACCTTTCCTATAGGCTCAGGTTGTATAGGCTGCTGTATTGTTTAGTACCATTTCTTAAGGGACGGTTGCTTTCTCTTTTGGGCGTTGAGTAGGTAATATTGCACTTTATAACCCTTTGATGATGGACTTTCATAATGTATGCATCTGTTGCATTATACCGATAAGATGACCCCGTTTTCTTTGTGTGGTTACCTGTGAGTGATCAACAGCATGAGATATATTAATCTTTGCTTAGGGTGGGACAGGAGCTTGACCTTATTATGGGTCCTTGTATTTGTTGTGGTTTTAAATTTTAAATGTTTTTTAACATTTGTGCAGTGTTTGTGTTTTGATCCAATAAAATTATCTTCTTTTGATACTCCTGTGTGGTGATCCCTGAAAAATGCATGCTACCCTTTCGGCTTCCTCTTTGGTTGGAGCACCTCATTACAATTGCAGGAATTTCTGTGTTAGTTCTGTTTGCATTTTTGTTTTGTTTAAATACATCATTTACTACAGCTTTGCTCTCAGACTGGTTTTATCCCACGATATCAGATTCCTTAGTACCTATATATTGTTACAGTGCCGCTATTAGCAGCATGCTACTGGCTGGGGGCCCCTGGAGGAGCAGGGGCCCTAGGCAGCTGCCTTGTCTGCCTGCCCTTAGCACCGGACCTGATTGCTGCACATGATGTTCATTCTATTTATTCTTTGAAGTTGCAAATGTAAGTTGAAAAACAATGTTGACCGTGTGCACCTACCCTTACTCTGGCTGAGGAAGTAACATTGGTACAGATTGTCCTCAATACAGTCCCATATAGTTCAATGCACTCCCCATGGCCCTCGGTAGAGTATACTACAGCCCCCTCATAGAGTAAGATGCAGGCCCCTGAAAGAGTATACCGCAGCCCCCCTCATAGAGCATAATTAAGGCCCCCTTATAGTATAATGCAGCCCTCTCAGAGTATAATGCAGCCCCCTCAGAGAATAATGCAGCCCCCTCAGAGTATAATGCAGCCCCCCACATACAGTATAATGCAGCCCCTTCAGAGTATAATGCAGCCCACTCAGAATATAATATAGCCCCCTCAGAGTATAATGCAGCCCCCCACATACAGTATAATGCAGCCCCTTCAGAGTATAATGCAGCCCACTCAGAATATAATATAGCCCCCTCAGAGTATAATGCAGCCCCACACACAAAGTACAATGCAGCCTCAGAGTATAAAGCAGCTCCCCAGAGTGTAAAGCAGCCCCCTCAGAGTATAATGCAGCCCTACACATAGTACAATACAGCCCCCCCACAAAACATGCACAGTATAGTGCAGCTCCACACACAGTATAATGCAGCCCACCCACAAACACAGTATAGTTCAGTGCCCCCACACACAGTATAGTGCAGCCTCCACAAACAGTGCAGCCCCTCACAAACACAGTATAGTGCAGCCCCCACACACACAGTATAATGCAGTGCCTACACACAGTGTAGTGCTGCCCGTACACACAGTACAATGCAGCCCCCCACATACACAGTAAAATACAGCCCCCCACACACACAGTATAGTGCAGCCCCACACACAGTACAATGCAACCCCCACATACACTGTACAATGCTGTCCCCCACAAACACAGTATAATGCAGCCCCCCACGCACACAGTATAGTGCACCCCCACACACACACAATATATTGCAGCCCCTTTAGAATATAATACAGCACCCTCAGAGTATAATGCAGCCCCCTAAGAGTATAATGCAGCCCCACACTCAGAATTTTGCAGCCCACAGAGTATAAAGCAGCCCCCTCAGACTATAATGCAGCCCCCCAGAGTATAAAGCAGACCCGTCAGAGTATAATGCAGCCCTAAACACAGTATAATACGGCCCCCAAAAACATATACACAGTATAATGCAGCTCCACACACAGTATAATGCAGCCCACACACACACAGTATAGTGCAGTCCCCCACACACAGTATAGTGCTGCCTCTACACACAGTGCAGCCCCCCACATACACAGTATAGTGCAGCCCCCACACACAGTATAGTGCAGCTTCCACACACAGTACAATGCAGCCCCCACATACACAGGTCAATGCAGCCCCTACATGCACAGTATAGTGCAGCCCCCACACACAGCACAATGCAGCCCCCTCAGAGTATAAAGCAGCCCCCCACACATGATATAATGCAGCCCCCCAGAGTACAAAGCAGCCCCTTCAGACTATAATGCAGCCCCCAGAGCAAAAAGCAGACCCCTCAGAGTTTAATGCAGCCCTACACACAGTATAATGCAGCCCCCTCACAAACACACAGAATAGTGCAGCCCCCATATACACAGTATAATTCAGCCCCACACACACAGTATAGTGCAGTCCCCCCCACACAGTACAGTTCAGCCTCCAGACACAATGCAGCACCCACACACAGTATAGTGCAGTTCCCAGATACAGTACAGTGCAGCCCCCACATACACAGTATAGTGCAGCCCCCACACACATAGTATAGTGCAGCCCCCAAACACAGTATAGTTCAGCCCACACAAAGTACAATGCAGCCCCCACATACAAAGTACAATGCAGCCCCTCAACATACACAGTATAGGGCAGCTCCCACACACAGTATAATGCAGCCCCCACACACAGTATAGTGCAGCCCACACACAGTACAATGCAGCCCCCCACATACACTGTACAATGCAGCCCCCCACATACACCGTAGAATGCAGCCCCCAAACACTGTATAGTGTAGCAGACACACATATACACATACGCATACACAATACTTACCTCTACTCATTGTTCCCCTGCTGCTCTGGCTTCTGCAGAGCATCTCATCAGCTCCCCTGCTGGCAAACGCTGAGTCAGAGGCAGAGGGGGAGTAATGGGAGAGGGAGCGTCACATGAAGCTCTCTCCTCCATGACTGCTTTCAACTGTATCGGCTTCTATGATGCCGATAAGTTGAATGCGCGACGCGGGGAGGCATCACTGGGCCCCTCTTACTCAGGGGCCCCATAGCAGCCACGTGATATGCCGCTATTAGTGGCATGCCACTGGCTGGGGCCCCTGAAGGAGCGGGGGGCCCTAGGCGGCTGCCTGCTATGCCTGCCCCTAATGCCGGCCCTGGGTACAGATCGGACTTGTACAGGTTTTTCTACACATATCCAAAATACAATATAAGAGCTTAATCCATGATTTTATAAAAATAATACATAAACATGATAAATTAATTTGTCATTCCAAGTTTGGTTACTTATATCAAAATTCAAACTTCTTTAATTTTAATACAGAAAATGAATATTAGATTAAAACATTTGAAGGGGCAGAGTCCACAGATGTTTAATACAGCACCACAAAATATGTTGATGTTATACAGCTAAATGTTGATAATTTATTCTTTCTTAATTTTATTCCATCTTGTTAAAATACTGCCTATAAATTGCATCAAGATTCATTACATTTACATTTTTATGTAGAAACTCTTATAAGAAATTATGATTAAAAAATTTAAGTGTTCTGGTCCCCTGCATTATGTCCATTTCTTTCAATAGGTCTGAATCTATAAGCTGTTTGTCTATGTCACTGTCATGTTGCAAAGAAGTTAAGGCAGCTACATCTGTCATGTGCAGCAGTGATGACAGAAACGGCAAATAAAGGGAAACTGCATTAACTGCCAAGGCCTCCAAGACAAGGGAAAGCATTTAACAAATGTGGCTTATTAACCTATTTTCTCACGGTCATTTATTTTGTTCCAAACAAGCTATGCAAGAGGAAGTTTTTGCATTTTATACTTAACATGTTTGCAATTATGGGCATATTATAATAATTAAAATGTTGTACCCATGTGAATCATAATTACGGTAATAGATTCTGGATTGAACTGGACTGTCACTTCTTATCAATCTGTATTGGTGCCGTTAAATCATCAAGTAATGTTTTGTTTAGTTGACTCAATATTAAAAACACAAAGTCACCCTTACCTTTATATATTCAAAATACAAGAGTAGGAATTTTTTATTTAGGCTCTAAAATATTTAATTTTTGAATAGTAAGGCGGAGCAGGGTGCAGTTATACCCACCCATCCCTAACTGGATTAGCATTTCTGGCAAGGTGTAACAGAGGAGCATACCACTGAAAAGATGCACCAAATGCATTAAGTGACTGGTGAGCCCCTCTTAATGAATTTGGTACACCATACTCCAACAACCCCTTCATTAAGACTGGCATATGAACCGCCAACCCCTACATTTTTTGGGGGGTATTTGCATTTCTGGGGCTGCAGAATCATGAACGGTTTTTAAAACTTTAACAATTATGTACCATGGTTAAAGGAGGCAGGGATTTTATAAAGCTGGAAAATTGGCATTACCTGTCCTTACCTAATGATAGTCAACAAGCCATAATCCTAACAGGCTAATTAAGGTCTGAAACCTTGGTCAAAGTTATGCGAGCACACAAATCTCGAAGGGTGCCCAAACTTTTGCATTGGCCCAATATATTTTTTTGCGTAAAATACAAAAGAAAATTTGTAATCTTTAACTTTAGGTGTTTTAGTGATAATTTCATCTTCAAATTGCTTAACTATTCACAATTACAGTAGTTTTGACAATGGGTGCTCAAACTTTTACATGCCACTGTATCAATTCATTTATTCCCCCACCATCAGATGGATCACACTATTCAGCAGACATTTTTAAATTGTTTAGGGTCAATCATTTGTCAACATATTGTAATGGCTCAGTTTGTGATTTCGATTCACTGACCTGTTGATTTGTGGTCGGTTGCTCTGTCTGTCTAATGCCTTTTCTCTTCTGTCCAAATGCTGATGGTTCCTGTTTATGTTATTTACCATTTTTTGTTTGCTCCTCTCATGGCATTTTTCAATTTTCTGTATTAGTCTGCCCTTTCACATTAATGTTGTTCTGGGACCTGTAGTCCCACAAGTGTTTGTATAGTTGTGAAGGGCGGCTTACTGGGCTAGTTTGAAAGCTGGGTAAGTCAAACTAGCAACACACACCTCCCATCTATGGGAGTGGTTACAACTACATAATGTGACGATTGTGAGGTCACATGGTCAGTAGTGGTCAGTAGTGGTCTCTGTGGGCTCTGTAATGGAGAGTGTGTAGATCCTGGACTGCATGTTTATTGGGAGGTCCTGTGTGTGGACTGGATCCCTGAATAGCGCACTGTGAGGTTGTGGATCTGAAGACTTATGTGTTGGGAAATCCTGGGAGTAGGATCAGATCCCTGATAAGCGCACTGACTTGTGTGTTGGACGGTCCCAAGTGGGGACGGATGTTCTTAACAGCACATGCAGTGGCCTGTGTTGGATGTCCTGGGAGTAGGACTTCCTGAATAGCACAACCTGTGTTGGAAGTTCTGGGAGTAGGATGTCATGAAGAGCACATGGGAAGGCAAGTTGGTGATCCCGGTTCAGCAGTTTCCCTGAAAGAGAAAGGACTGACAGGAGTCAGCGTGTGGAGCAGAAGCTCCTGGAAGGTAACCCAGAGTTTGGGGAACTGTGTGCACTGACAGGGGGTCAGTAATGAACTGTGTGGTCTCCCACGGTAACTAGATGAAGTGAGGTCCAGCGTGTTTAGAGACTGCGAACCAATGTCGTGTGTGCTATATGATCAGAGACATAGATACAGCGTACAGACACCCCTGGGAACTAGTCAAGGAGGGCTGGTGGTTGAAGTGTCTGAACTGTGAGTTAAAGCCGTATAAGAAGTATCTAAGTTAAAGCCGCAACTAAATGTCATCTGTTAGTGCCTATTGTGTTCCATGAAGTGTAATCAACTGTGCATGACCCGGTTTATGAAGCCATAATAAAACGAATGGACTGTTTTTGTGAGAAAAATGTGCCTGAGTGACTGAGTCCCGTTGCTAAGCGAGTGTCCCTCAACACATGCAGTAAGTGCTATAGTACAATATATATGTATATATATAGTATATATATGTGTGTGTGTGTGTGTATATATAGGACTTTGATTAGGGAACATGATGTGTTTCTAGGGAGTGCTTAAAAATGTATAAGTTGTGGTTATACTCCTAATTTCATAGGCACAAAAGGGTAAAAGATTAGTTGTTTAGGTAGGAGATTGAACCGAGCCAGCCAAAAAACATATCAGGGGTGTTACCGTCCTTGTGTGTCTCAGAGGTTGAAAGTTGTGAGAGGCCAGGAGAAGTAGCTAAAGATAGAACCTGGGCTGCAGTTGGGGAGGTGGGGTTGTTGAAGTCTCCCAGGATAAGGGTTGGCAATTTTGAGGACATGAATTGTGACAGCAGCCCATAAAAGTGGTCAAGTTGATGGGTGGGCCTGGGTGACGGTATATGACTGCTACTCTAAGGGAAAGGGGATGGAACACCCTGCTGATGTGAGCCTCAAAAGAAGAATTGTGTCCAATTGACCTGTATTTATTTATTTGGTTAAAAACAGGATTTCAATTGGCAGCGAGGAGTGCAGGGTTTTCATGGAGTTAGCAGTGATATTACGGTGGGATATACACATATTCCATGTGTTCTAATCCAAAATATATTACTTTTCAGAGAACTAATTATTGTGAGCAGCTTGTAGCCTCCTCGGATAATCGTCACCCAATCATGTAATTGGCTGGATGATAGGGGCCAGCTGAGAGCTATTCGCTACAAACATCACAGCACTTTTTTTCTGCATTACCCACTGCCTGTGATATCTGTGATTATTGCATGGCCACTACAGTCTATTGGCCATGGAAATGCAGCCTTTCCACCTCATGGATACAGACTAGGGTTGAGCGAAACGGGTCGGCAATTTTCAGAAGTCGCCGACTTTTGGCAAAGTCGGGTTTCATGAAACCCGACCCGACCCCTGTGTGGGGTCGGCCATGAAGTCGGCGATCTTCTGAATCTAAAATCGGAATTCCGATACCGATTCCCGATATGTTTAAGATATCGGGAATTGGTATCGGAATTCAGATTTAAGTGTAAAATAAAGAATTAAAATAAAAAATATCGCTATACTTACCCCCTGACGGGCCCTGGTACTAACCGGGAACCTTCCTTCCTTAGAATCAGCCTTCCAGGACCTCGCGGTGACGTCGCGGTGACGTCGCGGCTTGTGATTGGTGCGCGGCCGCCCATGTGACCGTGACGTCACCGGAGGTCCTGGAAGGGCTGATTCTTAGGAAGGAAGGCTGCCGGAACGACGCAGGGCGTGTCCGAGAGTGAGTATATACCTAATAGGAATATACTCACCCTCGGCTTCGTTCCGGCAGCCTTCCTTCCTAGGAATCAGCCCTTCCAGGACCTCCGGTGACGTCACGGTCACATGGGCGGCCGCGCACCAATCACAAGCCGCGACGTCACCGCGACGTCACCGCGAGGTCCTGGAAGGCTGATTCTAAGGAAGGAAGGTTCCCGGTTAGTACCAGGGCCCGTCAGAGTGTAAGTATAGCGATATTTTTTATTTTAATTCTTTATTTTACACTTAAATATGGATCCCAGGGCCTGAAGGAGAGTTTCCGCTCCTTCAGACCCTGGGAACCATTGGAAACCCAATGCACTGCATTGGGTTTCGAGTTTCGGCCGACCCCGACCCCGACTTTTTTATAGGATCGGCCGATTTCACTCGACCCGACTTTTGAAAAAGTCGGGTTTCGTGAAACCCGACCCGATCCTATAAAAGTAAAGGTCGCTCAACCCTAATACAGACGGTTTCCAAAAGCTGATGGCCATGTCGCAGTCCCCCAATACCAGTTGCCCAGTCACCACTACTTCTCTAAGAAAGATGTGCCTGTGCTACAGCAGCAAGTCGCAGACAACATCACCCATTCCCTGGAAAATTCTATCTCTGCCAGGGTGTATTTCAACACTGACACCTGGATGAGCAAGCATGGACAGGGGATTTACATCTCGATGACTGGTCACTGGATGACTCTGATGGCTGTGAGGGCAGTCGGGAAAGGGGCTGCTACACAAGTCTTGCAATCCCTAAGGTTTACAGGGCGCTTGTGGATGGAGAAATAAACCAATACACACCATAAGATAGATAAATAAACTAATAGACAATGGTCATTGGAGAACTAAACTACTAAACAGCTATGATTCCAGAACTAAAAAATTAACACCAGAACATGGAGAACTAGGCTAATAAACAGCAGGGGTTGGATAACTAAACTATTCAACAGCTATGATTGCAGAAGGATATAAATACACACCACAGCAAGGAAACTAAATAAAAAAACAGCAGGGGTTGGAGAGCTAAACTACTAGACAGCTTCGGTTGGAGAACTAAACTAGTACACACCAGGGGATAAAGAACTAAAGTAGTACACGCCAAAGTGTCACTAGACACCAAGTATTGGAATCCCCATGGCTTGCGGAACAAACCCCTGTATGCAACAGTTTCTCCAGTGTTTCTGCCTTCTCCACCTCTGCTAGGGCCTCCACCTGCGCCCTCAACCTCTGTCTTAATGAAACACAAATTCCAACACTGTAGAGAGAATGCTCTACACCTCCATACTATGCAGACAGGGCTCACCGCAATCAGGCAGTGTTTACATTAATATGCCTCGGTGATCGCAGTCATACAGATGAACTGTTTTGGACAGCTATCCATGCCGAGTTTCAGCAATGGGTGACTGTCTACACTCAACCTGGAGTCAGGGAATACAGTGAGAGATAATGGTGCAAACCTGGTGGTGACCCTTCACCGGAACAACCTTACACATGTGCCTTGCATGACTCGCATACTCAACCTGATGTCAAAGCCTGGATGTGCAGCTGTAGAAACCACTGTTGTTGTGTGCTCACTTCCACCATTCCATTTCAGTTGATATAGAGATTTTTCTGACTACCAGTTAATCGGTTTATATGCGATGTGACCACACTGTGGAATTAAACTCTGTACATGTTACAGTGACTCTAATAGCAGCACCGAGACCTGGTGCATTATGACATTTTTCATAGCCTGGCACAGCGCAATATTGATATGGTGCAATTCTCACATGCGTAGTGGACACAGCTGATGGACCTCTGCACTTTTCTGTAAATTTTCTTAATGGCTATTAAGATGATTAGCAGTGACGTTGTTGTTATCAGCATTAGGGTTGAGCGACTTTTATTTTTATAGGATCGGGTCGGGTTTCACGAAACCCGACTTTCTCAAAAGTCGGGTCGAGTGAAATCGGCCGATCCTATAAAAAGTCGGGGTCGGGGTCGGCCGAAACACGAAACCCAATGCAGTGCAATGGGATACTATGGTTCCCAGGGTCTGAAGGAGAGGAAACTCTCCTTCAGGCCCGGGGATCCATATTAATGTGTAAAATAAAGAATCAAAATAAAAAATATTGATATACTCACCCTCGGACGCGCCCTGGTACTAACCGGCAGCCTTCCTTCCTAAGAATGAGCGTGTGAATGACCTGCGGTGACGTCGCGGCTTGTGATTGGTCGCGTGAGCGGTCACATGGGCGGTCATGCGACCAATCACAAGCCGCGACGTCATCTAAGGTCCTTCACGCGCTCATTCTTAGGAAGGAAGGCTGCCGGAAAGAAGCAGAACACGTCCGAGGGTGAGTATATTCCTATTGGGTGTCCGCGCTGTGGAGTCAGTTTGTTCATGGGGTTTCGAGAAGGGTTAAACAAGGCCTCCTGATGTATGAGACTCCTGCTTCTCTAGAGTCTGCTATGAGTCTTGTTATCCGCATTGATCGCCGTTTGTGTCAGGGGGTGCAAGAGACGCCACCTATGGGGGAGGGCGCAGGTGCATGTGAGGTTGCTGCAGGTGAGCCCACACAGCCTATGCAAATCGCAGGGGTGTCACATCATCGAGCCCCCTCACTCAGGAAGCAGGGAGTCTGTTTTTGCTGTGGTAAAAATGGGCATTATGTAAATGCTTGTCCTCTGTTATCTAAGAAAAGTGCAACAGTGGAAAACTACTAAGCTCAGAGGGTGTGGAAGAGGTCAATCTGAGCTTATGCATATCTTCCATGGTGGTCTCTCAATGTATGCTCCCTGCCAGAGTTATGGTCGCTGGCAGAGAGCTGCCAATCACTGTTTTTGTGGATAGTGGTTCTGCCACTAATCTGATTGATGAGGAGTTTGCGCGCACAGCCGGGTTCAGGATCGAAAAACTGCCTCATTCTATCCGGGTGGTCACCGTCAATGCCGCTCCTCTCCCACAGGGGGAGATTACTGAGTTTGTGGCTGAGGTGAAACTCCACATTGTGTCCTACATTTTGAGCAGGTTACATGTAGGGTGCTCAGTAATCTTCCTGCACAAATGGTTCTGGGTTTTCCATGGTTATCTATGCACAACCCGGTGATTGACTAGAAAACCCAGGACATAATCTAGTGGAGCAGATTCTGCCAGGAGAATTGCCTGGCCACATGTGTGTACGCGATGACTCCTAGCATTCCTGAGTCACTGCTGGATTTCGCGGATGTGTTCTCTGAGAAGGGTTGCTCAGAATTGCCACCACATCGACCCTATGTGTTATGGTTCTCAATGGCAAGAGAAGATAGCCCAGCAAACATACGAACTAGCTCTTGGAAGGATGGAAACTAAACTGACCATGAACTAAACCTGCCGCACAACTAACAGTAGCCGGGTAGCGTAGCCTGCGTTTTATCCCTAGACGCCCAGCGCCGGCCGGAGGACTAACTAATCCTGGCAGAGGAAAATATAGTCCTGGCTCACCTCTAGAGAAATTTCCCCGAAAGGCAGACAGAGGCCCCCACAAATATTGGCGGTGATTTTAGATGAAATGACAAACGTAGTATGAAAATAGGTTTAGCAAAATTGAGGTCCGCTTACTAGATAGCAGGAAGACAGAAAGGGCACTTTCATGGTCAGCTGAAAACCCTATCAAAATACCATCCTGAAATTACTTTAAGACTCTAGTATTAACTCATAACATCAGAGTGGCAATTTCAGATCACAAGAGCTTTCCAGACACAGAAACGAAACTACAGCTGTGAACTGGAACAAAATGCAAAAACAAACAAGGACTAAGTCCAACTTAGCTGGGAGTTGTCTAGCAGCAGGAACATGCACAGAAAGGCTTCTGATTACAATGTTGACCGGCATGGAAGTGACAGAGGAGCAAGGCTAAATAGCGACTCCCACATCCTGATGGAAACAGGTGAACAGAGAGGATGATGCACACCAGTTCAATTCCACCAGTGGCCACCGGGGGAGCCCAAAATCCAATTTCACAACAGTACCCCCCCCTCAAGGAGGGGGCACCGAACCCTCACCAGAACCACCAGGGCGATCAGGATGAGCCCTATGAAAGGCACGGACCAAATCGGAGGCATGAACATCAGAGGCAGTCACCCAAGAATTATCCTCCTGACCGTATCCCTTCCATTTGACCAGATACTGGAGTTTCCGTCTGGAAACACGGGAGTCCAAGATTTTTTCCACAACGTACTCCAACTCGCCCTCAACCAACACCGGAGCAGGAGGCTCAACGGAAGGCACAACCGGTACCTCATACCTGCGCAATAATGACCGATGAAAAACATTATGAATAGAAAAAGATGCAGGGAGGTCCAAACGGAAGGACACAGGGTTAAGAATCTCCAATATCTTGTACGGGCCGATGAACCGAGGCTTAAACTTGGGAGAAGAAACCCTCATAGGGACAAAACGAGAAGACAACCACACCAAGTCCCCAACACAAAGCCGAGGACCAACCCGACGCCGGCGGTTGGCAAAAAGCTGAGTCTTCTCCTGGGACAACTTCAAATTGTCCACTACCTGCCCCCAAATCTGATGCAACCTCTCCACCACAGCATCCACTCCAGGACAATCCGAAGATTCCACCTGACCAGAAGAAAATCGAGGATGAAACCCCGAATTACAGAAAAAGGGAGACACCAAGGTGGCAGAACTGGCCCGATTATTGAGGGCAAACTCCGCTAAAGCCAAAAAAGCAACCCAATCATCCTGATCTGCAGACACAAAACACCTCAAATATGTCTCCAAGGTCTGATTCGTCCGCTCGGTCTGGCCATTAGTCTGAGGATGGAAAGCAGACGAGAAAGACAAATCTATGCCCATCCTAGCACAGAATGCTCGCCAAAATCTAGACACGAATTGGGTACCTCTGTCAGAAACGATATTCTCCGGAATACCATGCAAACGGACCACATTTTGAAAAAACAGAGGAACCAACTCGGAAGAAGAAGGCAACTTAGGCAGGGGAACCAAATGGACCATCTTAGAGAAACGATCACACACCACCCAGATGACAGACATCTTCTGAGAAACAGGAAGATCCGAAATAAAATCCATCGAGATGTGCGTCCAGGGCCTCTTCGGGATAGGCAAGGGCAACAACAATCCACTAGCCCGAGAACAACAAGGCTTGGCCCGAGCACAAACGTCACAAGACTGCACGAAGCCTCGCACATCTCGAGACAGGGAAGGCCACCAGAAGGACCTTGCCACCAAATCCCTGGTACCAAAGATTCCAGGATGACCTGCCAACGCAGAAGAATGAACCTCAGAAATGACTTTACTGGTCCAATCATCAGGAACAAACAGTCTACCAGGTGGGCAACGATCAGGTCTATCCGCCTGAAACTCCTGCAAGGCCCGCCGCAGGTCTGGAGAAACGGCAGACAATATCACTCCATCCTTAAGGATACCTGTAGGTTCAGAATTACCAGGGGAGTCAGGCTCAAAACTCCTAGAAAGGGCATCCGCCTTAACATTCTTAGAACCCGGCAGGTAGGACACCACAAAATTAAACCGAGAGAAAAACAACGACCAGCGCGCCTGTCTAGGATTCAGGCGTCTGGCGAACTCAAGATAAATTAGATTTTTGTGGTCAGTCAATACCACCACCTGATGTCTAGCCCCCTCAAGCCAATGACGCCACTCCTCAAAAGCCCACTTCATGGCCAAAAGCTCCCGATTCCCAACATCATAATTCCGCTCGGCGGGCGAAAATTTACGCGAGAAAAAAGCACAAGGTCTCATCACGGAGCAATCGGAACTTCTCTGCGACAAAACCGCCCCAGCTCCGATTTCAGAAGCGTCGACCTCAACCTGAAAAGGAAGAGCAACATCAGGCTGACGCAACACAGGGGCGGAAGAAAAGCGGCGCTTAAGCTCCCGAAAGGCCTCCACAGCAGCAGGGGACCAATCAGCAACATCAGCACCCTTCTTAGTCAAATCAGTCAATGGTTTAACAACATCAGAAAAACCAGCAATAAATCGACGATAAAAGTTAGCAAAGCCCAAAAATTTCTGAAGACTCTTAAGAGAAGAGGGTTGCGTCCAATCACAAATAGCCTGAACCTTGACAGGATCCATCTCGATGGAAGAGGGGGAAAAAATATATCCCAAAAAGGAAATCTTGTGAACCCCAAAAACGCACTTAGAACCCTTCACACACAAGGAATTAGACCGCAAAACCTGAAAAACCCTCCTGACCTGCTGGACATGAGAGTCCCAGTCATCCGAAAAAATCAAAATATCATCCAGATACACAATCATAAATTTATCCAAATAATCACGGAAAATGTCATGCATAAAGGACTGAAAGACTGAAGGGGCATTTGAAAGACCAAAAGGCATCACCAAATACTCAAAGTGGCCCTCGGGCGTATTAAATGCGGTTTTCCACTCATCCCCCTGCTTAATTCGCACCAAATTATACGCCCCACGAAGATCTATCTTAGAGAACCACTTGGCCCCCTTTATGCGAGCAAACAAATCAGTCAGCAGTGGCAACGGATATTGATATTTAACCGTGATTTTATTCAAAAGCCGATA
Source organism: Ranitomeya variabilis (assembly GCF_051348905.1). NCBI lineage: Eukaryota > Metazoa > Chordata > Amphibia > Anura > Dendrobatidae > Ranitomeya > Ranitomeya variabilis. The sequence continues at coordinate 107,501,959 of NC_135237.1, read as the reverse complement.
ATCAATGCACGGCCTCAAAGAGCCATCTTTCTTAGCCACAAAGAAAAAACCGGCTCCTAAGGGAGATGACGAAGGACGAATATGTCCCTTTTCCAAGGACTCCTTTATATATTCTCGCATAGCAGCATGTTCAGGCACAGACAGATTAAATAAACGACCCTTAGGGTATTTACTACCCGGAATCAAATCTATGGCACAATCGCACTCCCGGTGCGGAGGTAATGAACCAAGCTTAGGTTCTTCAAAAACGTCACGATATTCAGTCAAGAATTCAGGAATCTCAGAGGGAATAGATGATGAAATGGAAACCACAGGTACGTCCCCATGCGTCCCCTTACATCCCCAGCTTAACACAGACATAGCTTTCCAGTCTAGGACTGGGTTATGAGATTGCAGCCATGGCAATCCAAGCACCAACACATCATGTAGGTTATACAGCACAAGAAAGCGAATAATCTCCTGGTGATCCGGATTAATCCGCATAGTTACTTGTGTCCAGTATTGTGGTTTATTGCTAGCCAATGGGGTGGAGTCAATCCCCTTCAGGGGTATAGGAGTTTCAAGAGGCTCCAAATCATACCCACAGCGTTTGGCAAAGGACCAATCCATAAGACTCAAAGCGGCGCCAGAGTCGACATAGGCATCCGCGGTAATAGATGATAAAGAACAAATCAGGGTCACAGATAGAATAAACTTAGACTGTAAAGTGCCAATTGAAACAGACTTATCAAGCTTCTTAGTACGCTTAGAGCATGCTGATATAACATGAGTTGAATCACCGCAATAGAAGCACAACCCATTTTTTCGTCTAAAATTCTGCCGTTCACTTCTGGACAGAATTCTATCACATTGCATATTCTCTGGCGTCTTCTCAGTAGACACCGCCAAATGGTGCACAGGTTTGCGCTCCCGCAGACGCCTATCGATCTGGATAGCCATTGTCATGGACTCATTCAGACCCGCAGGCACAGGGAACCCCACCATAACATCCTTAATGGCATCAGAGAGACCCTCTCTGAAATTCGCCGCCAGGGCGCACTCATTCCACTGAGTAAGCACAGCCCATTTACGGAATTTCTGGCAGTATATTTCAGCTTCGTCTTGCCCCTGAGATAGGGACATCAAGGCCTTTTCCGCCTGAAGTTCTAACTGAGGTTCCTCATAAAGCAACCCCAAGGCCAGAAAAAACGCATCCACATTGAGCAACGCAGGATCCCCTGGAGCCAATGCAAAAGCCCAATCCTGAGGGTCGCCCCGGAGCAAAGAAATCACAATCCTGACCTGCTGAGCAGGATCTCCAGCAGAGCGAGATTTCAGGGACAAAAACAACTTGCAATTATTTTTGAAATTTTGAAAGCAAGATCTATTCCCCGAGAAAAATTCAGGCAAAGGAATTCTAGGTTCAGATATAGGAACATGAACAACAAAATCTTGTAAGTTTTGAACTTTCGTGGTGAGATTATTCAAACCTGCAGCTAAACTCTGAATATCCATTTTAAACAGGTGAACACAGAGCCATTCCAGGATTAGAAGGAGAGAGAGAGAGAGAGGCTGCAATATAGGCAGACTTGCAAGAGATTCAATTACAAGCACACTCAGAACTGAGAAAAAAAAAAAAAAAAATCTTCAGCAGACTTCTCTTTTCTCTCCTTTCTCTGTCAATTAATTTAACCCTTTATGGCCGGTCAAACTGTTATGGTTCTCAATGGCAAGAGAACATAGCCCAGCAAACATACGAACTAGCTCTTGGAAGGATGGAAACTAAACTGACCATGAACTAAACCTGCCGCACAACTAACAGTAGCCGGGTAGCGTAGCCTGCGTTTTATCCCTAGACGCCCAGCGCCGGCCGGAGGACTAACTAATCCTGGCAGAGGAAAATATAGTCCTGGCTCACCTCTAGAGAAATTTCCCCGAAAGGCAGACAGAGGCCCCCACAAATATTGGCGGTGATTTTAGATGAAATGACAAACGTAGTATGAAAATAGGTTTAGCAAAATTGAGGTCCGCTTACTAGATAGCAGGAAGACAGAAAGGGCACTTTCATGGTCAGCTGAAAACCCTATCAAAATACCATCCTGAAATTACTTTAAGACTCTAGTATTAACTCATAACATCAGAGTGGCAATTTCAGATCACAAGAGCTTTCCAGACACAGAAACGAAACTACAGCTGTGAACTGGAACAAAATGCAAAAACAAACAAGGACTAAGTCCAACTTAGCTGGGAGTTGTCTAGCAGCAGGAACATGCACAGAAAGGCTTCTGATTACAATGTTGACCGGCATGGAAGTGACAGAGGAGCAAGGCTAAATAGCGACTCCCACATCCTGATGGAAACAGGTGAACAGAGAGGATGATGCACACCAGTTCAATTCCACCAGTGGCCACCGGGGGAGCCCAAAATCCAATTTCACAACACCTATGACTGTACTATTAGGTTAAAACCAGGGGCCAAATTGCCGAAAGCAAGGATGTTTAACATTTCTGGTCCTGAGAGGCAAGCTTTAAAAGACTACATTGCTGAGAGTCTGAGCAAAGGGCACATCAGGCCTTCGTCCTCGCCTGTGGCAGCAGGGTTCTTCTTCATTAAGAAGAATGATGGCGGGTTATGCCCGTGTCTGGATTTCAGGGAGTTAAACCAGATTACGGTTCGTGATCCATACCCTATGCCGCTGATACCTGATTTGTTCAACCAGGTGGCTGGTGCTAAGTGGTTCTCCAAGCCTGACCTCAGGGGGGCGTACAATCTCATAAGAGTCCATCAAGGGGATGAGTGAAAGACGGCTTTTAATACTCCTTAGGGTCATTTTGAAAATTTGGTGATGCCATTTGGGTTGACAAACACGCCTGCTGTATTTCAACATTTCATAAATGATGTGTTCTCGCATGTCCTGTGGAAATTCGTTATTGTGTACCTAGATGACATTCTCATTTATTCATGCGACCGTGATACTCATTTAGAGCATGTTAGGCAGGTGTTACAGCTACTCAGAGAGAATAAGCTCTATGCAAAACTTGAGAAATGTGTATTTTCGGTTCAGGAGTTGCCTTTCTTGGGTTATATTGTGTCTGCTTCAGGGTTTAACCCCTTCCCGACCTTTGACGCCACGTAGGCGTCATGAAAGTCGGTGCCAATCCGACCTGTGACGCCTATGTGGCGTCATGGAATGATCACGTCCCTGCAGATCGGGTGAAAGGGTTAACTCCAATTTCACCCAATCTGCAGGGACAGGGGGAGTGGTACTTCAGCCCAGGGGGGTGGCTTCACCCCCCCATGGCTACGATCGCTCTGATTGGCTGTTGAAAGTGAAACTGCCAATCAGAGCGATTTGTAATATTTCTCCTAAAAAACTGGTGAAATATTACAATCCAGCCATGGCCGATGCTGCAATATCATCGGCCATGGCTGGAAACACTTATGTACCCCCCCCACCACCACCGATCTCCTCCCCGGTCCTCCATCCGGTTCTCCGCTCCCCTCCGTCGTCCTGTCTGCTCCCCCGTCCTCCTGCCCACTCCCCCCGTGCTCCGATGCCACCCCCATCCTTCGATCCACCCCCCATGCTCAGATCCCCCCCCCCTCATACTTACCGGGCCTCCAGGTGTCCGTCCGTCTTCTCCATGGGCGCCGCCATCTTCCAAAATGGCGGGCGCAAGCGCAGTGCGCCCACCGAGTCTGCCGGCCTGCAGATTCGTTCCAGGTATATTTTGATCACTGAGATATAACCCATCACAGTGATCAAAATAAAAAAAATAGTAAATGACCCCCCCCCCTTTATCACCCCCATAGGTAGGGACAATAATAAAAAAAAGAAAATATTTTTTTTCTTTTTCCACTAGGGTTAGGGTTAGAACTAGGGTTAGAACTAGGGTTAGGGCTAGGGGTAGGGTTAGGTGTAGGGTTAGGGTTAGGGATAGGGTTAGGGTTAGGGCATGTGCACACAGTGCGGATTTGGCTGCGGATCCGCAGCGGATTGGCCGCGGATCCGCAGTGGATTGGCCGCGGATCCGCAGCGGATTGGCCGCTGCAAATTCGTAGCAGTTTTGCATCAGGTTTACAGTACCAGGTACACCTATGGAAAACCAAATCCGCTGTGCCCATGGTGTGGAAAATAAAGTGCGGAAACGCTGCGTTGTATTTTCCGCAGCATGTCAATTTTGTGCGGATTCCGCAGCGTTTTACACCTGTTCCTCAATAGGAATCCGCAGGTGAAATCCGCACAAAAAAACACTGGAAATCCGCTGTAAATCTGCAGGTAAAACGCAGTGCCTTTTACCTGCGGATTTTTCAAAAATTGTGCGGAAAAATCTCACACGAATCCGCAACGTGGGCACATAGCCTTAGGGTTAGGGTTGGAATTAGATTTAGGGTTGGAATTAGGGCTAGGGTTGGAAATAGGGTTAAGATTAGGCTTGTGGTTAGGGTTACGGATAGGGTTAGGGGTGTGTTGGGGTTACAGTTGTGGTTAGGGTTGGGATTAGGGTTAGTGTTGGGATTAGGGTTAGGATTAGGGTTAGGGTTGGGATTAGGGTTACGGGTGTGTTGGGGTTAGGGTTGTGGTTAGGGGTGTGTTGGGGTTAGGGTTGTGATTATGGTTATGGCTACAGTTGGGATTAGGGTTAGGGGTGTGTTGGGGTTAGTGTTGAAGTTAGAATTGAGGGGTTTCCACTGTTTAGGCACATCAGGGGTCTCCAAACGCAACATGGCGCCACCATTGATTCCAGCCAATCTTGCGTTCAAAAAGTCAAATGGCGCTCCCTCCCTTAAAAGCCCCGACGTGCGCACAAACAGTGGTTTACCCCCACATATGGGGTACCAGCGTACTCAGGACAAACTGGGCAACAACTATTGGGGTCCAATTTCTCCTGTTACCCTTGCGAAAATAAAAAACTGCTAAAATTGCTACTTGCTAAAACATAATTTTTGAGGAAAGAGCAATTATTTTTTATTTTCACGGCTCTGCGTTATAAACTTCTGTGAAGCACCTGGGGGTCTTAAGTGCTCACTATGCATCTAGATAAGTTCCTTGGGGGGTCTAGTTTTCAAAATGGGGTCACTTGTAGGGGAGCTCTAATGTTTAGGCACACAGGGGCTCTCCAAACGCGACATGGTGTCCGCTAATGATTGGAGTTAATTTTCCATTCAAAAAGCCAAATGGCGTGCCTTCCCTTCTGAGCCCTGCCGTGCGCCCAACAAGTGGTTTACCCCCACATATGGGGTATCATCGTTCTCAGGACAAACTGGACAACAACATTTGGGGTCTAATTTCTCCTATTACCCTTGGGAAAATAAAAAATTCCAGGCTAAAATCATTTTTGAGGAAAGAAATTTTTTTTTTTTCACGGCTCTGCGTTCTAAACTTCTGTGAAGCACCTGGGGGTTTTAAGTGCTCACTATGCATCTAGATAAGTTCCTTGGGGGGTCTAGTTTCCAAAATGGGGTCACTTGTAGGGGAGCTCCAATGTTTAGGCACACAGGGGCTCTCCAAACGCGACATGGTGTCCGCTAACGATTGGAGCTAATTTTCCATTCAAAAAGTCAAATGGCGCGCCTTCCCTTCCGAGCCTTGCCATGCACCCAAACAGTGGTTTACCCCCACATATGAGGTATCGGCGCACTCAGGAGAAATTGCCCAACAAATTTTAGGATCCATTTTATCCTGTTGCCCATGTGAAAATGAAAAAATTGAGGCTAAAAGAAATTTTGTGTGAAAAAAAGTACTTTTTCATTTTTACGGATCAATTTGTGAAGCACCTGAGGGTTTAAAGTGCTCACTATGCTTCTAGATAAGTTGCTTGGGGGGTCTAGTTTCCAAAATGGGATCACTTGTTGGGGAGCTCTAATGTTTAGGCACACAGGGGCTCTCCAAACGCGACATGGGGTCCACTAAAGATTGGAGCCAATTTTTCATTCAAAAAGTCAAATGGCGCTCCTTCCCTTCCGAGCCCTGACGTGCGCCCAAACAGTGGTTTACTCCCACATATGAGGTATCAGCGTACTCAGGACAAATTGGACAACAAAGTTCATGGTCCAGTTTCTCCTTTTACTCTTGGGAAAATAAAAAAATTGTTGCTAAAAATCATTTTTGTGACTAAAAAGTTAAATGTTCATTTTTTACTTCCATGTTGCTTCTGCTGCTGTGAAACACCTGAAGGGTTAATACATTTCTTGAATGTGGTTTTGAGCACCTTGAGGGGTGCAGTTTTTAGAATGGTGTCACTTTGGGGTATTTTCAGCCACATAGAACCCTCAAACTGACTTCAAATATGAGGTGGTCCCTAAAAAAAATGGTTTTGTAAATTTTTTTGTAAAAATGATAAATCACTGGTCAAATTTTAACCCTTATAACTTCCTAGCAAAAAAAAAATGTGTTTCCAAAATTGAGCTGATGTAAAGTAGACATGTGGGAAATGTTATTTATTAACTATTTTGTGTCACATAACTCTCTGGTTTAACAGAATAACAATTCAAAATGTGAAAATTGCGAAATTTTCAAAATTTTCGCCAAATTTCCATTTTTTTCACAAATAAACTCAGAAATTATCGACCTAAATTTGCCACTAACATGAAGCCCAATATGTCTCGAAAAAACAAACTCAGAATCGCTAGGATCCGTTGAAGCGTTCCTGAGTTATTACCTCATAAAGGGACACTGGTCAGAATTGCAAAAAACGGCCAGGTCATTAAGGCCAAAATAGGCTGGGTCATGAAGGGGTTAAAGTGGACGCCGCTAAGGTGCAAGTGGTGCTGTGTTGGGAACGGCCTGATAACCTAAAAGTGCTCCAGCGGTTCCTTGGGTTTTCTAACTATTATAGAAAGTTTATCAAAAAATTTTCTATCATTGCTAAACCGCTCACTGACATGACGAAAAATGGTACCAATTTCTCCGCCTGGTCTGAGGCTGCTGTGCGCGCATTTGAATTCCTGAGGAACAGTTTTGCTTCGGCCCCCATTCTGGTGCAACCGGACATATCGAAACCATTTACTGTGGAAGTCGATGCGTCTGAGGTTGAAGTGGGGGCGGTGCTGTCACAAGGCTCATCCTTGGGCGAGTTGCGTCCATGCCCCTACTTTTCCAAGAAGCTGTCGCCCGCCGAACGTAACTATGATATCGGCAACAGGGAGTTGTTGGCTATCAAGTTGGCTTTTGAGGAATGGCGACACTTCTTGGAGGGGTCGGTCCACCAGGTTACAGTTATCACCGATCATAAAAATCTGCTTTATTTAGAGTCAGCCAAGCGTCTGTCCCCCAGGCATGCTCGCTGGGCATTGTTTTTCACGCGATTCAACTTTTTTGTTACTTACCGACCGGGGTCTAAGAACACTAAGGCAGATGCTTTGTCCAGGTGTTTTCTGGGGGAAGAACCTCGGGAAGATCCAGTACCCATCCTCCAAAAGGGTGTAGTGGTCTCGGCTCTCACGACCGAGGTTGAGGCTGAGATTGCAAAGGCTCAGGAGGAGGTACCACCAGAGCTTCCCAATAACAAATCGTTTGTACCAATCCATCTTCGCCTAAAGGTGTTGGGTGAGCATCATTATGCTGTCCTGGCTGGCCACCCAGGGGTTAGGGGTACCTTGGAGTTGGTGTCGCGTCGGTTTTGGTGGCCTAAAATCCGACAGGACGTGGTCTCGTATGTGTCAGCATGCACCACGTGCGCTAGGGCTAAGACGTCCCGCTCCCGTCCTGCTGGCACACTACATCCTCTCGGGGTACCCCGTAGGCCATGGACGGAGATCTCCATGGATTTTATATACAGACTTGCCCTCCTCAGCTGGGAACACGGTCATCCTGGTGGTTGTTGATCGGTTCTCAAAGATGTCGCACTTTGTGTCCTTGCCTTCGTTGCCTAACGCGAAGACTCTGGCTCAGGTATTTGTTCAGGAGGTGTTCCCGTCTGACATCGTGTCTCATAGGGGTACTCAGTTTGTGGCAAAATTTTGGAAAGCAATTTGCTCACGGCTGGGGATCAAGTTGTCGCATTCTTTGGCGTTTCATCCTCAGTCAAATGGTCAGACCGAGTGTATGAACTAGAATTTGGAGCAGTATTTACGCTGCTTTGTTTCTGAAAAATCAGGAGGAGTGGTCGACGTTCCTTCCTTTGGCCGAGTTTGCCATAAATAATCACCATCAGGAATCGTTTGGGGAGTCCCCGTTCTTTTGTGGTTACGGGCACAATCCTCAATTTTGTACTCTGCGTCAGGGGGGCTCTGCTGGCGTCCCAGAGGAGGACCAGCTAGGAGCACAACTGTCATCTGTCTGGAGGAGAGTTAAACAGCAGTTGCTGAGCGTGGGTGCTAGGTCCAAACTTGTGGCTGACAGTAGACGTGTGCCAGGTCCGGACCTGAGTGTGGGTGACTGGGTGTGGTTGTCCACAAAAAGCATAAGACTCAAAATACCATCCCTGAAATTAGGTCCAAGGTTTATTGGTCCATTTAGGGTCGCCGCCATCTTTAACCCAGTAGCCTACCGATTGGAGCTCCCTACGGTAGATAAGATACACAACGTGTTCCACAGATCTTTGTTGAAAAAGGTGGTGGGTTCCGTGGACGCGGCGCCGATGCCACCTCCGGTCTTGGTGGATGGCAATTTGGAATTTGAAGTCTTCAAGGTGGTTGACTCTCGAGTAGTGCACCGCACTTTACAGTACCTGGTACACTGGCGGGGTTATGGGCCGGAGGAGAGGTCTTGGGTACCAGCCTTGGACATACATGCGGACCGGCTGGTCAGTATGTTTCACCGCCGCCATCCGGACAAGCCGGGTCCTATAAGTCGTGAAGGCCCTGGGGTCCCTCGTAGAAGGCAGGGTACTGTCATGTCGGATGCTATTCACACTAGGGCGTCCGACAGACAGCGGTAATTCCACATTCGTCCACTATACGCTCAGTGGCGCCGGCTACATTTTTATCCAGGTTGCCCAGGGTTAATCTAGTTGGTACTCGGGTTGGAGGCTGGGTCATGCCCACGGCCTTTAAATAGTATTGCTGGACTTTGGGCATCGCCAATTATAGCTTGTGCCTTGTGCCTAGTGATTCCGGTCTGGAGTGGTGGTCTTGGAGAAGAAATATCGTATCTGGTGGTGTATTATCCTTTGTTATATTTCTCCTTCCTATATTTGTATTTGTTTTGCTCTGGGTACATTATTGTGTTTTCCTGTGTGTCTGCGGCGTGGTGCGTTTTTTAGTTTTCCCTGTCTGTGCTTTCTGTGGGGGTTGGTGTGTGGTCTATTCACTGGGTGGTGGGTGGTAGTTTCAGCATAGGGCTGAAACAGGAGTCAGGACCAGGCCTTGTGGCCCAAACAAGCACACCATTAGTGTAAATTCTGGGAGAGGGACAGACAGGGTTTTCCCTATTCTGAGGGATATTGCAGGGGCCTAGGTAACCAGCCTTAGTTTACCTAGTCTCCCCTTGACACTAAGTGAGGTGTCCCCTACTGTATTACATTAGTAACAGAAGAAATTTTGGAGGGCCTGTCAATGAGACCTGTATTACATTGACTACATGTTCCAAATGTTTGTAACAGAAGAAATAATTGTTTAAATGTGGATAAGGGCTGGATGACAAACAAGATATGCTCCAAAAAAATTTAAGTAGATGTCCCCTACTATATGATGTTAGCAACCGACAACATTTTTTGGGACCTGTGGATGAGGCCTGTATAACATTAACTAGATGCTACAAACAATTGCTATGTGAGATGTCCCCTACTGTATTACGCTAGTAACTGAAGATTTTTTTAGCCTGTTAATGACACCTGTATAACATTGACTAGATGCTCAAAACAATTTTAAATTGAAGTCTCCCCTTCTGTGTCACGTTAGTAACCTAAAAAAAATTTTTTAGTGTGCATGAGGCCTGCATCATCTAGAAGATTGTCGATGGTGTTGGAACACCTTCTTTCTTATGGTTGCTGCTGTTAAGGTGCAAGTTTCTCAGATAAATATGGCCAACGTGTTGTTAGGTGCACTGATCAGGAAAAGGGGCATGACGACGGCGGGAATGGGAGCATACAACAGGAACAATAACAGGGCGGCAATAAGAGGCACTGTATGAGATCCAGGATTCAGCCTACAACGATTATTGATTTACCTAAGGCTAGTTTCACATTTGCGTTCAAATCCACAGTGTTTAATCCGCATCCGCAAGTGCAGGAAAAAACGCATAGAAGCACATACAAACACAGCATTTTTTAGATGCATGCGGGAACGCATGCGGTTAATAAAACACCGTGCTTTTATGCTTTTCTATGCGTTTTGTCATGCGTTTGCTTTTTTTTGTGCACATGGTGGAAAATTTTACAGGAGAAAAATCTAGATAACCAGACACTGCCAATGGGACTACACAGGGCATGTATTATGGGATATCTATATATAGACCCTAGGACTGCTGAAATCTTAACAGTGTGCTACTGTATCCTGTGTCATGATGGATCTTCGCATGGAGAGCTTTTATTTCAACCTGGATTTAAGCATCAAGCTGTTTCTTGCCTGTGCGTTTGCTTGGAAGCAACACAGAAATCACGAAAGATGGAGAAGGACACGAAGTAGGCGTTTTTGGCGACACCCCATTATCGAACTACGTGAGAGCCGTGGAGCCTATCACACGCTATATGGCGAGCTTAATGCCAACCCGGACAAATTCTTGGAATATACAAAGATGTCGCAAGACTCTTTCCGGGATTTGCTTTCTCGTGTCCAAGGAGCCATCCGGAGACAGGACACCCAGCTCCGTAGAGCGATTCCACCAGAGGAACATCTGCTGGTTACATTAAGGTACGTAACAATTCTAAACAAATGGCAGTCCTAAAAATTTTTGTTGTTCTGACATGTATTCTTTGTATTTTCCTTTATGTCTTTAGCAGAACAACACCATAAATAGAATTGATTGTTAATTGTTTTTAATTTATTTTATTACAGATTTCTGGCAACCGGAGAGAGTTTATCATCCCTCCACTTCCAATACCGGCTTGGAATTTCCACCCTGTCCGGAATAGTTGCGGACACCTGCCGGGCTTTGTGGAATGTTCTCCAGGATGAGTTTATACCCTTACTGTTATGATCCGGTGACCTTGGAGCCGCATGAGACTTTCTCAGGAGTAGGTGGAACCTGTACTGACCGCAAACCCTAAACTGTCACCGCAACTAGAAGTAGCCGTGGGGTGTACCTAACACACCCTAGACACCTCGACACAGTCGGAGGACTAAATACCCCTATAGATGGAAATGGGAATTCTATCTTGCCTCAGAGCAGAACCCTAAAGGATAGGCAGCCCCCCACAAATATTGACTGTGAGTATTAGAGAAAAGACACACGCAGGCAGAAATCAGGATTTAGCAAAAGAGGCCACACTAGCTAAATAGGAAAGGATAGGACAGAATACTAAGCGGTCAGTATTAAAACCCTAAAAATATCCACAGCAGATAATACAAAAATTCCACCATCTAACTAAAGACATGGAATGTATATCTGCATCTCCTGAGAATCCAACTTGACTGAAATATCCAAACACAGTCTAAGCTGGACAAGAAAAAACATTGAATAGTACTGAATTGTAAAGCACACAGCATGTGTGCTGTAGAAACAAAACCAGACACTTATCTTTGCTGATTTGGCAGCAGGGCAGGAGGAACCAGACAGAGATGCAAAACCTCCAAGAACAATGGACAACTGGTAAGGGCTAATGAATCCTGCACACCTAAATATCCCAGTCAGAGCTTCAATCAGCAGGGACACCTGCCCAGGATTGCAACCCAGGGACAACTGCATTACTACCAACAACCACCGGAGGGAACCCAAGAGCAGAATTCACAACACCCTACCCACCGCGGACATGTTGATTGAAATTGCTGAAAAATTCTGGAGTGTGTGTGATTTCCCCAACTATTTGGGAGCGGTGGATGGAAAGCACATCCGCATTATCAAACCAGCCAGAACAAGATCGGAGTACTTCAATTATAATAAATATATTTCTGTTGTGCTCATGGCAATAGCAGATGTGGACTATCGCTTCAACGCCATGGACATTGGAGCTTTTGGCCGTGGCAACGATTCCCAGACTTTCAAGAACTCGGATATGGAGCGCTGTGTGTATGGCAACAATTTTAATTTTCCACAGCCACAACCTCTCCCCAACACTCAAGGTCCACCGCTGCCATTTGTTATAGTTGGGGATGAAGCCTTTCAGATGTGGGAAAACCTACTGAAGCCATATACCAGTCGGGACTTGAACCACACTAAAAGGATCTTTAACTACAGACTGACCAGGGCTCGAAGAGCAGTAGAGTGTACCTTTGGGATTCTAGTCTCAAAATGGCGCATTCTTGCAACAGTCATTAATCTAAAAATGGAGACAGTCGATGAGGTAGTCAAAGCCTGTGTGGTTCTCCACAATTACATAATGACTAAGGAGCGACCCAACATTGAACTGGATGAACCAGTTGGAAACCCATTGCCAGATTACCAGCATCACCCGCTGCGGTCAACTGCTGAAGCTGGCCACATGCGGAACCAATTTGCTGCCTTTTTTGATTCTGATATAGGATGTGTGTCATGTCAGGACAATGTTGTGTAAATGTCCTGTTGGGATTTGGTCTGTACCAGTTATTTTTTAAAAATGTTTTATATTTGTTGTTAATAAACTTTATTTTTTGGTATCTTGACCGTGTCTCCTATGTATTTCCTCTACAAACCAAGGCGGCCGTCACACTAGAAGTATTTGGTCAGTATTTTACATCAGTATTTGTAAGCCAAAACCAGTAGTGGGTGATAAATGCAGAAGTGGTAAATATGTTTTTATTATACTTTTCCTCTAATTGTTCCACTCCTGGTTTTGGCTTACAAATACTGATGTAAAATACTGACCAAATACTGCTAGTGTGACGGCAGCCTTAGGTTGTTAGTGGTAAGGTTGTTGACGTCATTGCATCCTGATTCTGTTCTGCAGTATCTATTGGACTCCGACTGAAGAGACAATGGCTGTTTAATACAAAACAGATCTATACTCATCAAGTCAGGTGTCAGAAATAATGAATTCATGATGCACATATAACAGCCTTATGAATTCACTATTTCTGACACGTCCAGGTGAGCATAGATATGCCTTGTATGACCGCCATCATCCCTTCACTTTCTGTGAAATAGATTACGTACACAGAAGAGAAAATGGAGGTTATAAAAGGCAGTTCTCTACTCACCAGGTCAGGTGTCCTAACTAATTAGTTTTTGGACACATGACCTGTTGAGTATAGTTCTGCATTGTATTGCCGCCATTTTCTCTTCAGTCTGCAACACTAGTCACAGACTAAGCAGAACGAAGAGATTATGGAGAAAATACAAGTATAAATTTTTTGGCCCACCTCATATCTTTATACTAAAGACACACAAAGCTGCAGTGTTGTACTTGCTAACTACTGGAGCTATGATGTGGCTAAAAAATAAAGTGTGCTGCGCAGTGTTTTATTTGGCGCACGGTGTGTGTTGCCGGCAGCGAAATACACAATTAACCACACATAATTGGGTGCAAAAAACAATAGTATTTATTTTATAACAACCACAACCAAAATATTTATTTAACTGTGCCTGCTTGGGGTAGAGTGATGGAAATGGGGGGTTGTAGCTGTGAGGCCTGGCTAAGTGTGGACGACGCAGGGGTGGCAGGAGAAGGGGCAATTAAACTAGTGGGGTCTGGCAGTTCGGGGATGGGGCTTGGCACATGAGAGGCCTGAGACGCACTGGAAGGGTTAGACAAACCTGACATTACAGACACACTGGGAGGTGAGGGGGGAGGAATACTGATATTACGCAGTTTTTTATTTTTTTTCCCTTTCTGGGATCTATGTGTTCTGGGAAGCCTCGGTGGGCTCATTTGTCGTGGCATGGTCATGGTGGGTGACCTGTCAGGGTCCAGCTGCACTGTGCTTGTAGAGCATGCAGCCATGCCAGAGTCCACAGTGCTCGTAGAGTGTGCAGCCATGCCAGAGTCCATAGTGCCAATAGAGCGTGCAGCCATGCCAGAGTCCATAGTGCTCTAGAGCGGAAGGCCATGCCAGGGTCCATTGTGCTCGTAGAGCAGGCAGCCATATCAGAGTCCATAGTGCTCGTAGAGCGGAAGGCCATGCCAGGATCCATTATGCTCATAGAGCGGGCAGCCATATCAGAGTCCATAGTGCTCATAGAGCGGAAGGCCATGCCAGGGTCCATTGTGCTCATAGAGCAGAAGGCCATGCCTGGGTCTTGCTGCATCGTGGTGGTGGTGGAGCGGAAGGCCATGCCAGGGTCCTGCTGCTGCATGATGGTGGCAGTGGAGGAAGTCCAAGCAGGAGCAGCAGTTGTCATGGTGGTGGCGGTGGGCTGTCCAACAGCACTCAGCATGGTGGTGGTGCTGTAGTGGGGTCCGGCAGTGCTAGGAATGGAGGTGGCCCGTGCAGTGGTATGCAGCAGAGGTCAGCATTGAGGTAAAACATGACATTGTAGGCACATGTGGATATGCCGCCACTGTCTGCTGAAAATACTGACTGCTGCATAGCCTGCACATAAGCAGCATTGCAGGCCTGCATGACACTAAGCTGGAGATCAGGAGTAAGGTGTTCCGACATGCCCTGTTCAATTCAGTTTAAAAAAATTATATGCTGACCTCTGGAGGTCGGCTTTTACTTGGTCTAGGCTTTTGGTGACCTCCTGGATACGTGTATTCATATGGCTAATGGCAGTATCCAGTCAGTCACCCAAAGCCTTGAGTCCATCGTGAAAAACCGAGCTCAAGTGATAAAAACTCGAGCATGAGTGACCTGTCCTATGCCCTCTGCCACTGCCGGGAGGAGCCCAAAAAAAAGGGGCAGAGGACTGGGAAAGGGGAACACCTGATGGACCAGCTTCCTGGTCTCCAGTTAGTGTGGCAGGCCCAATTGCTGCAGTGCTGCTGGATGGCTGGGACGGGTCCGTGGCTGTCTGATGAAGGATCGCTCCAGAACCTGGGTCAACAGTGCTGCTCCAAGTGCTGTGAAAAAATTAAAAAACAAATGAATACCAAAAACTTACAAAACGCCAACTCCAGTTGAATCAAAACATACAGATTATGGCAATACAACTCAACCTCTAAGAAACAAGACACAGAATAGGCCATACAAAATGGGGATCAACAGAATGCAAGGATAAAACAAAAAAACACAACTTTATTACAATATCACACAGGACATGAACATTTAAAACCAATTAAAACATTTACATACACAAAGCCTATAATAAGGCAAGCACCTGTGCTAGACAAATGGGGGAAATAGTTTAGAATATTCTGGGCTTCTTTATGGACAGCATACTCATGGTGTGCATAAAATAGCAGCAACAATAACAGAATATAACAATAAGAGCTTAGTATTAGTGTTGAGCGATACCGTCCGATACTTGAAAGTATCGGTATCGGAAAGTATCGGCCGATACCGGCGAAGTATCGGATCTGATCCGATACCCGATACCAATACAAGTCAATGGGACTCAAGTATCGGAATGTATCCCTGATGGTTCCCAGGGTCTGAAGGAGAGGAAACTCTCCTTCAGGCCCTGGGATCCATATTAATGTGTAAAATAAAGAATTAAAATAAAAAATATTGATATACTCACCTGTCCGACGCAGCCTGGACCTTACCGCTGTGAACCGGCAGCCTTCTTTGCTTAAAATGAGCGCGTTCAGCACCTTCCATGACGTCACGGCTTCTGATTGGTCGTGTGCCGCTCATGTGACCGCCACGCGACCAATCACAAGCCGTGACGTCATCCCTCAGGTCCTAAATTCCTCCGGACTCCGGACAGGTGAGTATATCAATATTTTTTATTTTAATTCTTTATTTTACACATTCATATGGATCCCAGGGCCTGAAGGAGAGTTTCCTCTCCTTCAGACCCTGGGAACCATACACTGGAAACTTCCGATTCCGATTCCTGATACCACAAAAGTATCGGATCTCGGTATCGGAATTCCGATACCGCAAGTATCGGCCGATACCCGATACTTGCGGTATCGGAATGCTCAACACTACTTAGTATGTATAACCACGAGTAGGTGTATAGGCACTGAAATAGAAACCGGTGTAAACAGAATGAGTCTAACGGACTCTGTTAACCAAAGGCCTAATAGTCACCAATAAAGCAAATAGGTCCCTGTTAGACCAATAAAATGGTGTAAAGATTAGGACACCCCTAACAGGTCATACAGATATAGTGCTAAATTGCACAAAAACACAGTATTGATCTATATAAATACAATAATTGACCATGAAGTGTGCACAAAACTAGAAAACAGATAGTCCCCCCCGCAGTTTAAGACTAGTAATGGTATTTAACATGCATCTATATCTTTAAACCGGACCCATACATGCAATACATCAGCTAATACACCAGCCAATACCATGGCCGCAAAATGTTATACATGATACCCCATACTAGCAAGACCAGGCACTAAGAAAGCGGATGCCCAATGCGTATCACCACACAGCGCACAGCGGTGGCTTCGTCAGGGGTGCTAGTATGGGGTATCATGTATAACATTTTGGGGCCGTGTTAGACAATGCTCACACAACTGTGTGTGATGAGAGAAACTCCTGAGAGTTTCTGTCACCACACACATTTTTAGTGATCACGGCCAAGGTCTCTGCTGCATCACACTGCATTGCTATAGTTACAAAATGCATTTTGGACCCGAGTCAGGGCATTGTCCTAGCCATCCCACATCGCTTTGGCCACCTCAATCCATAGCCGCCGGATCGTCACGTTGTCCGAGTGCTGCGGAACCTGGGTGTCCCACAATGGGACTCGCTCATGAACCAGGGAGATGAGGATATCGTTGTCAATGAGGTCCTCATCCCGTTTGGAACCTAAAAAAATAAATGAATACATTAATGTTGGATACATTAACATAAGGAAAAACAAGAAAACAGAGGCTGAGAAATGGCATGAATAATGAAAGTCAATATAAAAAAGGAGTCCAGAAGAAAAATGTAAAGAAAGAGGAAAGTAAAGAAAGGAAAATTCAAGAATACTAAAGTGAGGCTACAATAAACAGTCAGCCAGGTATACTTACACGCTGCCACCTTGCCACTCGACCATGACCCCATTGCTCCTGCTCACCCTCTGCCGCAGTGGAAGAAGTGCTCTAAAAAAGGAATAAAAAATTGTCACATGTGTGAATGTGACAGTGAATACTTACCAATCTGAGGAGTTGAGTACTCACTTCACTGACATGTTCGGCTTGAGAAGGACCAGGACGTTGCTCCTCATCAGAAGAAGATGACATTCTGATGCATGCAGAAAGAAGAAAGAAAGAAATGGCAGAAATTAGGACATGTAGAGACAGAAAATGGAAAATAAAGGCATTGGCTAGGATATACTCACATTGTTCTGAGTGTAGATTCCTTCCTGTGTCTGCTCTGCTTCATATGGAAAGCTTCTCTGTCTGCTGCACAGTGACCTGCACATGTCCACTCCCTCCCTTTATCACCTTGTATGTGGGGGGTGGCTAATCAGTGTCTAGACATGTTTTTCTCTGGTGCAACGCATGCGTTCACAAACGCAAGCAAACGCATGTGCTTGCTGCCGCATGTGTTCACATAGACAGCAATGCGGTTTTTTGCCGCATTCCATCCGCTAACAAATGCATACTTTTCTAGGCGGCAAATTGATGCCTCTAAAATTACTACATGTAGCATTTACAGCGCCAAACCGCAGATGACGAAACAACGCATGCGGCGTCAAACGCAGCAAAATGCAATCAATCGCAGACACATGCGTCTCTAATGTTAAATATAGGAATACACAACGCATGCGGATAATTGCGGAAGAAACGCTGTGGACACAACCACAAATGTGAAACCGGCCTAACATCAATTACCAGAGTAATTGTACAAGAAGGTTTGCATTCTGTGGTACAGCGGACACAGACTACTGACATGAATTGTCTTGTGAATCATTTTGCTCAAGTCTACTTTCTAGTTATCTATTTATTCCATATCTATTTACAAACAGCTTCATATCACCGCCACAAAATTACAACATAAGATACAATGGGCTGTATCACGTTTTGTAACAGAAAAAAATTATAAATTTTGATTTTTAATGTGCGTTAGGTCTGCAGACAGCTTCATATCACCACCACAAAATGGAAACATGGGATAGGGCGGGCTGTATCACTTATAGCAACAGAAAAAAAAAATATATATTTTTTTTAATGTGCATGAGATATGCACACTATGGAATTTCACCACCACTAAATAACAAGGTGAGATATGGCATGGTGAATCACAGTAGCAACTGTCCCAAAAATATATTTCTTCATGCACAACAGCTCAAATCAAAGAACTATGTCACCACAGCACTAAATGGCAAAGTGGGATATGTATATGGCATGCTGTTTCACATTTAGCTAGTGAAAAAATAAGGTTTAGAATGCTATACTCGTGCATGGAGCACAATAGAAGCAGTGCACAACACACTTGTAGGACATGTGCCCTGCTTTCTTTTTCTATGGACCTCAGTAACGGCAATAAAAAATGCTGAAAAGTAAATTTCACAGTCATACAGGACACTACCTAGCTAAACTATCTGAGTAAGAAACAACCACCTAGCTAATTAGCTAAAATCTAGCTGCCCACTCATTCAGCATCAGGAGCAGCCTCTCTGCACTGTTACAGTGTCAAAATGGCACTAAAACAAGATGTCCGCTTTTTATATGGAGAGGGACATGTGATTTCAGCAGCCAATGACAAAAGCTGTTGTGTCAGAACATTGTGGGTGTTTACAAGCCCGCCGCACCTCTGAGCTCTGCAAACCTCCTGTTAGGGCTGGTGGAACGCACCGAGTTTATTTAGATATTATTATTGTGCGTTCGCAGGCCCGGGGTCCACCGTGCAGGAGACCAACCTGCTGCTAGCAAATCGTGGCATAATATGGCGGTAGCAGTGAACTCTGTTACTTCACAGAGTCGAACAGAAGGGAAAACGCTGTGCCCTGTTAGCGTCACAGGGGAACACAGCTGCCTAACAGAGCAAAAGCAATCAGTGGTCAGGGAATAGCAAGCACACAAACACCTCCTCTCTGGTGGAACCGGAATTTTAATGGCTTTACGCCATCCCTGAATTCACCATATAAACTCCTCAGTGCCGGTATTCTAGTGGCTTATTTCAGCCGGAGACCACTAAGTAGCTAAAGCTCATAACATAAGCTGATACTAGTGCATGGCCGTGCGACCATGCAAACCTTTATAGCTGCAGCAACTTCAGGACCTTCCTAGAGGACCAATGGGAGCTGCTACAGTACCTGAGCAACTTCAGGACCTTCCTAGAGGACCCATGGGAGCTGCCACAGTACCTGAACATGTGACAGCGACCTCAAATGAGAGGTCTTACCCCGGACATGCTCAGAAGGGGAAAAGCAGGACTTAGTCCCAGAGACATCTGCTCGCCACTGACCAATACTGGCTACAATGGCTGAGCCTGGAAAGGCAGCAGTAACCATCCGCACAGTATCAGGCTGAGCCAGATGCTGGGACCGATGTCTCTGCTGAGCAGGCTCCACTGCGGCTGGAGAAGAATGGGAGACTGCAGCGGAGATGGTTCAAAATTCCCCCTGTGCAGAGGCGGGAACTCGACCCATAACACCTCCTCCCCTCATCAAACACATGCCCCATGCTCATGACACACCACCATTATCATTGCAAAAGTGTTGAAAATACTTCTGTGGTAATGCAAATATTTTCCCGCACATTTTACCAAATGTTACCAATTCTTTCCAATTTTAGAAAATTTTGCTTGTGTTTCTGATCACGTATCCGAATGTGCCATATTCGTGCCGAATTTGTTTGCCGATCGTTTTCCGAATAAATTATCTCATCACTAGTGTGCGCCTCCTATTGAACTCAGCACCACGTAATCCAGTAACACTTGCGTAGTGCATGTGTGCACTATGCCAGTCTTGATGAATCAGCCCAATAGTCTTTATGATAATCTGTCACCATACATCTTTCTCTCACTTTTTATTTCATATCTATTTAAGTTAAAGAAAAAGATTTTCAAGGCATTGGTCAAGTGGCCATACCAGTAGTCCGTGGCCACTTTGTAAGAAAGTATGCAAGCAAAC
The DNA here is from genome assembly GCF_051348905.1 of Ranitomeya variabilis. NCBI lineage: Eukaryota > Metazoa > Chordata > Amphibia > Anura > Dendrobatidae > Ranitomeya > Ranitomeya variabilis. Next base: position 107,481,837 of record NC_135237.1, on the reverse strand, counting down.
ATCTCCATCTGTTGGTCAAAGGCAATAGTGAAAATAAAGGAAGAATTACAGTAGTAGGAACTTAATAGTGAGAACGTATTTTCCTATAGGAGGAGTTTAAAAATGACAACAGGTCAGGTGACAGGTGAGAAGAGGCAGTTGGCACCATAAACTGTACCAGGATAGGTCGTGTGGCTGCTAGGTGGAGTTACAATCACCACCACCACATAAGGGTTTGAGAGCAGTCAGATGCCGGAGAAAGCTTGAACTGTGAGGAAGATCCATGCCAGTAGAAGCCTGTGACCAGCGCCAGTATAAGCCTGTGACCAGCGTCAGTATAAGTCTGTGACCAGCGCCAGTAAAAGTGGAAGATCCGTAAGCAGCTCCAGTAGAAGATTGTGACCAAATACGAGTCAGGCTCGGGAGATGATCCAACTGTAGCAGAGAACCGTTTCTGTGGGCTGTTACTACCAGCACAGATGTACAGCACAGGGTGTGGGCTGGGGCTGTGCTTCAGGGAACGGAGATGGCCAATGCTATGAGCACACTGTATACTCAGTGACTCACATATCTAATTCTTGCAGCCTAGCGGGAAATACCGGTTACCTCCGCTAGGGCCAATGTAACAATCAGAAGTGTTTACAGAGACTACGATGGGGCTAATACTGAGAGTGAAGTTGAGACATAAATGCATTAACAGTCATTTAACTGCTGGATAACAAGAACAGTATATGTAATAGAACATTGCATAGATATTGTATTTAGACAAATTGTTGTGTCAAAATATCTTGTATTAACCATGTTACTATTAGCCGCAATATAGTTCTTACTAAATACTTTATAAATAGATTTTCCTTTTTATGTTAGTTAAATAAATAGTGTTGGCTAAGTACCACTATCTCCCTATTGCATCCAAGTAACCTACTTACAAATGTACCCAAAGCATTGCAAACCACCCTCTACTGCTGAGGCTTCCTTGGGTCCAAGGAGGTTTGCATGCTGTAGTACAGCGGACAGAGACTACTGACATGAATTGGCCAGTGAATCCTTTTGCTCAAGTCTACTTTCTAGTTATCTATTTATTCCATATCTATTTACCTAATATCTATATATCTATTGAAGCACTTCATACATATATATTGATTTAGTTTCTAAATAAGTCTCACAACTTCAGACCATGGAATAATGTTGAGTCCAAAATCAATGCTGAATGGGTAAAGAATGATTTTGGAAATAATGCTGAATCTAGGCTTTCCGTCTCTTACATTATAATGTTAATCATCCTCAGGGCAAACTGAATTGTGGATCAAGAAAAACACTTGTTCTGGCACACATGCATTCAAGATGCAATAAAAGCAGTGGATTATGAACACCTCAGTAATAGCTATTGCTAGCCTGGGGCTCTTATGAGACAACCTTCTGCTAGTGATTTCTGCAGATCAAACAAACATTTCAGCCTTAGCATTCTGCAAGGCAATTTACAGTTTACCAGAGGGAAGTAGGCAAATACCATTTTATAGAAGAAGATAGACTGATATTTTTCATGAAAGGGATAAACTGTGTTCTTTCAAAATGTACTATGCATGATAGGGATAGATAACAAGATGCCAAAGCTTAAAGTGACTTACTTTACTTTTTAAAGGGCACGCATCCAAGTATATTAGCATAGATTGGTTTTGAAAAATCCGCTGAGTGAACTGATTTAAAATGCATGTAAAAGAACTAAAGCAAGCTGTTTGTCAAACCAATTTATCATTTAGTCTGAATAATCCAATGGCCATCTTTGACTTAGTGCATATTATATTAAAAGCAAAAAAACATATAGAATATATATGGTTCTAAAAAAACTTAGGGTATGAATAGATGTGATTTATGCTGTAACATGGTAACACTTGATGTGAAGATGTTCTGATGATCTGCATGATGTTCAGTCTGTCGGGAATCGGATTGAAGTGAATATTCCACTGAACAGCCGGGATCCATTAAAATTAGCTTCACATCCTAAATCATTTGAATGGCCTTGTTGTGGTCTGTAAATCCAAATCCCATGGCATTTTCATATTTCAGGCTACAAATTTACCTGTGCCAAATTCTAATATTTCACATGATATTACACATACAGGAGTATTTGTTGTAGTAGAATGATTCTGCAGCAGAATATTACAGTTCTGGAAACAAAACTGTGATCTATACACCAAGGTGAAAAACACATCTTTTTTGTCTTGAAAAATATGGTCTTGAGACTGTATTTTTATTCTTGGGATTTCTAGATTGTTGCTAATAAAACACATCTTCCTTTACAAAAAATGTTAGGGAAACAAAGTGATAAATGTACACTCTGTTTCATGAGATTACTCTGTAGTATAGATAGTATTTCTTATAGTTTTAACAAGTTTCAACCTAGTTGCAGTTGTCCCAAGTTTTACCACTGTTTAGTAACCATGACATTTTTTTCAATATGCCTGTATTTGTATGAGGATCATGCATTCCATATGCAAAATATTGTATTATTAGGATTGGAACATTTCTTTATCCAGAGATTCAAATCCTCTGTTTTCATACATGCTGGACATCACTGAATGAAAAATAGACACCTTTAACATGAAAAAAATGATTTTGCATATGGTGGCATAAAAAAGTTTGGGCACCCCTGGCCAAAATTAAAGGTATTGAGAACAGTTAAGCAAGTTGAAGATTGAATGATCTCTAAAAGGCCTAAAGTTAAAGATTAATTTTTTTTTGTACTTTAAGCAACTATATATAGTCACTTTTTACAGTTTAAAAATTACAAAAAGGAAAATGGGTCCATGCAAAAGTTTGTGCACCCTTGGAGATTTGTGTGCTCAGATAACTTTGACCAAGGTTTCAGACCTTAATTAGCCTGTTGGGGTTATGGCTTGTTCACTATCATCATTAGGAAAAGCCAAATGATTCAAATTTACCAGCTTTTTAAAAACCCAGCCTCGTCTAACCTTGTGTCAAAAAAAAGCAGCCATGGGTTCTGAGTAGCTGCATAGCACTCTCAAAATGAAAATGGTGGAGGCCCATAAACCAAGAGAAGGCTATAAGAAGAGCAAAGCATGTTCAAGTTGCCCTTTCCTCAGTTTGAAATGTAGTTAATAAATGGCAGTAAACAGGAACAGTGGAGGTCAAGATAAGGTCTGGAAGACCAAGCTAAATTTCAGTGAGAGCTGCTCTTAGGATTGCTGAAGAGGCAAATCAGAACCCCTGCTTGACTGCAAAAGACCTTTAGAAAGATTTTGCAGACTCTGGAGTTGTGGTACATTGATCTACTGTTCAGATTTACCTGCACAAATATAGCCTTCGTGGAATAGTAATTAGAAGAAAACCTCTCCTGCATCCTCACCATAAAATTTATCCTGAGAACTATGCAAAAAGAACATCTAAACGAGCCTGATGCATTTAGGAAACAAGTCCCGTGGACCAATGAGGTTAAAATAGAACTCCTTGGCCACAATTATCAAAGGTATGTGTGTAGAAAAAAAGAGCACAGAATTTCAGGAAAAGAACATATCGCCAGCAATTAAGCATGGGGGTGGATAAATCATGCTTTGGGATTGTGTTGCAGACAGTGGCACAGGGAACATTTCACAGGTAGAGAAAAGAATGGATTCAATGAAATGTCAACAAATTCTTGATGCGAACATAACACCATCTGTAAAAAAGCTGAAGTTGAAAAGAAGATGGCTTCTACAAATGGATAATGATCCCAAATACATGTCAAAATCTAACACTGGACTACCTCAAAAGGTGCCAGCTGAAGGTTTTACAATGGCGCTCACCGCTCCATGAGCTGAACATCATTGAAAATTTGTGGCTAAACCTTAAAATAGCAGTGCATGAAAGACAACCCAGGAATTTCATAGAACTGGAAGAATATTCCAAAGAAGAATGGATAAAAATCCCTTATACAAGAACTGTCTGGCTACAAAAAGCATCTACAATCTGTGATACTTTCAAAAGGGATGCTACTAGGTACTAACCATGCAGGGTGCCCAAACTTTAGTATCAGACCCTTTTCACTTTGTAATATTTAATATGCAAAAGATGAATATATATATATATATATATATATATATATATATATATATATATATATATATATATGTACAGTATATTTGGCCTAAAATACAAAGAAAATGTGTGATCTCTAAACCCGTCACGCCGCAGTCCTTTTTCGTTTTTGCGGGGGGGGGGTTTCCCTCCCCTTCTTCCCGAGCCATAATTTTTTTTCATATTTCTGTCAATATGGCCATGTAAGGGCTTGTTTTTTGCGGGACAAATGACACCATTGGTTTTGCCATGTTGTGTACTCGAAAACCAGAAAAAATCCAAGTGCTGTGAAATTGCAAAAAAAAGTGCAATTCCACAGCTGTTTTTTGGATAGTTTTTTTTTACCATGTTCACCAAATGCTAAAGCTGACCTTCCATTATGATTATGCAGGTCATTATGAGTTCACAGATAGCAAACTTGTATAGGTTTTTTTTTGTTTAAATGGTGAACAAAATCCAAAGTTTGTTAAAAAAAAAAAATTGAGTCATTTTCCGAGACACGTAGCATCTCCAATTTTTGGGATCTGGGACAGGGTGAGGGCTTATTTTTTGTGTGTTGAGCTGACGTTTTTAATTCCATTTTAGGGTGGATATGATCTTTTCATTACCCAGTATTTCATTTTAACGCAATGTTGCGGCAACCATAAAAAACGTAATTCTGGTGTTTAGACCTTCTTTTTGCTACACCGTTTACCGATTGGATTAATTCTTTTTATAGCTTGATATATCGGGTGATTCTGAGCGTGGCGATACCAAATATGTGTATTTTTTATTGTTTTATTTTGAATGGGGCGAATGGGGGGTGATTTGAACTTTTATATTTTTTATTTTTTTAATATTTTGAAACCCCTTAACGACCGCCGATACGCCTTTTAATGGCAGGAGTTAAGGGTACTTATGCCATAGCACCGCTTTTTAATGGCACTGAGAAATAAGTGTATAGCGCCACCCCAGAGTCAGAATTCTCCAGGGTCTCAGCTATCAGGGATAGCTGAGACCCCAGAGAACATGATTCGGGTCGGTTTTTAATGACCCCAGTGTTGCGATTGCCAGTATTAACGGAATAACGGAGACTGCAAAAAAGTCAGATTTTTCATTTAATTTCTCTCTCCTCTGATATGATCACTCATCAGAGGAGAGAGAAATGAGGTCCCTCTATCCAACCCCAGTATCTCCATTATCCATGCAACCTCCCGTGAAATCCCCCAGGCCGCCGGCATCTTCTTCTGGAAGAAAATAGTGCGCCTTCCGAGCCGGCCGGCAACAATAGGAAATTTCACAGTGATAAAAATAAAAAAATAGTAAATCAACCCCCCCTTTATTACCCCCTTAGTTAGGTAAAACTATCAAAATATATATATATTTATTTCCATTTTTCCATTAGGATTAGAGTTTGAGTTGGGCTAAAGTTAAGACTAGGGTTGGGCTAAAGTTAGGATTAGAGTTGGGCTAACAATAGGGTTAGGGATTGGCTAAAGTTAGGGTCAGGTTTGGGCTAAAGTTAGCCTTAGGGATGGGCTAAAGTTAGGGTTAGGGTTGGGCTAGGGTTAGGGTTGTGGTTATGGTTGGGATTAGGGTTAGGGGTGTGTTAGGGTTAGGCTTGTGGTTAGGGTTATGATTAGGGTTGGGATTAGGGTTAGGGGTGTGTTGGGGTTAGGGTTGGAGTTAGAATTGGGGGTTCCACTGTTTATGTACATCAGGGGGTCTCCAAATGCAACATGGTACTACCAGTGATTCCAGCCATTTATGCGTTCAAAAAGTCAAACAGTGCTCCCTCCATTCTGAGCCCTGCCATGCACCCAAAAAGTGTATTTCCCCCACATATGGGGTATCAGCGTACTCAGCCAAAATTGCACAGAAATTTTGTGGTTAATTTTCTCCTGATACCCTTCAGAAAATAAAAAAAATACTTTCAAATTAAATTTTTTGTGAAAAAAGCAAAATGTTCATTTTTTCCTTCCCCGTTGCTTTAGTTCTCATGAAGCACCTGAAGGGTTAATAAACTTCTTGAATGTAGTTTTGCGCTCCTTGAGGGGTGCAGTTTTTAGAATGGTGTCACTTTGGGGCATTTTCCTTTACATTGACCCCCCAAACTCACCTCAAATGTGAGGTGGTCTCTAAAAAAATGGTTTTGTAAATTTTGTTGGAAAAATGAGAAATTGCTGGTCAACTTTTAACCCTTATAACGTATAACAAAAAAATTATGTTTCCAAAATTGTGCTGATGTAAAGTTGACATATGGGAAATGTTATTTATTAACTATTTTGTGTGATATGACTCTCTGATTTAAGGGTACAAAAATTAAAAAGGTTTGAAAATTGCAGAAATTTTACCGCTAACATGAAGTACAATATGTCACGAAAAAACATTCTCAGAATTAGTGGGATACATTGAAACATTCTAGAGCTATAACCTCATGTTCAAAACAGCTGACTTGTCCTGGGAAAGATGTTGGCTAAATGCCTAAGCCCATATCCAAGGGAGGTACACGACATGCATAGTACATGTACGGCACATGTCATAAAGGGGTTAACTTTAGGTCTTTCGGAGATTATTTCATCTTCAGCTTGCTTAACTGTTCACAATAACAGTAATTTTGACCAGGGGTGCCAAATTTTTACATGGTACTGTATCTTAGTGGTTACATTTAGTTAATTGAATTGCACAAAGTTTCAAGCTGCATTCTTCAATCTTTTTCAGACCCCCTGAGAGAGTACTTTTCAGTGTGCAGCAATATACAATTTGTGTAGTAAAAAAACAAATATATGCAGTAATAAAACACATTTTGTGCAGTAATAAAAGTTAAAAGACAACTACAGATACCAAGTTGAAAGCAATAGCCTTGTATTCATGTAAACTTGCACTGCATAAGTTACAGATGCAATTACGTAAAACAAGTACAAGTAATGTAAACATTTGTGGCATAATTATGCAAAATTAAGTTGTAACAGCTAGTGATCAGCGAACCCCTAGATATTCAGTTGTGGCCTTTTCAGCTGAACATTTAAAAAATGTTTGGTCCGGGAGCCATAAGAGTACCCGAACCCAGACCCCATACAGATGAATGAGGGGCCTGAACATCCATTGTTTACCATGTTGTGATCTGCATGACAGCATGAAAAACACCGGGGGCTCTGTTTGACGGTAAGATTAATACAGTTGGTCAAAGAGCTGTGGTTCCCACGAAGTCAGATGACAGCATGAGCCAGCAGCTGTGACCAGTGGTAAAAAGTTTACCTCCTATCATAGAGGCGTGGGATGATGTGAGTACTATTCTCATCAGCCCACCCATGCTGTCGCTGATAACAGTGAGAGTATTCACCCCTGATGGAAGTATTCATCAGCTGGCACCTGCACAATATATAAGTACATTTAAAAAATGCTGTGGTGTCTGTTCTATTTTTAATAACCAGCATGGCACAACTGACAGCTGCAGATTTCAGCTGTCATCTTTATCATAGCTATTTATCAAAAATTAAGGGGTTCCCCACACTGGTTTTTATTAGGGTTGAGCGAAACGGATCGTTCATTTTCATAAGTCGCCGACTTTTGGCAAAGTCGGCGTCTCATGAAACCGAGCCATCCCTGTGTGGGGTCTGCCATGCGGTACGCGACTTTCGCGCCAAAGTCGCGTTTCAATGATGCTAAAAGCGCCATTTCTCAGCCAATGAAGGTGGACGCAGAGTGTGGGCAGCGTGATGACATAGATCTCAGTCCCCACCATCTTAGAGAAGGGCATTGCAGTGATTGGCTTGCTTTCTGCGGCGTCACAGGGGCTATAAAGGGGCGTTCCCGCCGACCGCCATCTTACTGCTGCTGATCTGAGCGTAGGGAGAGGTTGCTGCAGCTTCTTTGGAAGCAGGGATAGTGATAGGCAGGGTACATAAAGCCACAAACCGCTTGTGCTGTAGCGATTTCCACTGTCCAATACCACCTTTTGTTTGCAGGACAGTGGAAGCTACATTTTTTTTTCCTCAGCGCTGTAGCTCATTGGGCTGCCCTAGAAGGCTCCCTGATAGCTGCGTTGCTTTGTGTGTACGCCGCTGTGTAAACCAACTGCTTTTTTCAAAGCACAAATCCTGTTTTTCCATCCTTTCTGCACAGCTATCTTGTGTGTTTGTCCACACTTTTGTGTGCAGCAGTCCTTTTACAGCTGCCTGCCATACTTTTCTGAGATAACGGCAGGGAGATAAATATTGGCAAGTCTGCCTCTGTGCCATTGCTGTGTGTGGCATCTCTCTCTCATTGTGTGCCACTGAAAAACACTGTGTAATACTTGTCCTTTTTTTTTTTTTTCTAAATTCTCCCTTTTCCAAAAAAAAAATTAGTGGGAGATAAATATTGTCAAGTCTGACTCCGTGCCATTGCTGTGTGTGGCATCTCTCTCTCATTGTGTGCCACTGAAAACACTGTGTAATACTTGTCCTTTTTTTTTTTTTTTTTTCTAAATTCTCCCTTTTCCAAAAAAAAAATTAGTGGGAGATAAATATTGTCAAGTCTGACTCCGTGCCATTGCTATGTGTGGCATCTCTCTCTCATTGTGTGGCACCGAAAACACAGTGTAATACTTGGCCTTTTTTTTTGTTTTCTAAATTCTCCCTTTTCCCCAAAAAAAATTAGTGGGAGATAAATATTGTCAAGTCTGACTCCTTGCCATTGCTGTGTGTGGCATCTCTCTCTCATTGTGTGCCACTGAAAACACTGTGTAGTACTTGGCCATTTTTTTGGGGGGGTACATTCTCCCTTTTCAAAAAAAAAAAATTATTGGGAGATAAATATTGTCAAGTCTGCCTCCGTGCCATTGCTGTGTGTGGCATCTCTCTCTCATTGTGTGCCACTGAAAACATTGTGTAATACTTGGCCATTTTTTGGGGGGGCGGTACATTCTCCCTTTTCAAAAAAAAAAAATTAGTGGGAGATAAATATTGTCAAGTCTGACTCCGTGCCATTGCTGTGTGTGGCATCTCTCTCTCATTGTGTGCCACTGAAAACACTGTGTAATACTTGGCCATTTTTTTGGAGGGGGGTACATTCTCCCTTTTCCAAAAAAAAAATTAGTGGGAGATAAATATTGTCAAGTCTGCCTCCGTGTCATTGCTGTGTGTGGCATCTCTCTCTCATTGTGTGGCACTGAAAACACTGTGTAATACTTGTCCTTTTTTTTTTTTTTTTTCTAAATTCTCCCTTTTCCAAAAAAAAAATTAGTGGGAGATAAATATTGTCAAGTCTGACTCCGTGCCATTGCTGTGTGTGGCATCTCTCTCTCATTGTGTGCCACTGAAAACACTGTGTAATACTTGGCCATTTTTTTTTTTCTAAATTCTCCCTTTTCCAAAAAAAAATTAGTGGGAGATAAATATTGTCAAGTCTGACTCCGTGCCATTGCTGTGTGTGGCATCTCTCTCTCATTGTGTGGCACCGAAAACACAGTGTAATACTTGGCCTTTTTTTTTTTTTTTTTTAAATTCTCCCTTTTCCAAAAAAAAAATTAGTGGGAGATAAATATTGGCAAGTCTGCCTCTGTGCCATTGCTGTGTGTGGCATCTCTCTCTCATTGTGTGCCACTGAAAACACTGTGTAATACTTGTCTTTTTTTTTTTTTTTTCTAAATTCTCCCTTTTCCAAAAAAAAATTAGTGGGAGATAAATATTGTCAAGTCTGACTCCGTGCCATTGCTGTGTGTGGCATCTCTCTCTCATTGTGTGCCACTGAAAACACTGTGTAATACTTGGCCATTTTTTTGGGGGGGGTACATTCTCCCTTTTCAAAAAAAAAAAAAATTAGTGGGAGATAAATATTGTCAAGTCTGCCTCCGTGCCATTGCTGTGTGTGGCATCTCTCTCTCATTGTGTGGCAACGAAAACACTGTGTAATACTTGGCCTTTTTTTTTTTTTTCTAAATTCTCCCTTTTCCAAAAAAAAAATTAGTGGGAGATAAATATTGTCAAGTCTGACTCTGTGCCATTGCTGTGTGTGGCATCTCTCTCTCATTGTGTGCCACTGAAAACACTGTGTAATACTTGGCCATTTTTTTTGGGGGGGTACATTCTCCCTTTTCAAAAAAAAAAAATTAGTGGGAGATAAATATTGTCAAGTCTGACTCCGTGCCATTGCTGTGTGTGGCATCTCTCTCTCATTGTGTGCCACTGAAAACACTGTAATACTTGGCCATTTTTTTTTTTTTCTAAATTCTCCCTTTTCCAAAAAAAAAATTAGTGGGAGATAAATATTGTCAAGTCTGCCTCCGTGCCATTGCTGTGTGTGGCATCTCTCTCTCATTGTGTGGCACTGAAAACATTGTGTAATACTTGTCCTTTTTTTTTTTTTTTTCTAAATTCTCCCTTTTCCAAAAAAAAATTAGTGGGAGATAAATATTGTCAAGTCTGCCTCCGTGCTATTGCTGTGTGTGGCATCTCTCTCTCATTGTGTGGCACTGAAAACACTGTGTAATACTTGTCCTTTTTTTTTTTTTTTTCTAAATTCTCCCTTTTCCAAAAAAAAAATTAGTGGGAGATAAATATTGGCAAGTCTGCCTCCGTGCCATTGCTGTGTGTGGCATCTCTCTCTCATTGTGTGCCACTGAAAACACTGTGTAATACTTGTCCTTTTTTTTTTTTTTCTAAATTCTCCCTTTTCCAAAAAAAAATTAGTAGGAGATAAATATTGTCAAGTCTGACTCCGTGCCATTGCTGTGTGTGGCATCTCTCTCTCATTGTGTGGCACCGAAAACACTGTGTAATACTTGTCCTTTTTTTTTTTTTTTTTCTAAATTCTCCCTTTTCCAAAAAAAAAAAATTAGTGGGAGATAAATATTGTCAAGTCTGCCTCCGTGCCATTGCTGTGTGTGGCATCTCTCTCTCATTGTGTGGCACCGAAAACACTGTGTAATACTTGGCCATTTTTTTGTGGGGGGTACATTCTCCCTTTTCAAAAAAAAAAAATTATTGGGAGATAAATATTGGCAAGTCTGCCTCCGTGCCATTGCTGTGTGTGGCATCTCTCTCTCATTGTGTGCCACTGAAAACACTGTGTAATACTTGGCCTTTTTTTTTTTTTTTCTAAATTCTCCCTTTTCCAAAAAAAAAATTAGTGGGAGATAAATATTGTCAATTCTGACTCCGTGCCATTGCTGTGTGTGGCATCTCTCTCTCATTGTGTGCCACTGAAAACACTGTGTAATACTTGGCCATTTTTTTGGGGGGGGTACATTCTCCCTTTTCAAAAAAAAAAATTAGTGGGAGATAAATATTGTCAAGTCTGACTCCGTGCCATTGCTGTGTGTGGCATCTCTCTCTCATTGTGTGCCACTGAAAACACTGTGTAATACTTGGCCATTTTTTTTGGGGGGGGGTACATTCTCCCTTTTCAAAAAAAAACAATTATTGGGAGATAAATATTGGCAAGTCTGCCTCCGTGCCATTGCTGTGTGTGGCTTCTCTCTCTCATTGTGTGCCACTGAATACACTGTGTAATACTTGGCCTTTTTTTTTTTTTTTCTAAATTCTCCCTTTTCCAAAAAAAAAATTAGTGGGAGATAAATATTGTCAAGTCTGACTCCATGCCATTGCTGTGTGTGGCATCTCTCTCTCATTGTGTGGCACTGAAAACACTGTGTAATACTTGGCCTTTTTTTTTCTAAATTCTCCCTTTTCCAAAAAAAAAATTATTGGGAGATAAATATTGGCAAGTCTGCCTCCGTGCCATTGTTGTGTGTGGCATCTCTCTCTCATTGTGTGCCACTGAAAACATTGTGTAATAGTTGGCAATTTTTTTTTGGGGGGGGTACATTCTCCCTTTTCAAAAAAAAAAAAAAATATTGGGAGATAAATATTGTCAAGTCTGCCTCCGTGCCATTGCTGTGTGTGGCATCTCTCTCTCATTGTGTGCCACTGAAAACACTGTCAAATACTTGGCCTTTTTTTTTTTTCTAAATTCTCCCTTTTCCAAAAAAAAAATTACTGGGAGATAAATATTGTCAATTCTGACTCCGTGCCATTGCTGTGTGTGGCATCTCTCTCTCATTGTGTGCCACTGAAAACACTGTGTAATACTTGGCCATTTTTTTTTGGGGGGGTACATTCTCCCTTTTCAAAAAAAAAAAAATTAGTGGGAGATAAATATTGTCAAGTCTGACTCCGTGCCATTGCTGTGTGTGGCATCTCTCTCTCATTGTGTGCCACTGAAAACACTGTGTAATACTTGTCCTTTTTTTTTTTTTTCTAAATTCTCCCTTTTCCCAAAAAAAAATTAGTGGGAGATAAATATTGGCAAGTCTGCCTCCATGCCATTGCTGTGTGTGGCATCTCTCTCTCATTGTGTGCCACTGAAAACACTGTGTAATACTTGTCCTTTTTTTTGGGGGGGGGTACATTCTCCCTTTTTAAAAAAAAAAATTATTGGGAGATAAATATTGGCAAGTCTGCCTCCGTGCAATTGCTGTGTGTGGCATCTCTCTCTCATTGTGTGGCACTGAAAACACTGTGTAATACTTGGCCTTTTTTTTTTCTAAATTCTCCCTTTTCCCAAAAAAAAATTATTGGGAGATAAATATTGGCAAGTCTGACTCCGTGCCATTGCTGTGTGTGGCATCTCTCTCTCATTGTGTGCCACTGAAAACACTGTGTAATACTTGGCCTTTTTTTTTCTTTCTAAATTCTCCCTTTTCCAAAAAAAAAATTAGTGGGAGATAAATATTGTCAAGTCTGACTCCGTGCAATTGCTGTGTGTGGCATCTCTCTCTCATTGTGTGGCACTGAAAACACTGTGTAATACTTGGCCTTTTTTTTTTCTAAATTCTCCCTTTTCCCAAAAAAAAATTATTGGGAGATAAATATTGGCAAGTCTGACTCCGTGCCATTGCTGTGTGTGGCATCTCTCTCTCATTGTGTGCCACTGAAAACACTGTGTAATAGTTGGCCATTTTTTTTTGGGGGGGGGTACATTCTCCCTTTTCAAAAAAAATAAAATTAGTGGGAGATAAATATTGTCAAGTCTGCGTCCGTGAAATTGCTGTGTGTGGCATCTCTCTCTCATTGTGTGGCACTGAAAACACTGTGTAATACTTGGCCATTTTTTTTTTTTTCTAAATTCTCCCTTTTCCAAAAAAAAAATTAGTTAGAGATAAATATTGTCAAGTCTGCCTCCGTGCCATTGCTGTGTGTGGCATCTCTCTCTCATTGTGTGGCACCGAAAACACTGTGTAATACTTGTCCTTTTTTTTTTTTTCTAAATTCTCCCTTTTCCAAAAAAAAAATTAGTGGGAGATAAATATTGTCAAGTCTGAATCCGTGCCATTGCTGTGTGTGGCATCTCTCTCTCATTGTGTGGCACCGAAAACACTGTGTAATACTTGGCCTTTTTTTTTTTTCTAAATTCTCCCTTTTCCAGAAAAAAATTAGTGGGAGATAAATATTGTCAAGTCTGACTCTGTGCCATTGCTGTGTGTGGCATCTCTCTCTCATTGTGTGCCACTGAAAACACTGTGTAATACTTGGCCATTTTTTGGGGGGGTACATTCTCCCTTTTCAAAAAAAAAAAATTAGTGGGAGATAAATATTGTCAAGTCTGACTCCGTGCCATTGCTGTGTGTGGCATCTCTCTCTCATTGTGTGCCACTGAAAACACTGTGTAATACTTGGCCATTTTTTTTTGGGGGGGTACATTCTCCCTTTTCAAAAAAAAAAAAATTAGTGGGAGATAAATATTGTCAAGTCTGACTCCGTGCCATTGCTGTGTGTGGCATCTCTCTCTCATTGTGTGCCACTGAAAACACTGTGTAATACTTGGCCATTTTTTTGTGGGGGGTACATTCTCCCTTTTCAAAAAAAAAAAAATTATTGGGAGATAAATATTGGCAAGTCTGCCTCCGTGCCATTGCTGTGTGTGGCATCTCTCTCTCATTGTGTGCCACTGAAAACACTGTGTAATACTTGGCCTTTTTTTTTTTTCTAAATTCTCCCTTTTCCAAAAAAAAAATTAGTGGGAGATAAATATTGTCAATTCTGACTCCGTGCCATTGCTGTGTGTGGCATCTCTCTCTCATTGTGTGGCACTGAAAACACTGTGTAATACTTGTCCTTTTTTTTTTTTTTTTCTAAATTCTCCCTTTTCCAAAAAAAAAATTAGTGGGAGATAAATATTGGCAAGTCTGCCTCCGTGCCATTGCTGTGTGTGGCATCTCTCTCTCATTGTGTGCCACTGAAAACACTGTGTAATACTTGTCCTTTTTTTTTTTTTTCTAAATTCTCCCTTTTCCAAAAAAAAATTAGTAGGAGATAAATATTGTCAAGTCTGACTCCGTGCCATTGCTGTGTGTGGCATCTCTCTCTCATTGTGTGGCACCGAAAACACTGTGTAATACTTGTCCTTTTTTTTTTTTTTTTTTCTAAATTCTCCCTTTTCCAAAAAAAAAAAATTAGTGGGAGATAAATATTGTCAAGTCTGCCTCCGTGCCATTGCTGTGTGTGGCATCTCTCTCTCATTGTGTGGCACCGAAAACACTGTGTAATACTTGGCCTTTTTTTTTTTTTTCTAAATTCTCCCTTGTCCAAAAAAAAAATTAGTGGGAGATAAATATTGTCAAGTCTGACTCTATGCCATTGCTGTGTGTGGCATCTCTCTCTCATTGTGTGCCACTGAAAACACTGTGTAATACTTGGCCATTTTTTTGTGGGGGGTACATTCTCCCTTTTCAAAAAAAAAAAATTATTGGGAGATAAATATTGGCAAGTCTGCCTCCGTGCCATTGCTGTGTGTGGCATCTCTCTCTCATTGTGTGCCACTGAAAACACTGTGTAATACTTGGCCTTTTTTTTTTTTTTTCTAAATTCTCCCTTTTCCAAAAAAAAAATTAGTGGGAGATAAATATTGTCAATTCTGACTCCGTGCCATTGCTGTGTGTGGCATCTCTCTCTCATTGTGTGCCACTGAAAACACTGTGTAATACTTGGCCATTTTTTTTGGGGGGGTACATTCTCCCTTTTCAAAAAAAAAAATTAGTGGGAGATAAATATTGTCAAGTCTGACTCCGTGCCATTGCTGTGTGTGGCATCTCTCTCTCATTGTGTGCCACTGAAAACACTGTGTAATACTTGGCCATTTTTTTTGGGGGGGGGTACATTCTCCCTTTTCAAAAAAAAACAATTATTGGGAGATAAATATTGGCAAGTCTGCCTCCGTGCCATTGCTGTGTGTGGCTTCTCTCTCTCATTGTGTGCCACTGAATACACTGTGTAATACTTGGCCTTTTTTTTTTTTTTTCTAAATTCTCCCTTTTCCAAAAAAAAAATTAGTGGGAGATAAATATTGTCAAGTCTGACTCCATGCCATTGCTGTGTGTGGCATCTCTCTCTCATTGTGTGGCACTGAAAACACTGTGTAATACTTGGCCTTTTTTTTTCTAAATTCTCCCTTTTCCAAAAAAAAAATTACTGGGAGATAAATATTGTCAATTCTGACTCCGTGCCATTGCTGTGTGTGGCATCTCTCTCTCATTGTGTGCCACTGAAAACACTGTGTAATACTTGGCCATTTTTTTGGGGGGGGGTACATTCTCCCATTTCAAAAAAAAAAAAATTAGTGGGAGATAAATATTGTCAAGTCTGACTCCGTGCCATTGCTGTGTGTGGCATCTCTCTCTCATTGTGTGCCACTGAAAACACTGTGTAATACTTGTCCTTTTTTTTTTTTTTCTAAATTCTCCCTTTTCCAAAAAAAAAATTAGTGGGAGATAAATATTGGCAAGTCTGCCTCCATGCCATTGCTGTGTGTGGCATCTCTCTCTCATTGTGTGCCACTGAAAACACTGTGTAATACTTGTCCTTTTTTTTTGGGGGGGGGTACATTCTCCCTTTTCAAAAAAAAAAATTATTGGGAGATAAATATTGGCAAGTCTGCCTCCGTGCCATTGCTGTGTGTGGCTTCTCTCTCTCATTGTGTGCCACTGAAAACACTGTGTAATACTTGGCCTTTTTTTTTCTTTCTAAATTCTCCCTTTTCCAAAAAAAAAATTAGTGGGAGATAAATATTGTCAAGTCTGACTCCGTGCAATTGCTGTGTGTGGCATCTCTCTCTCATTGTGTGGCACTGAAAACACTGTGTAATACTTGGCCTTTTTTTTTTCTAAATTCTCCCTTTTCCCAAAAAAAAATTATTGGGAGATAAATATTGGCAAGTCTGACTCCGTGCCATTGCTGTGTGTGGCATCTCTCTCTCATTGTGTGCCACTGAAAACACTGTGTAATAGTTGGCCATTTTTTTGGGGGGGGGGGTACATTCTCCCTTTTCAAAAAAAATAAAATTAGTGGGAGATAAATATTGTCAAGTCTGCGTCCGTGCCATTGCTGTGTGTGGCATCTCTCTCTCATTGTGTGGCACTGAAAACACTGTGTAATACTTGGCCATTTTTTTTTTTTTTCTAAATTCTCCCTTTTCCAAAAAAAAAATTAGTTAGAGATAAATATTGTCAAGTCTGCCTCCGTGCCATTGCTGTGTGTGGCATCTCTCTCTCATTGTGTGGCACTGAAAACACTGTGTCATACTTGTCCTTTTTTTTTTTTTTTTCTAAATTCTCCCTTTTCCAAAAAAAAAATTAGTGGGAGATAAATATTGGCAAGTCTGCCTCCGTGCCATTGCTGTGTGTGGCATCTCTTTCTCATTGTGTGCCACTGAAAACACTGTGTAATACTTGTCCTTTTTTTTTTTTTTCTAAATTCTCCCTTTTCCAAAAAAAAAATTAGTGGGAGATAAATATTGTCAAGTCTGACTCCGTGCCATTGCTGTGTGTGGCATCTCTCTCTCATTGTGTGCCACTGAAAACACTGTGTAATACTTGGCCATTTTTTTGTGGGGGGTACATTCTCCCTTTTCAAAAAAAAAAAAAATTATTGGGAGATAAATATTGGCAAGTCTGCCTCCGTGCCATTGCTGTGTGTGGCATCTCTCTCTCATTGTGTGCCACTGAAAACACTGTGTAATACTTGGCCTTTTTTTTTTTTCTAAATTCTCCCTTTTCCAAAAAAAAAATTAGTGGGAGATAAATATTGTCAATTCTGACTCCGTGCCATTGCTGTGTGTGGCATCTCTCTCTCATTGTGTGCCACTGAAAACATTGTGTAATACTTGGCCATTTTTTGGGGGGGGGTACATTCTCCCTTTTCAAAAAAAAAAAAATTAGTGGGAGATAAATATTGTCAAGTCTGACTCCGTGCCATTGCTGTGTGTGGCATCTCTCTCTCATTGTGTGCCACTGAAAACACTGTGTAATACTTGGCCATTGTTTTTTGGGGGGGGTACATTCTCCCTTTTCAAAAAAAAAAATTATTGGGAGATAAATATTGGCAAGTCTGCCTCCGTGCCATTGCTGTGTGTGGCATCTCTCTCTCATTGTGTGCCACTGAAAACACTGTGTAATACTTGGCCTTTTTTTTCTTTTTTTCTAAATTCTCCCTTTTCCAAAAATAAAATTAGTGGGAGATAAATATTGTCAAGTCTGACTCCGTGCCATTGCTGTGTGTGGCATCTCTCTCTCATTGTGTGGCACCGAAAACACTGTGTAATACTTGTCCTTTTTTTTTTTTCTAAATTCTCCCTTTTCCAAAAAAAAAATTAGTGGGAGATAAATATTGTCAAGTCTGAATCCGTGCCATTGCTGTGTGTGGCATCTCTCTCTAATTGTGTGGCACCGAAAACACTGTGTAATACTTGGCCTTTTTTTTTTTTCTAAATTCTCCCTTTTCCAGAAAAAAATTAGTGGGAGATAAATATTGTCAAGTCTGACTCTGTGCCATTGCTGTGTGTGGCATCTCTCTCTCATTGTGTGCCACTGAAAACACTGTGTAATACTTGGCCATTTTTTGGGGGGGTACATTCTCCCTTTTCAAAAAAAAAAAATTAGTGGGAGATAAATATTGTCAAGTCTGACTCCGTGCCATTGCTGTGTGTGGCATCTCTCTCTCATTGTGTGCCACTGAAAACACTGTGTAATACTTGGCCATTTTTTTTGGGGGGGGTACATTCTCCCTTTTCAAAAAAAAAATAATTAGTGGGAGATAAATATTGTCAAGTCTGACTCCGTGCCATTGCTGTGTGTGGCATCTCTCTCTCATTGTGTGCCACTGAAAACACTGTGTAATACTTGGCCATTTTTTTGTGGGGGGTACATTCTCCCTTTTCAAAAAAAAAAAAATTATTGGGAGATAAATATTGGCAAGTCTGCCTCCGTGCCATTGCTGTGTGTGGCATCTCTCTCTCATTGTGTGCAACTGAAAACACTGTGTAATACTTGGCCTTTTTTTTTTCTAAATTCTCCCTTTTCCAAAAAAAAAAATAGTGGGAGATAAATATTGTCAATTCTGACTCCGTGCCATTGCTGTGTGTGGCATCTCTCTCTCATTGTGTGCCACTGAAAACACTGTGTAATACTTGGCCATTTTTTGGGGGGGGGTACATTCTCCCTTTTCAAAAAAAAAAATTAGTGGGAGATAAATATTGTCAAGTCTGACTCCGTGCCATTGCTGTGTGTGGCATCTCTCTCTCATTGTGTGCCACTGAAAACACTGTGTAATACTTGGCCATTTTTTTTTGGGGGGGGGGTACATTCTCCCTTTTCAAAAAAAAACAATTATTGGGAGATAAATATTGGCAAGTCTGCCTCCGTGCCATTGCTGTGTGTGGCTTCTCTCTCTCATTGTGTGCCACTGAAAACACTGTGTAATACTTGGCCTTTTTTTTTTTTTCTAAATTCTCCCTTTTCCAAAAAAAAAATTAGTGGGAGATAAATATTGTCAAGTCTGACTCCATGCCATTGCTGTGTGTGGCATCTCTCTCTCATTGTGTGGCACTGAAAACACTGTGTAATACTTGGCCTTTTTTTTTTCTAAATTCTCCCTTTTCCAAAAAAAAAATTATTGGGAGATAAATATTGGCAAGTCTGCCTCCGTGCCATTGTTGTGTGTGGCATCTCTCTCTCATTGTGTGCCACTGAAAACATTGTGTAATAGTTGGCAATTTTTTTTTGGGGGGGGGTACATTCTCCCTTTTCAAAAAAAAAAAAATATTGGGAGATAAATATTGTCAAGTCTGCCTCCGTGCCATTGCTGTGTGTGGCATCTCTCTCTCATTGTGTGCCACTGAAAACACTGTCTAATACTTGGCCTTTTTTTTTTTTTCTAAATTCTCCCTTTTCCAAAAAAAAAATTAGTGGGAGATAAATATTGTCAATTCTGACTCCGTGCCATTGCTGTGTGTGGCATCTCTCTCTCATTGTGTGCCACTGAAAACACTGTGTAATACTTGGCCATTTTTTTTGGGGGGGGTACATTCTCCCTTTTCAAAAAAAAAAAAATTAGTGGGAGATAAATATTGTCAAGTCTGACTCCGTGCCATTGCTGTGTGTGGCATCTCTCTCTCATTGTGTGCCACTGAAAACACTGTGTAATACTTGTCCTTTTTTTTTTTTTTCTAAATTCTCCCTTTTCCAAAAAAAAAATTAGTGGGAGATAAATATTGGCAAGTCTGCCTCCATGCCATTGCTGTGTGTGGCATCTCTCTCTCATTGTGTGCCACTGAAAACACTGTGTAATACTTGTCCTTTTTTTTTTTTTTCTAAATTCTCCCTTTTCCAAAAAAAAAATTAGTGGGAGATAAATATTGGCAAGTCTGCCTCCGTGCCATTGCTGTGTGTGTCATCTCTCTCTCATTGTGTGCCACTGAAAACACTGTGTAATATTTGGCCTTTTTTTTTTTTTTCTAAATTCTCCCTTTTCCAAAAAAAAAATTTGTGGGAGATAAATATTGTCAATTCTGACTCCGTGCCATTGCTGTGTGTGGCATCTCTCTCTCATTGTGTGCCACTGAAAACACTGTGTAATACTTGGCCATTTTTTTTTGGGGGGGGGTACATTCTCCCTTTTCAAAAAAAAAATTATTGGGAGATAAATATTGGCAAGTCTGCCTCCGTGCCATTGCTGTGTGTGGCTTCTCTCTCTCATTGTGTGCCACTGAAAACACTGTGTAATACTTGGCCTTTTTTTTTCTTTCTAAATTCTCCCTTTTCCAAAAAAAAAATTAGTGGGAGATAAATATTGTCAAGTCTGACTCCGTGCAATTGCTGTGTGTGGCATCTCTCTCTCATTGTGTGGCACTGAAAACACTGTGTAATACTTGGCCTTTTTTTTTTCTAAATTCTCCCTTTTCCCAAAAAAAAATTATTGGGAGATAAATATTGGCAAGTCTGACTCCGTGCCATTGCTGTGTGTGGCATCTCTCTCTCATTGTGTGCCACTGAAAACACTGTGTAATAGTTGGCCATTTTTTTTTTGGGGGGGGTACATTCTCCCTTTTCAAAAAAAATAAAATTAGTGGGAGATAAATATTGTCAAGTCTGCGTCCGTGCCATTGCTGTGTGTGGCATCTCTCTCTCATTGTGTGGCACTGAAAACACTGTGTAATACTTGGCCATTTTTTTTTTTTTTCTAAATTCTCCCTTTTCCAAAAAAAAAATTAGTTAGAGATAAATATTGTCAAGTCTGCCTCCGTGCCATTGCTGTGTGTGGCATCTCTCTCTCATTGTGTGGCACTGAAAACACTGTGTCATACTTGTCCTTTTTTTTTTTTTTTCTAAATTCTCCCTTTTCCAAAAAAAAAATTAGTGGGAGATAAATATTGGCAAGTCTGCCTCCGTGCCATTGCTGTGTGTGGCATCTCTTTCTCATTGTGTGCCACTGAAAACACTGTGTAATACTTGTCCTTTTTTTTTTTTTTCTAAATTCTCCCTTTTCCAAAAAAAAAATTAGTAGGAGATAAATATTGTCAAGTCTGACTCCGTGCCATTGCTGTGTGTGGCATCTCTCTCTCATTGTGTGGCACCGAAAACACTGTGTAATACTTGTCCTTTTTTTTTTTTCTAAATTCTCCATTTTCCAAAAAAAAAATTAGTGGGAGATAAATATTGTCAAGTCTGAATCCGTGCCATTGCTGTGTGTGGCATCTCTCTCTCATTGTGTGGCACCGAAAACACTGTGTAATACTTGGCCTTTTTTTTTTTTTCTAAATTCTCCCTTTTCCAGAAAAAAATTAGTGGGAGATAAATATTGTCAAGTCTGACTCTGTGCCATTGCTGTGTGTGGCATCTCTCTCTCATTGTGTGCCACTGAAAACACTGTGTAATACTTGGACATTTTTTTGGGGGGTACATTCTCCCTTTTCAAAAAAAAAAAATTAGTGGGAGATAAATATTGTCAAGTCTGACTCCGTGCCATTGCTGTGTGTGGCATCTCTCTCTCATTGTGTGGCACCGAAAACACTGTGTAATACTTGTCCTTTTTTTTTTTTTCTAAATTCTCCATTTTCCAAAAAAAAAATTAGTAGGAGATAAATATTGTCAAGTCTGAATCCGTGCCATTGCTGTGTGTGGCATCTCTCTCTCATTGTGTGGCACCGAAAACACTGTGTAATACTTGGCCTTTTTTTTTTTTCTAAATTCTCCCTTTTCCAAAAAAAAAATTAGTTAGAGATAAATATTGTCAAGTCTGCCTCCGTGCCATTGCTGTGTGTGGCATCTCTCTCTCATTGTGTGGCACTGAAAACACTGTGTCATACTTGTCCTTTTTTTTTTTTTTTTCTAAATTCTCCCTTTTCCAAAAAAAAAATTAGTGGGAGATAAATATTGGCAAGTCTGCCTCCGTGCCATTGCTGTGTGTGGCATCTCTTTCTCATTGTGTGCCACTGAAAACACTGTGTAATACTTGTCCTTTTTTTTTTTTTTCTAAATTCTCCCTTTTCCAAAAAAAAAATTAGTAGGAGATAAATATTGTCAAGTCTGACTCCGTGCCATTGCTGTGTGTGGCATCTCTCTCTCATTGTGTGGCACCGAAAACACTGTGTAATACTTGTCCTTTTTTTTTTTTTCTAAATTCTCCATTTTCCAAAAAAAAAATTAGTGGGAGATAAATATTGTCAAGTCTGAATCCGTGCCATTGCTGTGTGTGGCATCTCTCTCTCATTGTGTGGCACCGAAAACACTGTGTAATACTTGGCCTTTTTTTTTTTTTCTAAATTCTCCCTTTTCCAGAAAAAAATTAGTGGGAGATAAATATTGTCAAGTCTGACTCTGTGCCATTGCTGTGTGTGGCATCTCTCTCTCATTGTGTGCCACTGAAAACACTGTGTAATACTTGGACATTTTTTTTGGGGGTACATTCTCCCTTTTCAAAAAAAAAAAATTAGTGGGAGATAAATATTGTCAAGTCTGACTCCGTGCCATTGCTGTGTGTGGCATCTCTCTCTCATTGTGTGCCACTGAAAACACTGTGTAATACTTGGCCATTTTTTTTGGGGGGGGTACATTCTCCCTTTTCAAAAAAAAAAAAATTAGTGGGAGATAAATATTGTCAAGTCTGACTCCGTGCCATTGCTGTGCGTGGCATCTCTCTCTCATTGTGTGCCACTGAAAACACTGTGTAATACTTGGCCATTTTTTTGTGGGGGGTACATTCTCCCTTTTCAAAAAAAAAAAATTATTGGGAGATAAATATTGGCAAGTCTGCCTCCGTGCCATTGCTGTGTGTGGCATCTCTCTCTCATTGTGTGCCACTGAAAACACTGTGTAATACTTGGCCTTTTTTTTTTTCTAAATTCTCCCTTTTCCAAAAAAAAATTAGTGGGAGATAAATATTGTCAATTCTGACTCCGTGCCATTGCTGTGTGTGGCATCTCTCTCTCATTGTGTGCCACTGAAAACATTGTGTAATACTTGTCCATTTTTTTTGGGGGGGTACATTCTCCCTTTTCAAAAAAAAAAAAATTAGTGGGAGATAAATATTGTCAAGTCTGACTCCGTGCCATTGCTGTGTGTGGCATCTCTCTCTCATTGTGTGCCACTGAAAACACTGTGTAATACTTGGCCATTTTTTTTTGGGGGGGGTACATTCTCCCTTTTCAAAAAAAAAAAATTATTGGGAGATAAATATTGGCAAGTCTGCCTCCGTGCCATTGCTGTGTGTGGCATCTCTCTCTCATTGTGTGCCACTGAAAACACTGTGTAATACTTGGCCTTTTTTTTCTTTTTTTCTAAATTCTCCCTTTTCCAAAAATAAAATTAGTGGGAGATAAATATTGTCAAGTCTGACTCCGTGCCATTGCTGTGTGTGGCATCTCTCTCTCATTGTGTGGCACCGAAAACACTGTGTAATACTTGTCCTTTTTTTTTTTTTCTAAATTCTCCCTTTTCCAAAAAAAAAAATTAGTGGGAGATAAATATTGTCAAGTCTGACTCCGTGCCATTGCTGTGTGTGGCATCTCTCTCTCATTGTGTGGCACTGAAAACACTGTGTAATACTTGGCCTTTTTTTTTCTTTCTAAATTCTCCCTTGTCCAAAAAAAAAATTAGTGGGAGATAAATATTGTCAAGTCTGACTCTATGCCATTGCTGTGTGTGGCATCTCTCTCTCATTGTGTGCCACTGAAAACACTGTGTAATACTTGGCCATTTTTTTGTGGGGGGTACATTCTCCCTTTTAAAAAAAAAAAAATTATTGGGAGATAAATATTGGCAAGTCTGCCTCCGTGCCATTGCTGTGTGTGGCATCTCTCTCTCATTGTGTGCCACTGAAAACACTGTGTAATACTTGGCCATTTTTTTTTTTTTTCTAAATTCTCCCTTTTCCAATAAAAAAATTAGTGGGAGATAAATATTGTCAATTCTGACTCCGTGCCATTGCTGTGTGTGGCATCTCTCTCTCATTGTGTGCCACTGAAAACACTGTGTAATACTTGGCCATTTTTTTGGGGGGGGTACATTCTCCCTTTTCAAAAAAAAAAATTAGTGGGAGATAAATATTGTCAAGTCTGACTCCGTGCCATTGCTGTGTGTGGCATCTCTCTCTCATTGTGTGCCACTGAAAACACTGTGTAATACTTGGCCATTTTTTTTTGGGGGGGGTACATTCTCCCTTTTCAAAAAAAAACAATTATTGGGAGATAAATATTGGCAAGTCTGCCTCCGTGCCATTGCTGTGTGTGGCTTCTCTCTCTCATTGTGTGCCACTGAAAACACTGTGTAATACTTGGCCTTTTTTCTTTTTTTTTTTTTTTCTAAATTCTCCCTTTTCCAAAAAATAAATTAGTGGGAGATAAATATTGTCAAGTCTGACTCCATGCCATTGCTGTGTGTGGCATCTCTCTCTCATTGTGTGGCACTGAAAATACTGTGTAATACTTGGCCTTTTTTTTTTCTAAATTCTCCCTATTCCAAAAAAAAAATTATTGGGAGATAAATATTGGCAAGTCTGCCTCCGTGCCATTGTTGTGTGTGGCATCTCTCTCTCATTGTGTGCCACTGAAAACATTGTGTAATAGTTGGCAATTTTTTTTGGGGGGGGGGTACATTCTCCCTTTTCAAAAAAAAAAAAAATATTGGGAGATAAATATTGTCAAGTCTGCCTCCGTGCCATTGCTGTGTGTGGCATCTCTCTCTCATTGTGTGCCACTGAAAACACTGTCTAATACTTGGCCTTTTTTTTTTTTTCTAAATTCTCCCTTTTCCAAAAAAAAAATTAGTGGGAGATAAATATTGTCAATTCTGACTCCGTGCCATTGCTGTGTGTGGCATCTCTCTCTCATTGTGTGCCACTGAAAACACTGTGTAATACTTGGCCATTTTTTTTGGGGGGGGTACATTCTCCCTTTTCAAAAAAAAAAAATTAGTGGGAGATAAATATTGTCAAGTCTGACTCCGTGCCATTGCTGTGTGTGGCATCTCTCTCTCATTGTGTGCCACTGAAAACACTGTGTAATACTTGTCCTTTTTTTTTTTTTTCTAAATTCTCCCTTTTCCAAAAAAAAAATTAGTGGGAGATAAATATTGGCAAGTCTGCCTCCATGCCATTGCTGTGTGTGGCATCTCTCTCTCATTGTGTGCCACTGAAAACACTGTGTAATACTTGTCCTTTTTTTTTTTTTTTCTAAATTCTCCCTTTTCCAAAAAAAAAATTAGTGGGAGATAAATATTGGCAAGTCTGCCTCCGTGCCATTGCTGTGTGTGTCATCTCTCTCTCATTGTGTGCCACTGAAAACACTGTGTAATACTTGGCCTTTTTTTTTTTTTCTAAATTCTCCCTTTTCCAAAAAAAAAATTAGTGGGAGATAAATATTGGCAAGTCTGCCTCCATGCCATTGCTGTGTGTGGCATCTCTCTCTCATTGTGTGCCACTGAAAACACTGTGTAATACTTGTCCTTTTTTTTTTTTTTTCTAAATTCTCCCTTTTCCAAAAAAAAAAATTAGTGGGAGATAAATATTGGCAAGTCTGCCTCCGTGCCATTGCTGTGTGTGTCATCTCTCTCTCATTGTGTGCCACTGAAAACACTGTGTAATATTTGGCCTTTTTTTTTTTTTTCTAAATTCTCCCTTTTCCAAAAAAAAAATTAGTAGGAGATAAATATTGTCAAGTCTGACTCCGTGCCATTGCTGTGTGTGGCATCTCTCTCTCATTGTGTGGCACCGAAAACACTGTGTAATACTTGTCCTTTTTTTTTTTTTCTAAATTCTCCATTTTCCAAAAAAAAAATTAGTGGGAGATAAATATTGTCAAGTCTGAATCCGTGCCATTGCTGTGTGTGGCATCTCTCTCTCATTGTGTGGCACCGAAAACACTGTGTAATACTTGGCCTTTTTTTTTTTTCTAAATTCTCCCTTTTCCAGAAAAAAATTAGTGGGAGATAAATATTGTCAAGTCTGACTCTGTGCCATTGCTGTGTGTGGCATCTCTCTCTCATTGTGTGCCACTGAAAACACTGTGTAATACTTGTCCTTTTTTTTTTTTTTCTAAATTCTCCCTTTTCCAAAAAAAAAATTAGTGGGAGATAAATATTGGCAAGTCTGCCTCCGTGCCATTGCTGTGTGTGTCATCTCTCTCTCATTGTGTGCCACTGAAAACACTGTGTAATACTTGGCCTTTTTTTTTTTTTCTAAATTCTCCCTTTTCCAAAAAAAAAATTAGTGGGAGATAAATATTGGCAAGTCTGCCTCCATGCCATTGCTGTGTGTGGCATCTCTCTCTCATTGTGTGCCACTGAAAACACTGTGTAATACTTGGCCATTTTTTTTTTTTTCTAAATTCTCCCTTTTCCAAAAAAAAAATTAGTTAGAGATAAATATTGTCAAGTCTGCCTCCGTGCCATTGCTGTGTGTGGCATCTCTCTCTCATTGTGTGGCACTGAAAACACTGTGTCATACTTGTCCTTTTTTTTTTTTTTTTCTAAATTCTCCCTTTTCCAAAAAAAAAATTAGTAGGAGATAAATATTGTCAAGTCTGACTCCGTGCCATTGCTGTGTGTGGCATCTCTCTCTCATTGTGTGGCACCGAAAACACTGTGTAATACTTGTCCTTTTTTTTTTTTTCTAAATTCTCCATTTTCCAAAAAAAAAATTAGTGGGAGATAAATATTGTCAAGTCTGAATCCGTGCCATTGCTGTGTGTGGCATCTCTCTCTCATTGTGTGGCACCGAAAACACTGTGTAATACTTGGCCTTTTTTTTTTCTTCTAAATTCTCCCTTTTCCAAAAAAAAAATTAGTAGGAGATAAATATTGTCAAGTCTGACTCCGTGCCATTGCTGTGTGTGGCATCTCTCTCTCATTGTGTGGCACCGAAAACACTGTGTAATACTTGTCCTTTTTTTTTTTTTCTAAATTCTCCAGTTTCCAAAAAAAAAATTAGTGGGAGATAAATATTGTCAAGTCTGAATCCGTGCCATTGCTGTGTGTGGCATCTCTCTCTCATTGTGTGGCACCGAAAACACTGTGTAATACTTGGCCTTTTTTTTTTTTTCTAAATTCTCCCTTTTCCAGAAAAAAATTAGTGGGAGATAAATATTGTCAAGTCTGATTCTGTGCCATTGCTGTGTGTGGCATCTCTCTCTCATTGTGTGCCACTGAAAACACTGTGTAATACTTGGACATTTTTTTGGGGGGTACATTCTCCCTTTTCAAAAAAAAAAAATTAGTGGGAGATAAATATTGTCAAGTCTGACTCCGTGCCATTGCTGTGTGTGGCATCTCTCTCTCATTGTGTGGCACCGAAAACACTGTGTAATACTTGTCCTTTTTTTTTTTTTCTAAATTCTCCATTTTCCAAAAAAAAAATTAGTGGGAGATAAATATTGTCAAGTCTGAATCCGTGCCATTGCTGTGTGTGGCATCTCTCTCTCATTGTGTGGCACCGAAAACACTGTGTAATACTTGGCCTTTTTTTTTTTTTCTAAATTCTCCCTTTTCCCAAAAAAAAATTAGTTAGAGATAAATATTGTCAAGTCTGCCTCCGTGCCATTGCTGTGTGTGGCATCTCTCTCTCATTGTGTGGCACTGAAAACACTGTGTCGTACTTGTCCTTTTTTTTTTTTTTTTCTAAATTCTCCCTTTTCCAAAAAAAAAATTAGTGGGAGATAAATATTGGCAAGTCTGCCTCCGTGCCATTGCTGTGTGTGGCATCTCTTTCTCATTGTGTGCCACTGAAAACACTGTGTAATACTTGTCCTTTTTTTTTTTTTTCTAAATTCTCCCTTTTCCAAAAAAAAAATTAGTAGGAGATAAATATTGTCAAGTCTGACTCCGTGCCATTGCTGTGTGTGGCATCTCTCTCTCATTGTGTGGCACCGAAAACACTGTGTAATACTTGTCCTTTTTTTTTTTTTCTAAATTCTCCATTTTCCAAAAAAAAAATTAGTGGGAGATAAATATTGTCAAGTCTGAATCCGTGCCATTGCTGTGTGTGGCATCTCTCTCTCATTGTGTGGCACCGAAAACACTGTGTAATACTTGGCCTTTTTTTTTTTTTCTAAATTCTCCCTTTTCCAGAAAAAAATTAGTGGGAGATAAATATTGTCAAGTCTGACTCTGTGCCATTGCTGTGTGTGGCATCTCTCTCTCATTGTGTGCCACTGAAAACACTGTGTAATACTTGTCCTTTTTTTTTTTTTTTCTAAATTCTCCCTTTTCCAAAAAAAAAATTAGTGGGAGATAAATATTGGCAAGTCTGCCTCCGTGCCATTGCTGTGTGTGTCATCTCTCTCTCATTGTGTGCCACTGAAAACACTGTGTAATACTTGGCCTTTTTTTTTTTTTCTAAATTCTCCCTTTTCCAAAAAAAAAATTAGTGGGAGATAAATATTGGCAAGTCTGCCTCCATGCCATTGCTGTGTGTGGCATCTCTCTCTCATTGTGTGCCACTGAAAACACTGTGTAATACTTGGCCATTTTTTTTTTTTTTCTAAATTCTCCCTTTTCCAAAAAAAAAATTAGTTAGAGATAAATATTGTCAAGTCTGCCTCCGTGCCATTGCTGTGTGTGGCATCTCTCTCTCATTGTGTGGCACTGAAAACACTGTGTCATACTTGTCCTTTTTTTTTTTTTTTTCTAAATTCTCCCTTTTCCAAAAAAAAAATTAGTGGGAGATAAATATTGTCAAGTCTGAATCCGTGCCATTGCTGTGTGTGGCATCTCTCTCTCATTGTGTGGCACCGAAAACACTGTGTAATACTTGGCCTTTTTTTTTTTTTCTAAATTCTCCCTTTTCCAAAAAAAAAATTAGTAGGAGATAAATATTGTCAAGTCTGACTCCGTGCCATTGCTGTGTGTGGCATCTCTCTCTCATTGTGTGGCACCGAAAACACTGTGTAATACTTGTCCTTTTTTTTTTTTTCTAAATTCTCCATTTTCCAAAAAAAAAATTAGTGGGAGATAAATATTGTCAAGTCTGAATCCGTGCCATTGCTGTGTGTGGCATCTCTCTCTCATTGTGTGGCACCGAAAACACTGTGTAATACTTGGCCTTTTTTTTTTTTTCTAAATTCTCCCTTTTCCAGAAAAAAATTAGTGGGAGATAAATATTGTCAAGTCTGACTCTGTGCCATTGCTGTGTGTGGCATCTCTCTCTCATTGTGTGCCACTGAAAACACTGTGTAATACTTGGACATTTTTTTGGGGGGTACATTCTCCCTTTTCAAAAAAAAAAAATTAGTGGGAGATAAATATTGTCAAGTCTGACTCCGTGCCATTGCTGTGTGTGGCATCTCTCTCTCATTGTGTGGCACCGAAAACACTGTGTAATACTTGTCCTTTTTTTTTTTTTCTAAATTCTCCATTTTCCAAAAAAAAAATTAGTGGGAGATAAATATTGTCAAGTCTGAATCCGTGCCATTGCTGTGTGTGGCATCTCTCTCTCATTGTGTGGCACCGAAAACACTGTGTAATACTTGGCCTTTTTTTTTTCTAAATTCTCCCTTTTCCAAAAAAAAAATTAGTTAGAGATAAATATTGTCAAGTCTGCCTCCGTGCCATTGCTGTGTGTGGCATCTCTCTCTCATTGTGTGGCACTGAAAACACTGTGTCATACTTGTCCTTT
Source organism: Ranitomeya variabilis (assembly GCF_051348905.1). Lineage (NCBI taxonomy): Eukaryota > Metazoa > Chordata > Amphibia > Anura > Dendrobatidae > Ranitomeya > Ranitomeya variabilis. The sequence continues at coordinate 107,452,387 of NC_135237.1, read as the reverse complement.
TTTTTTTTTCTAAATTCTCCCTTTTCCAAAAAAAAAATTAGTGGGAGATAAATATTGGCAAGTCTGCCTCCGTGCCATTGCTGTGTGTGGCATCTCTTTCTCATTGTGTGCCACTGAAAACACTGTGTAATACTTGTCCTTTTTTTTTTTTTTCTAAATTCTCCCTTTTCCAAAAAAAAAATTAGTAGGAGATAAATATTGTCAAGTCTGACTCCGTGCCATTGCTGTGTGTGGCATCTCTCTCTCATTGTGTGCCACTGAAAACACTGTGTAATACTTGTCCTTTTTTTTTTTTTTCTAAATTCTCCCTTTTCCAAAAAAAAAATTAGTGGGAGATAAATATTGGCAAGTCTGCCTCCGTGCCATTGCTGTGTGTGTCATCTCTCTCTCATTGTGTGCCACTGAAAACACTGTGTAATACTTGGCCTTTTTTTTTTTTTCTAAATTCTCCCTTTTCCAAAAAAAAAATTAGTGGGAGATAAATATTGGCAAGTCTGCCTCCATGCCATTGCTGTGTGTGGCATCTCTCTCTCATTGTGTGCCACTGAAAACACTGTGTAATACTTGTCCTTTTTTTTTTTTTTCTAAATTCTCCCTTTTCCAAAAAAAAAATTAGTGGGAGATAAATATTGGCAAGTCTGCCTCCGTGCCATTGCTGTGTGTGTCATCTCTCTCTCATTGTGTGCCACTGAAAACACTGTGTAATATTTGGCCTTTTTTTTTTTTTTCTAAATTCTCCCTTTTCCAAAAAAAAAATTTGTGGGAGATAAATATTGTCAATTCTGACTCCGTGCCATTGCTGTGTGTGGCATCTCTCTCTCATTGTGTGCCACTGAAAACACTGTGTAATACTTGGCCATTTTTTTTGGGGGGGGGTACATTCTCCCTTTTCAAAAAAAAAATTATTGGGAGATAAATATTGGCAAGTCTGCCTCCGTGCCATTGCTGTGTGTGGCTTCTCTCTCTCATTGTGTGCCACTGAAAACACTGTGTAATACTTGGCCTTTTTTTTTCTTTCTAAATTCTCCCTTTTCCAAAAAAAAAAATTAGTGGGAGATAAATATTGTCAAGTCTGACTCCGTGCAATTGCTGTGTGTGGCATCTCTCTCTCATTGTGTGCCACTGAAAACACTGTGTAATACTTGGCCTTTTTTTTTTCTAAATACTCCCTTTTCCCCAAAAAAAATTATTGGGAGATAAATATTGGCAAGTCTGACTCCGTGCCATTGCTGTGTGTGGCATCTCTCTCTCATTGTGTGCCACTGAAAACACTGTGTAATAGTTGGCCATTTTTTTTTGGGGGGGGGTACATTCTCCCTTTTCAAAAAAAATAAAATTAGTGGGAGATAAATATTGTCAAGTCTGCGTCCGTGCCATTGCTGTGTGTGGCATCTCTCTCTCATTGTGTGGCACTGAAAACACTGTGTAATACTTGGCCATTTTTTTTTTTTTTCTAAATTCTCCCTTTTCCAAAAAAAAAATTAGTTAGAGATAAATATTGTCAAGTCTGCCTCCGTGCCATTGCTGTGTGTGGCATCTCTCTCTCATTGTGTGGCACTGAAAACACTGTGTCATACTTGTCCTTTTTTTTTTTTTTTCTAAATTCTCCCTTTTCCAAAAAAAAAATTAGTGGGAGATAAATATTGGCAAGTCTGCCTCCGTGCCATTGCTGTGTGTGGCATCTCTTTCTCATTGTGTGCCACTGAAAACACTGTGTAATACTTGTCCTTTTTTTTTTTTTTCTAAATTCTCCCTTTTCCAAAAAAAAAATTAGTAGGAGATAAATATTGTCAAGTCTGACTCCGTGCCATTGCTGTGTGTGGCATCTCTCTCTCATTGTGTGGCACCGAAAACACTGTGTAATACTTGTCCTTTTTTTTTTTTTCTAAATTCTCCATTTTCCAAAAAAAAAATTAGTGGGAGATAAATATTGTCAAGTCTGAATCCGTGCCATTGCTGTGTGTGGCATCTCTCTCTCATTGTGTGGCACCGAAAACACTGTGTAATACTTGGCCTTTTTTTTTTTTTCTAAATTCTCCCTTTTCCAAAAAAAAAATTAGTAGGAGATAAATATTGTCAAGTCTGACTCCGTGCCATTGCTGTGTGTGGCATCTCTCTCTCATTGTGTGGCACCGAAAACACTGTGTAATACTTGTCCTTTTTTTTTTTTTCTAAATTCTCCATTTTCCAAAAAAAAAATTAGTGGGAGATAAATATTGTCAAGTCTGAATCCGTGCCATTGCTGTGTGTGGCATCTCTCTCTCATTGTGTGGCACCGAAAACACTGTGTAATACTTGGCCTTTTTTTTTTTTTCTAAATTCTCCCTTTTCCAGAAAAAAATTAGTGGGAGATAAATATTGTCAAGTCTGACTCTGTGCCATTGCTGTGTGTGGCATCTCTCTCTCATTGTGTGCCACTGAAAACACTGTGTAATACTTGGACATTTTTTTGGGGGGTACATTCTCCCTTTTCAAAAAAAAAAAATTAGTGGGAGATAAATATTGTCAAGTCTGACTCCGTGCCATTGCTGTGTGTGGCATCTCTCTCTCATTGTGTGGCACCGAAAACACTGTGTAATACTTGTCCTTTTTTTTTTTTTCTAAATTCTCCATTTTCCAAAAAAAAAATTAGTGGGAGATAAATATTGTCAAGTCTGAATCCGTGCCATTGCTGTGTGTGGCATCTCTCTCTCATTGTGTGGCACCGAAAACACTGTGTAATACTTGGCCTTTTTTTTTTTTTCTAAATTCTCCCTTTTCCAAAAAAAAAATTAGTTAGAGATAAATATTGTCAAGTCTGCCTCCGTGCCATTGCTGTGTGTGGCATCTCTCTCTCATTGTGTGGCACTGAAAACACTGTGTCATACTTGTCCTTTTTTTTTTTTTTTTCTAAATTCTCCCTTTTCCAAAAAAAAAATTAGTGGGAGATAAATATTGGCAAGTCTGCCTCCGTGCCATTGCTGTGTGTGGCATCTCTTTCTCATTGTGTGCCACTGAAAACACTGTGTAATACTTGTCCTTTTTTTTTTTTTCTAAATTCTCCCTTTTCCAAAAAAAAAATTAGTAGGAGATAAATATTGTCAAGTCTGACTCCGTGCCATTGCTGTGTGTGGCATCTCTCTCTCATTGTGTGGCACCGAAAACACTGTGTAATACTTGTCCTTTTTTTTTTTTTCTAAATTCTCCATTTTCCAAAAAAAAAATTAGTGGGAGATAAATATTGTCAAGTCTGAATCCGTGCCATTGCTGTGTGTGGCATCTCTCTCTCATTGTGTGGCACCGAAAACACTGTGTAATACTTGGCCTTTTTTTTTTTTTCTAAATTCTCCCTTTTCCAGAAAAAAATTAGTGGGAGATAAATATTGTCAAGTCTGACTCTGTGCCATTGCTGTGTGTGGCATCTCTCTCTCATTGTGTGCCACTGAAAACACTGTGTAATACTTGGACATTTTTTTGGGGGGTACATTCTCCCTTTTCAAAAAAAAAAAATTAGTGGGAGATAAATATTGTCAAGTCTGACTCCGTGCCATTGCTGTGTGTGGCATCTCTCTCTCATTGTGTGCCACTGAAAACACTGTGTAATACTTGGCCATTTTTTTGGGGGGGGGTACATTCTCCCTTTTCAAAAAAAAAAAAATTAGTGGGAGATAAATATTGTCAAGTCTGACTCCGTGCCATTGCTGTGTGTGGCATCTCTCTCTCATTGTGTGCCACTGAAAACACTGTGTAATACTTGGCCATTTTTTTGTGGGGGGTACATTCTCCCTTTTCAAAAAAAAAAAATTATTGGGAGATAAATATTGGCAAGTCTGCCTCCGTGCCATTGCTGTGTGTGGCATCTCTCTCTCATTGTGTGCCACTGAAAACACTCTGTAATACTTGGCCTTTTTTTTTTTTCTAAATTCTCCCTTTTCCAAAAAAAAAATTAGTGGGAGATAAATATTGTCAATTCTGACTCCGTGCCATTGCTGTGTGTGGCATCTCTCTCTCATTGTGTGCCACTGAAAACATTGTGTAATACTTGTCCATTTTTTTGGGGGGGGTACATTCTCCCTTTTCAAAAAAAAAAAAATTAGTGGGAGATAAATATTGTCAAGTCTGACTCCGTGCCATTGCTGTGTGTGGCATCTCTCTCTCATTGTGTGCCACTGAAAACACTGTGTAATACTTGGCCATTTTTTTTTGGGGGGGGTACATTCTCCCTTTTCAAAAAAAAAAAATTATTGGGAGATAAATATTGGCAAGTCTGCCTCCGTGCCATTGCTGTGTGTGGCATCTCTCTCTCATTGTGTGCCACTGAAAACACTGTGTAATACTTGGCCTTTTTTTTCTTTTTTTCTAAATTCTCCCTTTTCCAAAAATAAAATTAGTGGGAGATAAATATTGTCAAGTCTGACTCCGTGCCATTGCTGTGTGTGGCATCTCTCTCTCATTGTGTGGCACCGAAAACACTGTGTAATACTTGTCCTTTTTTTTTTTTTCTAAATTCTCCCTTTTCCAAAAAAAAAAATTAGTGGGAGATAAATATTGTCAAGTCTGACTCCGTGCCATTGCTGTGTGTGGCATCTCTCTCTCATTGTGTGGCACTGAAAACACTGTGTAATACTTGGCCTTTTTTTTTTTTTTCTAAATTCTCCCTTGTCCAAAAAAAAAATTAGTGGGAGATAAATATTGTCAAGTCTGACTCTATGCCATTGCTGTGTGTGGCATCTCTCTCTCATTGTGTGCCACTGAAAACACTGTGTAATACTTGGCCATTTTTTTGTGGGGGGTACATTCTCCCTTTTCAAAAAAAAAAAATTATTGGGAGATAAATATTGGCAAGTCTGCCTCCGTGCCATTGCTGTGTGTGGCATCTCTCTCTCATTGTGTGCCACTGAAAACACTGTGTAATACTTGGCCTTTTTTTTTTTTTTTCTAAATTCTCCCTTTTCCAATAAAAAAATTAGTGGGAGATAAATATTGTCAATTCTGACTCCGTGCCATTGCTGTGTGTGGCATCTCTCTCTCATTTTGTGCCACTGAAAACACTGTGTAATACTTGGCCATTTTTTTTGGGGGGGTACATTCTCCCTTTTCAAAAAAAAAAATTAGTGGGAGATAAATATTGTCAAGTCTGACTCCGTGCCATTGCTGTGTGTGGCATCTCTCTCTCATTGTGTGCCACTGAAAACACTGTGTAATACTTGGCCATTTTTTTTTTGGGGGGGTACATTCTCCCTTTTCAAAAAAAAACAATTATTGGGAGATAAATATTGGCAAGTCTGCCTCCGTGCCATTGCTGTGTGTGGCTTCTCTCTCTCATTGTGTGCCACTGAAAACACTGTGTAATACTTGGCCTTTTTTCTTTTTTTTTTTTTTTCTAAATTCTCCCTTTTCCAAAAAATAAATTAGTGGGAGATAAATATTGTCAAGTCTGACTCCATGCCATTGCTGTGTGTGGCATCTCTCTCTCATTGTGTGGCACTGAAAATACTGTGTAATACTTGGCCTTTTTTTTTTCTAAATTCTCTCTTTTCCAAAAAAAAAATTATTGGGAGATAAATATTGGCAAGTCTGCCTCCGTGCCATTGTTGTGTGTGGCATCTCTCTCTCATTGTGTGCCACTGAAAACATTGTGTAATAGTTGGCAATTTTTTTTTGGGGGGGGTACATTCTCCCTTTTCAAAAAAAAAAAAATATTGGGAGATAAATATTGTCAAGTCTGCCTCCGTGCCATTGCTGTGTGTGGCATCTCTCTCTCATTGTGTGCCACTGAAAACACTGTCTAATACTTGGCCTTTTTTTTTTTTTCTAAATTCTCCCTTTTCCAAAAAAAAAATTAGTGGGAGATAAATATTGTCAATTCTGACTCCGTGCCATTGCTGTGTGTGGCATCTCTCTCTCATTGTGTGCCACTGAAAACACTGTGTAATACTTGGCCATTTTTTTGGGGGGGGGTACATTCTCCCTTTTCAAAAAAAAAAAATTAGTGGGAGATAAATATTGTCAAGTCTGACTCCGTGCCATTGCTGTGTGTGGCATCTCTCTCTCATTGTGTGCCACTGAAAACACTGTGTAATACTTGTCCTTTTTTTTTTTTTTCTAAATTCTCCCTTTTCCAAAAAAAAAATTAGTGGGAGATAAATATTGGCAAGTCTGCCTCCATGCCATTGCTGTGTGTGGCATCTCTCTCTCATTGTGTGCCACTGAAAACACTGTGTAATACTTGTCCTTTTTTTTTTTTTTTCTAAATTCTCCCTTTTCCAAAAAAAAAATTAGTGGGAGATAAATATTGGCAAGTCTGCCTCCGTGCCATTGCTGTGTGTGTCATCTCTCTCTCATTGTGTGCCACTGAAAACACTGTGTAATACTTGGCCTTTTTTTTTTTTTCTAAATTCTCCCTTTTCCAAAAAAAAAATTTGTGGGAGATAAATATTGTCAATTATGACTCCGTGCCATTGCTGTGTGTGGCATCTCTCTCTCATTGTGTGCCACTGAAAACACTGTGTAATACTTGGCCATTATTTTGGGGGGGGTACATTCTCCCTTTTCAAAAAAAAAAAAATTAGTGGGAGATAAATATTGTCAAGTCTGACTCCGTGCCATTGCTGTGTGTGGCATCTCTCTCTCATTGTGTGCCACTGAAAACACTGTGTAATACTTGGCCATTTTTTTTTTGGGGGGGGGTACATTCTCCCTTTTCAAAAAAAAAATTATTGGGAGATAAATATTGGCAAGTCTGCCTCTGTGCCATTGCTGTGTGTGGCTTCTCTCTCTCATTGTGTGCCACTGAAAACACTGTGTAATACTTGGCCTTTTTTTTTCTTTCTAAATTCTCCCTTTTCCAAAAAAAAAATTAGTGGGAGATAAATATTGTCAAGTCTGACTCCGTGCAATTGCTGTGTGTGGCATCTCTCTCTCATTGTGTGGCACTGAAAACACTGTGTAATACTTGGCCTTTTTTTTTTCTAAATTCTCCCTTTTCCCAAAAAAAAATTATTGGGAGATAAATATTGGCAAGTCTGACTCCGTGCCATTGCTGTGTGTGGCATCTCTCTCTCATTGTGTGCCACTGAAAACACTGTGTAATAGTTGGCCATTTTTTTTTGGGGGGGGGTACATACTCCCTTTTCAAAAAAAATAAAATTAGTGGGAGATAAATATTGTCAAGTCTGCGTCCGTGCCATTGCTGTGTGTGGCATCTCTCTCTCATTGTGTGGCACTGAAAACACTGTGTAATACTTGGCCATTTTTTTTTTTTTTCTAAATTCTCCCTTTTCCAAAAAAAAAATTAGTTAGAGATAAATATTGTCAAGTCTGCCTCCGTGCCATTGCTGTGTGTGGCATCTCTCTCTCATTGTGTGGCACTGAAAACACTGTGTCATACTTGTCCTTTTTTTTTTTTTTTTTCTAAATTCTCCCTTTTCCCAAAAAAAAATTAGTGGGAGATAAATATTGGCAAGTCTGCCTCCGTGCCATTGCTGTGTGTGGCATCTCTTTCTCATTGTGTGCCACTGAAAACACTGTGTAATACTTGTCCTTTTTTTTTTTTTTCTAAATTCTCCCTTTTCCAAAAAAAAAATTAGTAGGAGATAAATATTGTCAAGTCTGACTCCGTGCCATTGCTGTGTGTGGCATCTCTCTCTCATTGTGTGGCACCGAAAACACTGTGTAATACTTGTCCTTTTTTTTTTTTCTAAATTCTCCCCTTTCCAAAAAAAAAATTAGTGGGAGATAAATATTGTCAAGTCTGAATCCGTGCCATTGCTGTGTGTGGCATCTCTCTCTCATTGTGTGGCACCGAAAACACTGTGTAATACTTGGCCTTTTTTTTTTTTTCTAAATTCTCCCTTTTCCAGAAAAAAATTAGTGGGAGATAAATATTGTCAAGTCTGACTCCGTTCCATTGCTGTGTGTGGCATCTCTCTCTCATTGTGTGCCACTGAAAACACTGTGTAATACTTGGCCTTTTTTTTTTTTCTAAATTCTCCCTTTTCCAAAAAAAAAATTAGTGGGAGATAAATATTGTCAAGTCTGACTCCATGCCATTGCTGTGTGTGGCATCTCTCTCTCATTGTGTGCCACTGAAAACACTGTGTAATCTTTGGCCATTTTTTTTGGGGGGGTACATTCTCCCTTTTCAAAAAAAAAAAATAAGTGGGAGATAAATATTGTCAAGTCTGACTCCGTGCCATTGCTGTGTGTGGCATCTCTCTCTCATTGTGTGCCACTGAAAACACTGTGTAATACTTGGCCATTTTTTTTGGGGGGGGTACATTCTCCCTTTTAAAAAAAAAAAAATTATTGGGAGATAAATATTGGCAAGTCTGCCTCCGTGCCATTGCTGTGTGTGGCTTCTCTCTCTCATTGTGTGCCACTGAAAACACTGTGTAATACTTGGCCTTTTTTTTTTTTTCTAAATTCTCCCTTTTCCAAAAAAAAATATTAGTTGGAGATAAATATTGTCAAGTCTGCCTCCGTGCCATTGCTGTGTGTGGCATCTCTCTCTCATTGTGTGGCACTGAAAACACTGTGTCATACTTGTCCTTTTTTTTTTTTTCTAACTTCTCCCTTTTCCAAAAAAAAAATTAGTGGGAGATAAATATTGGCAAGTCTGCCTCCGTGCCATTGCTGTGTGTGGCTTCTCTCTCTCATTGTGTGCCACTGAAAACACTGTGTAATACTTGGCCTTTTTTTTTTTTTCTAAATTCTCCCTTTTCCAAAAAAAAATATTAGTTGGAGATAAATATTGTCAAGTCTGCCTCCGTGCCATTGCTGTGTGTGGCATCTCTCTCTCATTGTGTGGCACTGAAAACACTGTGTCATACTTGTCCTTTTTTTTTTTTTTTTTCTAAATTCTCCCTTTTCCAAAAAAAAAATTAGTGGGAGATAAATATTGGCAAGTCTGCCTCCGTGCCATTGCTGTGTGTGGCATCTCTCTCTCATTGTGTGCCACTGAAAACACTGTGTAATACTTGTCCTTTTTTTTTTTTTTCTAAATTCTCCCTTTTCCAAAAAAAAAAATTAGTGGGAGATAAATATTGTCAAGTCTGACTCCGTGCCATTGCTGTGTGTGGCATCTCTCTCTCATTGTGTGCCACTGAAAACACTGTGGAATACTTGGCCATTTTTTTTGGGGGGGGTACATTCTCCCTTTTCAAAAAAAAAAAATTAGTGGGAGATAAATATTGTCAAGTCTGACTCCGTGCCATTGCTGTGTGTGGCATCTCTCTCTCATTGTGTGCCACTGAAAACACTGTGGAATACTTGGCCATTTTTTTGGGGGGGGTACATTCTCCCTTTTCAAAAAAAAAAAATTAGTGGGAGATAAATATTGTCAAGTCTGACTCCGTGCCATTGCTGTGTGTGGCATCTCTCTCTCATTGTGTGCCACTGAAAACACTGTGTAATACTTGGCCATTTTTTTGTGGGGGGTACATTCTCCCTTTTCAAAAAAAAAAAAATTATTGGGAGATAAATATTGGCAAGTCTGCCTCCGTGCCATTGCTGTGTGTGGCATCTCTCTCTCATTGTGTGCCACTGAAAACACTGTGTAATACTTGGCCTTTTTTTTTTTTTTCTAAATTCTCCCTTTTCCAAAAAAAAAATTAGTGGGAGATAAATATTGTCATTTCTGACTCCGTGTCATTGCTGTGTGTGGCATCTCTCTCTCATTGTGTGCCACTGAAAACAGTGTGTAATACTTGGCCATTTTTTTGGGGGGGGTACATTCTCCCTTTTCAAAAAAAAAAAAATTAGTGGGAGATAAATATTGTCAAGTCTGACTCCGTGCCATTGCTGTGTGTGGCATCTCTCTCTCATTGTGTGCCACTGAAAACACTGTGTAATACTTGGCCATTTTTTTTTTTTCTAAATTCTCCCTTTTCCAAAAAAAAAATTAGTGGGAGATAAATATTGTCAATTCTGACTCCGTGTCATTGCTGTGTGTGGCATCTCTCTCTCATTGTGTGCCACTGAAAACACTGTGTAATACTTGGCCATTTTTTTGGAGGGGGTACATTCTCCCTTTTCAAAAAAAAAAAATTAGTGGGAGATAAATATTGTCAAGTCTGACTCCGTGCCATTGCTGTGTGTGGCATCTCTCTCTCATTGTGTGCCACTGAAAACACTGTGTAATACTTGGCCATTTTTTTGGGGGGGGGTACATTCTCCCTTTTCAAAAAAAAAAAATTATTGGGAGATAAATATTGGCAAGTCTGCCTCCGTGCCATTGCTGTGTGTGGCATCTCTCTCTCATTGTGTGGCACTGAAAACACTGTGTAATACTTGGCCTTTTTTTTTCTAAATTCTCCCTTTTCCAAAAAAAAAATTATTGGGAGATAAATATTGGCAAGTCTGCCTCCGTGCCATTGCTGTGTGTGGCATCTCTCTCTCATTGTGTGCCACTGAAAACACTGTGTAATAGTTGGCCATTTTTTTTGGGGGGGGTACATTCTCCCTTTGCAAAAAAAAAAAATTATTGGGAGATAAATATTGGCAAGTCTGCCTCCGTGCCATTGCTGTGTGTGGCTTCTCTCTCTCATTGTGTGCCACTGAAAACACTGTGTAATACTTGGCCTTTTTTTTTTTTTCTAAATTCTCCCTTTTCCAAAAAAAAAATTAGTGGGAGATAAATATTGTCAAGTCTGACTCCGTGACATTGCTGTGTGTGGCATCTCTCTCTCATTGTGTGGCACTGAAAACACTGTGTAATACTTGGCCTTTTTTTTTTCTAAATTCTCCCTTTTCCAAAAAAAAAATTATTGGGAGATAAATATTGGCAAGTCTGCCTCCGTGCCATTGCTGTGTGTGGCATCTCTCTCTCATTGTGTGCCACTGAAAACACTGTGTAATAGTTGGCCATTTTTTTTTGGGGGGGTACATTCTCCCTTTTCAAAAAAAAAAAAATATTGGGAGATAAATATTGTCAAGTCTGCCTCCGTGCCATTGCTGTGTGTGGCATCTCTCTCTCATTGTGTGCCACTGAAAACACTGTGTAATACTTGTCCTTTTTTTTTTTTTTTCTAAATTCTCCTTTTTTTAAAAACAAAATTAGTGGGAGATAAATATTGTCAAGTCTGACTCCGTGCCATTGCTGTGTGTGGCATCTCTCTCTCATTGTGTGCCACTGAAAACACTGTGTAATACTTGGCCTTTTTTTTTTTTTTTCTAAATTCTCCCTTTTCCAAAAATAAAATTAGTGGGAGATAAATATTGTCAAGTCTGACTCCGTGCCATTGCTGTGTGTGGCATCTCTCTCTCATTGTGTGGCACTGAAAACACTGTGTAATACTTGGCCTTTTTTTTTCTAAATTCTCCCTTTTCCAAAAAAAAAATTATTGGGAGATAAATATTGGCAAGTCTGCCTCCGTGCCATTGCTGTGTGTGGCATCTCTCTCTCATTGTGTGCCACTGAAAACACTGTGTAATAGTTGGCCATTTTTTTTGGGGGGGGTACATTCTCCCTTTGCAAAAAAAAAAAATTATTGGGAGATAAATATTGGCAAGTCTGCCTCCGTGCCATTGCTGTGTGTGGCTTCTCTCTCTCATTGTGTGCCACTGAAAACACTGTGTAATACTTGGCCTTTTTTTTTTTTTCTAAATTCTCCCTTTTCCAAAAAAAAAATTAGTGGGAGATAAATATTGTCAAGTCTGACTCCGTGACATTGCTGTGTGTGGCATCTCTCTCTCATTGTGTGGCACTGAAAACACTGTGTAATACTTGGCCTTTTTTTTTTCTAAATTCTCCCTTTTCCAAAAAAAAAATTATTGGGAGATAAATATTGGCAAGTCTGCCTCCGTGCCATTGCTGTGTGTGGCATCTCTCTCTCATTGTGTGCCACTGAAAACACTGTGTAATAGTTGGCCATTTTTTTTTGGGGGGGTACATTCTCCCTTTTCAAAAAAAAAAAAATATTGGGAGATAAATATTGTCAAGTCTGCCTCCGTGCCATTGCTGTGTGTGGCATCTCTCTCTCATTGTGTGCCACTGAAAACACTGTGTAATACTTGTCCTTTTTTTTTTTTTTTCTAAATTCTCCTTTTTTTAAAAACAAAATTAGTGGGAGATAAATATTGTCAAGTCTGACTCCGTGCCATTGCTGTGTGTGGCATCTCTCTCTCATTGTGTGCCACTGAAAACACTGTGTAATACTTGGCCTTTTTTTTTTTTTTTCTAAATTCTCCCTTTTCCAAAAAAAAAATTAGTGGGAGATAAATATTGTCAATTCTGACTCCGTGCCATTGCTGTGTGTGGCATCTCTCTTTCATTGTGTGCCACTGAAAACACTGTGTAATACTTGGCCATTTTTTTTGGGGGGGGAACATTCTCCCTTTTCAAAAAAAAAAAAATTAGTGGGAGATAAATATTGTCAAGTCTGACTCCGTGCCATTGCTGTGTGTGGCATCTCTCTCTCATTGTGTGCCACTGAAAACACTGTGTAATACTTGGCCATTTTTTTTGGGGGGGGTACATTCTCCCTTTTCAAAAAAAAAAAATTATTGGGAGATAAATATTGGCAAGTCTGCCTCCGTGCCATTGCTGTGTGTGGCTTCTCTCTCTCATTGTGTGCCACTGAAAACACTGTGTAATACTTGGCCTTTTTTTTTTTTCTAAATTCTCCCTTTTCCAAAAAAAAAATTAGTGGGAGATAAATATTGTCAAGTCTGACTCCATGCCATTGCTGTGTGTGGCATCTCTCTCTCATTGTGTGCCACTGAAAACACTGTGTAATCTTTGGCCATTTTTTGGGGGGGGGTACATTCTCCCTTTTCAAAAAAAAAAAATAAGTGGGAGATAAATATTGTCAAGTCTGACTCCGTGCCATTGCTGTGTGTGGCATCTCTCTCTCATTGTGTGCCACTGAAAACACTGTGTAATACTTGGCCATTTTTTTGGGGGGGGGTACATTCTCCCTTTTCAAAAAAAAAAAATTATTGGGAGATAAATATTGGCAAGTCTGCCTCCGTGCCATTGCTGTGTGTGGCTTCTCTCTCTCATTGTGTGCCACTGAAAACACTGTGTAATACTTGGCCTTTTTTTTTTTTTCTAAATTCTCCCTTTTCCAAAAAAAAATATTAGTTGGAGATAAATATTGTCAAGTCTGCCTCCGTGCCATTGCTGTGTGTGGCATCTCTCTCTCATTGTGTGGCACTGAAAACACTGTGTCATACTTGTCCTTTTTTTTTTTTTTTTTCTAAATTCTCCCTTTTCCAAAAAAAAAATTAGTGGGAGATAAATATTGGCAAGTCTGCCTCCGTGCCATTGCTGTGTGTGGCATCTCTCTCTCATTGTGTGCCACTGAAAACACTGTGTAATACTTGGCCATTTTTTTGGGGGGGGTACATTCTCCCTTTTCAAAAAAAAAAAAATTAGTGGGAGATAAATATTGTCAAGTCTGACTCCGTGCCATTGCTGTGTGTGGCATCTCTCTCTCATTGTGTGCCACTGAAAACACTGTGTAATACTTGGCCATTTTTTTTTTTTCTAAATTCTCCCTTTTCCAAAAAAAAAATTAGTGGGAGATAAATATTGTCAATTCTGACTCCGTGTCATTGCTGTGTGTGGCATCTCTCTCTCATTGTGTGCCACTGAAAACACTGTGTAATACTTGGCCATTTTTTTGGAGGGGGTACATTCTCCCTTTTCAAAAAAAAAAAAATTAGTGGGAGATAAATATTGTCAAGTCTGACTCCGTGCCATTGCTGTGTGTGGCATCTCTCTCTCATTGTGTGCCACTGAAAACACTGTGTAATACTTGGCCATTTTTTTTGGGGGGGGTACATTCTCCCTTTTCAAAAAAAAAAAATTATTGGGAGATAAATATTGGCAAGTCTGCCTCCGTGCCATTGCTGTGTGTGGCTTCTCTCTCTCATTGTGTGCCACTGAAAACACTGTGTAATACTTGGCCTTTTTTTTTTTTTCTAAATTCTCCCTTTTCCAAAAAAAAAATTAGTGGGAGATAAATATTGTCAAGTCTGACTCCGTGACATTGCTGTGTGTGGCATCTCTCTCTCATTGTGTGGCACTGAAAACACTGTGTAATACTTGGCCTTTTTTTTTTCTAAATTCTCCCTTTTCCAAAAAAAAAATTATTGGGAGATAAATATTGGCAAGTCTGCCTCCGTGCCATTGCTGTGTGTGGCATCTCTCTCTCATTGTGTGCCACTGAAAACACTGTGTAATAGTTGGCCATTTTTTTTGGGGGGCGTACATTCTCCCTTTTCAAAAAAAAAAAAATATTGGGAGATAAATATTGTCAAGTCTGCCTCCGTGCCATTGCTGTGTGTGGCATCTCTCTCTCATTGTGTGCCACTGAAAACACTGTGTAATACTTGTCCTTTTTTTTTTTTTTTCTAAATTCTCCTTTTTTTAAAAACAAAATTAGTGGGAGATAAATATTGTCAAGTCTGACTCCGTGCCATTGCTGTGTGTGGCATCTCTCTCTCATTGTGTGCCACTGAAAACACTGTGTAATACTTGGCCTTTTTTTTTTTTTTTTCTAAATTCTCCCTTTTCCAAAAAAAAAATTAGTGGGAGATAAATATTGTCAAGTCTGACTCCATGCCATTGCTGTGTGTGGCATCTCTCTCTCATTGTGTGCCACTGAAAACACTGTGTAATCTTTGGCCATTTTTTTGGGGGGGGTACATTCTCCCTTTTCAAAAAAAAAAAATAAGTGGGAGATAAATATTGTCAAGTCTGACTCCGTGCCATTGCTGTGTGTGGCATCTCTCTCTCATTGTGTGCCACTGAAAACACTGTGTAATACTTGGCCATTTTTTTTGGGGGGGGTACATTCTCCCTTTTAAAAAAAAAAAAATTATTGGGAGATAAATATTGGCAAGTCTGCCTCCGTGCCATTGCTGTGTGTGGCTTCTCTCTCTCATTGTGTGCCACTGAAAACACTGTGTAATACTTGGCCTTTTTTTTTTTTTCTAAATTCTCCCTTTTCCAAAAAAAAATATTAGTTGGAGATAAATATTGTCAAGTCTGCCTCCGTGCCATTGCTGTGTGTGGCATCTCTCTCTCATTGTGTGGCACTGAAAACACTGTGTCATACTTGTCCTTTTTTTTTTTTTTTCTAACTTCTCCCTTTTCCAAAAAAAAAATTAGTGGGAGATAAATATTGGCAAGTCTGCCTCCGTGCCATTGCTGTGTGTGGCTTCTCTCTCTCATTGTGTGCCACTGAAAACACTGTGTAATACTTGGCCTTTTTTTTTTTTTCTAAATTCTCCCTTTTCCAAAAAAAAATATTAGTTGGAAATAAATATTGTCAAGTCTGCCTCCGTGCCATTGCTGTGTGTGGCATCTCTCTCTCATTGTGTGGCACTGAAAACACTGTGTCATACTTGTCCTTTTTTTTTTTTTTTTTCTAAATTCTCCCTTTTCCAAAAAAAAAATTAGTGGGAGATAAATATTGGCAAGTCTGCCTCCGTGCCATTGCTGTGTGTGGCATCTCTCTCTCATTGTGTGCCACTGAAAACACTGTGTAATACTTGTCCTTTTTTTTTTTTTTCTAAATTCTCCCTTTTCCAAAAAAAAAAATTAGTGGGAGATAAATATTGTCAAGTCTGACTCCGTGCCATTGCTGTGTGTGGCATCTCTCTCTCATTGTGTGCCACTGAAAACACTGTGGAATACTTGGCCATTTTTTTTGGGGGGGGTACATTCTCCCTTTTCAAAAAAAAAAAATTAGTGGGAGATAAATATTGTCAAGTCTGACTCCGTGCCATTGCTGTGTGTGGCATCTCTCTCTCATTGTGTGCCACTGAAAACACTGTGGAATACTTGGCCATTTTTTTGGGGGGGGTACATTCTCCCTTTTCAAAAAAAAAAAATTAGTGGGAGATAAATATTGTCAAGTCTGACTCCGTGCCATTGCTGTGTGTGGCATCTCTCTCTCATTGTGTGCCACTGAAAACACTGTGTAATACTTGGCCATTTTTTTGTGGGGGGTACATTCTCCCTTTTCAAAAAAAAAAAAATTATTGGGAGATAAATATTGGCAAGTCTGCCTCCGTGCCATTGCTGTGTGTGGCATCTCTCTCTCATTGTGTGCCACTGAAAACACTGTGTAATACTTGGCCTTTTTTTTTTTTTTCTAAATTCTCCCTTTTCCAAAAAAAAAATTAGTGGGAGATAAATATTGTCATTTCTGACTCCGTGTCATTGCTGTGTGTGGCATCTCTCTCTCATTGTGTGCCACTGAAAACAGTGTGTAATACTTGGCCATTTTTTTTGGGGGGGTACATTCTCCCTTTTCAAAAAAAAAAAAATTAGTGGGAGATAAATATTGTCAAGTCTGACTCCGTGCCATTGCTGTGTGTGGCATCTCTCTCTCATTGTGTGCCACTGAAAACACTGTGTAATACTTGGCCATTTTTTTTTTTTCTAAATTCTCCCTTTTCCAAAAAAAAAATTAGTGGGAGATAAATATTGTCAATTCTGACTCCGTGTCATTGCTGTGTGTGGCATCTCTCTCTCATTGTGTGCCACTGAAAACACTGTGTAATACTTGGCCATTTTTTTGGAGGGGGTACATTCTCCCTTTTCAAAAAAAAAAAAATTAGTGGGAGATAAATATTGTCAAGTCTGACTCCGTGCCATTGCTGTGTGTGGCATCTCTCTCTCATTGTGTGCCACTGAAAACACTGTGTAATACTTGGCCATTTTTTTTGGGGGGGGTACATTCTCCCTTTTCAAAAAAAAAAAATTATTGGGAGATAAATATTGGCAAGTCTGCCTCCGTGCCATTGCTGTGTGTGGCTTCTCTCTCTCATTGTGTGCCACTGAAAACACTGTGTAATACTTGGCCTTTTTTTTTTTTTTTCTAAATTCTCCCTTTTCCAAAAATAAAATTAGTGGGAGATAAATATTGTCAAGTCTGACTCCGTGCCATTGCTGTGTGTGGCATCTCTCTCTCATTGTGTGGCACTGAAAACACTGTGTAATACTTGGCCTTTTTTTTTCTAAATTCTCCCTTTTCCAAAAAAAAAATTATTGGGAGATAAATATTGGCAAGTCTGCCTCCGTGCCATTGCTGTGTGTGGCATCTCTCTCTCATTGTGTGCCACTGAAAACACTGTGTAATAGTTGGCCATTTTTTTGGGGGGGGGTACATTCTCCCTTTTCAAAAAAAAAAAAATATTGGGAGATAAATATTGTCAAGTCTGCCTCCGTGCCATTGCTGTGTGTGGCATCTCTCTCTCATTGTGTGCCACTGAAAACACTGTGTAATACTTGTCCTTTTTTTTTTTTTTTCTAAATTCTCCTTTTTTTAAAAACAAAATTAGTGGGAGATAAATATTGTCAAGTCTGACTCCGTGCCATTGCTGTGTGTGGCATCTCTCTCTCATTGTGTGCCACTGAAAACACTGTGTAATACTTGGCCTTTTTTTTTTTTTTTCTAAATTCTCCCTTTTCCAAAAAAAAAATTAGTGGGAGATAAATATTGTCAATTCTGACTCCGTGCCATTGCTGTGTGTGGCATCTCTCTTTCATTGTGTGCCACTGAAAACACTGTGTAATACTTGGCCATTTTTTTGGGGGGGGGAACATTCTCCCTTTTCAAAAAAAAAAAAATTAGTGGGAGATAAATATTGTCAAGTCTGACTCCGTGCCATTGCTGTGTGTGGCATCTCTCTCTCATTGTGTGCCACTGAAAACACTGTGTAATACTTGGCCATTTTTTTTTGGGGGGGTACATTCTCCCTTTTCAAAAAAAAAAAATTATTGGGAGATAAATATTGGCAAGTCTGCCTCCGTGCCATTGCTGTGTGTGGCTTCTCTCTCTCATTGTGTGCCACTGAAAACACTGTGTAATACTTGGCCTTTTTTTTTTTTCTAAATTCTCCCTTTTCCAAAAAAAAAATTAGTGGGAGATAAATATTGTCAAGTCTGACTCCATGCCATTGCTGTGTGTGGCATCTCTCTCTCATTGTGTGCCACTGAAAACACTGTGTAATCTTTGGCCATTTTTTTGGGGGGGGTACATTCTCCCTTTTCAAAAAAATAAAATAAGTGGGAGATAAATATTGTCAAGTCTGACTCCGTGCCATTGCTGTGTGTGGCATCTCTCTCTCATTGTGTGCCACTGAAAACACTGTGTAATACTTGGCCATTTTTTTGGGGGGGGGTACATTCTCCCTTTTCAAAAAAAAAAAATTATTGGGAGATAAATATTGGCAAGTCTGCCTCCGTGCCATTGCTGTGTGTGGCTTCTCTCTCTCATTGTGTGCCACTGAAAACACTGTGTAATACTTGGCCTTTTTTTTTTTTTCTAAATTCTCCCTTTTCCAAAAAAAAATATTAGTTGGAGATAAATATTGTCAAGTCTGCCTCCGTGCCATTGCTGTGTGTGGCATCTCTCTCTCATTGTGTGGCACTGAAAACACTGTGTCATACTTGTCCTTTTTTTTTTTTTTTTTCTAAATTCTCCCTTTTCCAAAAAAAAAATTAGTGGGAGATAAATATTGGCAAGTCTGCCTCCGTGCCATTGCTGTGTGTGGCATCTCTCTCTCATTGTGTGCCACTGAAAACACTGTGTAATACTTGGCCATTTTTTTTGGGGGGGTACATTCTCCCTTTTCAAAAAAAAAAAAATTAGTGGGAGGTAAATATTGTCAAGTCTGACTCCGTGCCATTGCTGTGTGTGGCATCTCTCTCTCATTGTGTGCCACTGAAAACACTGTGTAATACTTGGCCATTTTTTTTTTTTCTAAATTCTCCCTTTTCCAAAAAAAAAATTAGTGGGAGATAAATATTGTCAATTCTGACTCCGTGTCATTGCTGTGTGTGGCATCTCTCTCTCATTGTGTGCCACTGAAAACACTGTGTAATACTTGGCCATTTTTTTGGAGGGGGTACATTCTCCCTTTTCAAAAAAAAAAAAATTAGTGGGAGATAAATATTGTCAAGTCTGACTCCGTGCCATTGCTGTGTGTGGCATCTCTCTCTCATTGTGTGCCACTGAAAACACTGTGTAATACTTGGCCATTTTTTTTTGGGGGGGTACATTCTCCCTTTTCAAAAAAAAAAAATTATTGGGAGATAAATATTGGCAAGTCTGCCTCCGTGCCATTGCTGTGTGTGGCTTCTCTCTCTCATTGTGTGCCACTGAAAACACTGTGTAATACTTGGCCTTTTTTTTTTTTTCTAAATTCTCCCTTTTCCAAAAAAAAAATTAGTGGGAGATAAATATTGTCAAGTCTGACTCCGTGACATTGCTGTGTGTGGCATCTCTCTCTCATTGTGTGGCACTGAAAACACTGTGTAATACTTGGCCTTTTTTTTTTCTAAATTCTCCCTTTTCCAAAAAAAAAATTATTGGGAGATAAATATTGGCAAGTCTGCCTCCGTGCCATTGCTGTGTGTGGCATCTCTCTCTCATTGTGTGCCACTGAAAACACTGTGTAATAGTTGGCCATTTTTTTGGGGGGGGGTACATTCTCCCTTTTCAAAAAAAAAAAAATATTGGGAGATAAATATTGTCAAGTCTGCCTCCGTGCCATTGCTGTGTGTGGCATCTCTCTCTCATTGTGTGCCACTGAAAACACTGTGTAATACTTGTCCTTTTTTTTTTTTTTTCTAAATTCTCCTTTTTTTAAAAACAAAATTAGTGGGAGATAAATATTGTCAAGTCTGACTCCGTGCCATTGCTGTGTGTGGCATCTCTCTCTCATTGTGTGCCACTGAAAACACTGTGTAATACTTGGCCTTTTTTTTTTTTTTTTCTAAATTCTCCCTTTTCCAAAAAAAAAATTAGTGGGAGATAAATATTGTCAATTCTGACTCCGTGCCATTGCTGTGTGTGGCATCTCTCTTTCATTGTGTGCCACTGAAAACACTGTGTAATACTTGGCCATTTTTTTGGGGGGGGGGAACATTCTCCCTTTTCAAAAAAAAAAAAATTAGTGGGAGATAAATATTGTCAAGTCTGACTCCGTGCCATTGCTGTGTGTGGCATCTCTCTCTCATTGTGTGCCACTGAAAACACTGTGTAATACTTGGCCATTTTTTTTGGGGGGGGTACATTCTCCCTTTTCAAAAAAAAAAAATTATTGGGAGATAAATATTGGCAAGTCTGCCTCCGTGCCATTGCTGTGTGTGGCTTCTCTCTCTCATTGTGTGCCACTGAAAACACTGTGTAATACTTGGCCTTTTTTTTTTTTCTAAATTCTCCCTTTTCCAAAAAAAAAATTAGTGGGAGATAAATATTGTCAAGTCTGACTCCATGCCATTGCTGTGTGTGGCATCTCTCTCTCATTGTGTGCCACTGAAAACACTGTGTAATCTTTGGCCATTTTTTTGGGGGGGTACATTCTCCCTTTTCAAAAAAAAAAATAAGTGGGAGATAAATATTGTCAAGTCTGACTCCGTGCCATTGCTGTGTGTGGCATCTCTCTCTCATTGTGTGCCACTGAAAACACTGTGTAATACTTGGCCATTTTTTTTGGGGGGGGTACATTCTCCCTTTTCAAAAAAAAAAATTATTGGGAGATAAATATTGGCAAGTCTGCCTCCGTGCCATTGCTGTGTGTGGCTTCTCTCTCTCATTGTGTGCCACTGAAAACACTGTGTAATACTTGGCCTTTTTTTTTTTTTCTAAATTCTCCCTTTTCCAAAAAAAAATATTAGTTGGAGATAAATATTGTCAAGTCTGCCTCCGTGCCATTGCTGTGTGTGGCATCTCTCTCTCATTGTGTGGCACTGAAAACACTGTGTCATACTTGTCCTTTTTATTTTTTTTTCTAACTTCTCCCTTTTCCAAAAAAAAATTAGTGGGAGATAAATATTGGCAAGTCTGCCTCCGTGCCATTGCTGTGTGTGGCTTCTCTCTCTCATTGTGTGCCACTGAAAACACTGTGTAATACTTGGCCTTTTTTTTTTTTTCTAAATTCTCCCTTTTCCAAAAAAAAATATTAGTTGGAGATAAATATTGTCAAGTCTGCCTCCGTGCCATTGCTGTGTGTGGCATCTCTCTCTCATTGTGTGGCACTGAAAACACTGTGTCATACTTGACCTTTTTTTTTTTTTTTTTCTAAATTCTCCCTTTTCCAAAAAAAAAATTAGTGGGAGATAAATATTGGCAAGTCTGCCTCCGTGCCATTGCTGTGTGTGGCATCTCTCTCTCATTGTGTGGCACTGAAAACACTGTGTCATACTTGTCCTTTTTTTTTTTTTTTCTAACTTCTCCCTTTTCCAAAAAAAAAATTAGTGGGAGATAAATATTGGCAAGTCTGCCTCCGTGCCATTGCTGTGTGTGGCTTCTCTCTCTCATTGTGTGCCACTGAAAACACTGTGTAATACTTGGCCTTTTTTTTTTTTTCTAAATTCTCCCTTTTCCAAAAAAAAATATTAGTTGGAGATAAATATTGTCAAGTCTGCCTCCGTGCCATTGCTGTGTGTGGCATCTCTCTCTCATTGTGTGGCACTGAAAACACTGTGTCATACTTGTCCTTTTTTTTTTTTTTTTTCTAAATTCTCCCTTTTCCAAAAAAAAAATTAGTGGGAGATAAATATTGGCAAGTCTGCCTCCGTGCCATTGCTGTGTGTGGCATCTCTCTCTCATTGTGTGCCACTGAAAACACTGTGTAATACTTGTCCTTTTTTTTTTTTTTCTAAATTCTCCCTTTTCCAAAAAAAAAAATTAGTGGGAGATAAATATTGTCAAGTCTGACTCCGTGCCATTGCTGTGTGTGGCATCTCTCTCTCATTGTGTGCCACTGAAAACACTGTGGAATACTTGGCCATTTTTTTTGGGGGGGGTACATTCTCCCTTTTCAAAAAAAAAAAATTAGTGGGAGATAAATATTGTCAAGTCTGACTCCGTGCCATTGCTGTGTGTGGCATCTCTCTCTCATTGTGTGCCACTGAAAACACTGTGGAATACTTGGCCATTTTTTGGGGGGGGGTACATTCTCCCTTTTCAAAAAAAAAAAATTAGTGGGAGATAAATATTGTCAAGTCTGACTCCGTGCCATTGCTGTGTGTGGCATCTCTCTCTCATTGTGTGCCACTGAAAACACTGTGTAATACTTGGCCATTTTTTTGTGGGGGGTACATTCTCCCTTTTCAAAAAAAAAAAAATTATTGGGAGATAAATATTGGCAAGTCTGCCTCCGTGCCATTGCTGTGTGTGGCATCTCTCTCTCATTGTGTGCCACTGAAAACACTGTGTAATACTTGGCCTTTTTTTTTTTTTCTAAATTCTCCCTTTTCCAAAAAAAAATTAGTGGGAGATAAATATTGTCAATTCTGACTCCGTGTCATTGCTGTGTGTGGCATCTCTCTCTCATTGTGTGCCACTGAAAACAGTGTGTAATACTTGGCCATTTTTTTGGGGGGGGTACATTCTCCCTTTTCAAAAAAAAAAAAATTAGTGGGAGATAAATATTGTCAAGTCTGACTCCGTGCCATTGCTGTGTGTGGCATCTCTCTCTCATTGTGTGCCACTGAAAACACTGTGTAATACTTGGCCATTTTTTTTTTTTCTAAATTCTCCCTTTTCCAAAAAAAAAATTAGTGGGAGATAAATATTGTCAATTCTGACTCCGTGTCATTGCTGTGTGTGGCATCTCTCTCTCATTGTGTGCCACTGAAAACACTGTGTAATACTTGGCCATTTTTTTGGAGGGGGTACATTCTCCCTTTTCAAAAAAAAAAAATTAGTGGGAGATAAATATTGTCAAGTCTGACTCCGTGCCATTGCTGTGTGTGGCATCTCTCTCTCATTGTGTGCCACTGAAAACACTGTGTAATACTTGGCCATTTTTTTTGGGGGGGGTACATTCTCCCTTTTCAAAAAAAAAAAATTATTGGGAGATAAATATTGGCAAGTCTGCCTCCGTGCCATTGCTGTGTGTGGCTTCTCTCTCTCATTGTGTGCCACTGAAAACACTGTGTAATACTTGGCCTTTTTTTTTTTTTTTCTAAATTCTCCCTTTTCCAAAAATAAAATTAGTGGGAGATAAATATTGTCAAGTCTGACTCCGTGCCATTGCTGTGTGTGGCATCTCTCTCTCATTGTGTGGCACTGAAAACACTGTGTAATACTTGGCCTTTTTTTTTCTAAATTCTCCCTTTTCCAAAAAAAAAATTATTGGGAGATAAATATTGGCAAGTCTGCCTCCGTGCCATTGCTGTGTGTGGCATCTCTCTCTCATTGTGTGCCACTGAAAACACTGTGTAATAGTTGGCCATTTTTTTTTGGGGGGGTACATTCTCCCTTTGCAAAAAAAAAAAATTATTGGGAGATAAATATTGGCAAGTCTGCCTCCGTGCCATTGCTGTGTGTGGCTTCTCTCTCTCATTGTGTGCCACTGAAAACACTGTGTTATACTTGGCCTTTTTTTTTTTTTCTAAATTCTCCCTTTTCCAAAAAAAAAATTAGTGGGAGATAAATATTGTCAAGTCTGACTCCGTGACATTGCTGTGTGTGGCATCTCTCTCTCATTGTGTGGCACTGAAAACACTGTGTAATACTTGGCCTTTTTTTTTTCTAAATTCTCCCTTTTCCAAAAAAAAAATTATTGGGAGATAAATATTGGCAAGTCTGCCTCCGTGCCATTGCTGTGTGTGGCATCTCTCTCTCATTGTGTGCCACTGAAAACACTGTGTAATAGTTGGCCATTTTTTTGGGGGGGGGTACATTCTCCCTTTTCAAAAAAAAAAAAATATTGGGAGATAAATATTGTCAAGTCTGCCTCCGTGCCATTGCTGTGTGTGGCATCTCTCTCTCATTGTGTGCCACTGAAAACACTGTGTAATACTTGTCCTTTTTTTTTTTTTTTTCTAAATTCTCCTTTTTTTAAAAACAAAATTAGTGGGAGATAAATATTGTCAAGTCTGACTCCGTGCCATTGCTGTGTGTGGCATCTCTCTCTCATTGTGTGGCACTGAAAACACTGTGTAATACTTGGCCATTTTTTGGGGGGGGTACATTCTCCCTTTTCAAAAAAAAAAAAATTAGTGGGAGATAAATATTGTCAAGTCTGACTCCGTGCCATTGCTGTGTGTGGCATCTCTCTCTCATTGTGTGCCACTGAAAACACTGTGTAATACTTGGCCATTTTTTGGGGGGGGTACATTCTCCCTTTTCAAAAAAAAAAAATATTGGGAGATAAATATTGTCAAGTCTGCCTCCGTGCCATTGCTGTGTGTGGCATCTCTCTCTCATTGTGTGCCACTGAAAACACTGTGTAATACTTGGCCTTTTTTTTTTTTCTAAATTCTCCCTTTTCCAAAAAAAAAATTAGTGGGAGATAAATATTGTCAATTCTGACTCAATGCCATTGCTGTGTGTGGCATCTCTCTCTCATTGTGTGGCACTGAAAACACTGTGTAATACTTGGCCTTTTTTTTTCTAAATTCTCCCTTTTCCAAAAAAAAAATTATTGGGAGATAAATATTGGCAAGTCTGCCTCCGTGCCATTGCTGTGTGTGGCATCTCTCTCTCTCATTGTGTGCCACTGAAAACACTGTGTAATAGTTGGCCATTTTTTTGGGGGGGTACATTCTCCCTTTTCAAAAAAAAAAAATATTGGGAGATAAATATTGTCAAGTCTGCCTCCGTGCCATTGCTGTGTGTGGCATCTCTGTCTCATTGTGTGCCACTGAAAACACTGTGTAATACTTGTCCGTTTTTTTCTAAATTCTCCCTTTTCCAAAAAAAAAAATAGTGGGAGATAAATATTGTCAAGTCTGCCTCCGTGCCATTGCTGTGTGTGGCATCTCTCTCTCATTGTGTGCCACTGAAAACATTGTGTAATACTTGGCCTTTTTTTTTCTAAATTCTCCCTTTTCCAAAAAAAAAATTAGTGGGAGATAAATATTGTCAATTCTGACTCCGTGCCATTGCTGTGTGTGGCATCTCTCTCTCATTGTGTGCCACTGAAAACATTGTGTAATACTTGGCCATTTTTTTTTGGGGGGTACATTCTCCCTTTTCAAAAAAAAAAAATTTAGTGGGAGATAAATATTGTCAAGTCTGACTCCGTGCCATTGCTGTGTGTGGCATCTCTCTCTCATTGTGTGCCACTGAAAACACTGTGTAATACTTGGCCATTTTTTTGGGGAGGGGGTACATTCTCCCTTTTCAAAAAAAAAAATTATTGGGAGATAAATATTGGCAAGTCTGCCTCCGTGCCATTGCTGTGTGTGGCTTCTCTCTCTCATTGTGTGCCACTGAAAACACTGTGTAATACTTGGCCTTTTTTTTCTTTTTTTCTAAATTCTCCGTTTTCCAAAAATAAAATTAGTGGGAGATAAATATTGGCAAGTCTGCCTCCGTGCCATTGCTGTGTGTGGCATCTCTCTCTCATTGTGTGCCACTGAAAACATTGTGTAATACTTGGCCTTTTTTTTTCTAAATTCTCCCTTTTCCAAAAAAAAAATTATTGGGAGATAAATATTGGCAAGTCTGCCTCCGTGCCATTGCTGTGTGTGGCATCTCTCTCTCATTGTGTGCCACTGAAAACACTGTGTAATAGTTGGCCATTTTTTTTGGGGGGGGGTACATTCTCCCTTTTAAAAAAAAAAAAAATACTGGGAGATAAATATTGTCAAGTCTGCCTCCGTGCCATTGCTGTGTGTGGCATCTCTCTCTCATTGTGTGCCACTGAAAACACTGTGTAATACTTGGCCTTTTTTTTTTTTTTTCTAAATTCTCCCTTTTCCAAAAAAAAATTAGTGGGAGATAAATATTGTCAATTCTGACTCCGTGCCATTGCTGTGTGTGGCATCTCTCTTTCATTGTGTGCCACTGAAAACACTGTGTAATACTTGGCCATTTTTTTTTGGGGGGGGAACATTCTCCCTTTTCAAAAAAAAAAAAATTAGTGGGAGATAAATATTGTCAAGTCTGACTCCGTGCCATTGCTGTGTGTGGCATCTCTCTCTCATTGTGTGCCACTGAAAACACTGTGTAATACTTGGCCATTTTTTTGGGGGGGGGTACATTCTCCCTTTTCAAAAAAAAAAAATTACTGGGAGATAAATATTGGCAAGTCTGCCTCCGTGCCATTGCTGTGTGTGGCTTCTCTCTCTCATTGTGTGCCACTGAAAACACTGTGTAATACTTGGCCTTTTTTTTTTTCTAAATTCTCCCTTTTCCAAAAAAAAAATTAGTGGGAGATAAATATTGTCAAGTCTGACTCCATGCCATTGCTGTGTGTGGCATCTCTCTCTCATTGTGTGCCACTGAAAACACTGTGTAATCTTTGGCCATTTTTTTGGGGGGGGTACATTCTCCCTTTTCAAAAAAAAAAAATAAGTGGGAGATAAATATTGTCAAGTCTGACTCCGTGCCATTGCTGTGTGTGGCATCTCTCTCTCATTGTGTGCCACTGAAAACACAATGGAATACTTGGCCATTTTTTTTGGGGGGGGTACATTCTCCCTTTTCAAAAAAAAAAATTAGTGGGAGATAAATATTGTCAAGTCTGACTCCGTGCCATTGCTGTGTGTGGCATCTCTCTCTCATTGTGTGCCACTGAAAACACTGTGGAATACTTGGCCATTTTTTTTGGGGGGGTACATTCTCCCTTTTCAAAAAAAAAAAATTAGTGGGAGATAAATATTGTCAAGTCTGACTCCGTGCCATTGCTGTGTGTGGCATCTCTCTCTCATTGTGTGCCACTGAAAACACTGTGGAATACTTGGCCATTTTTTTGTGGGGGGTACATTCTCCCTTTTCAAAAAAAAAAAAAATTATTGGGAGATAAATATTGGCAAGTCTGCCTCCGTGCCATTGCTGTGTGTGGCATCTCTCTCTCATTGTGTGCCACTGAAAACACTGTGTAATACTTGGCCTTTTTTTTTTTTTTCTAAATTCTCCCTTTTCCAAAAAAAAAATTAGTGGGAGATAAATATTGTCAATTCTGACTCCGTGTCATTGCTGTGTGTGGCATCTCTCTCTCATTGTGTGCCACTGAAAACAGTGTGTAATACTTGGCCATTTTTTTGGGGGGGGTACATTCTCCCTTTTCAAAAAAAAAAAAATTAGTGGGAGATAAATATTGTCAAGTCTGACTCCGTGCCATTGCTGTGTGTGGCATCTCTCTCTCATTGTGTGCCACTGAAAACACTGTGTAATACTTGGCCATTTTTTTTTTTTTCTAAATTCTCCCTTTTCCAAAAAAAAAATTAGTGGGAGATAAATATTGTCAATTCTGACTCCGTGTCATTGCTGTGTGTGGCATCTCTCTCTCATTGTGTGCCACTGAAAACACTGTGTAATACTTGGCCATTTTTTTGGAGGGGGTACATTCTCCCTTTTCAAAAAAAAAAAAATTAGTGGGAGATAAATATTGTCAAGTCTGACTCCGTGCCATTGCTGTGTGTGGCATCTCTCTCTCATTGTGTGCCACTGAAAACACTGTGTAATACTTGGCCATTTTTTTTTGGGGGGGTACATTCTCCCTTTTCAAAAAAAAAAATTATTGGGAGATAAATATTGTCAAGTCTGCCTCCGTGCCATTGCTGTGTGTGGCTTCTCTCTCTCATTGTGTGCCACTGAAAACACTGTGTAATACTTGGCCTTTTTTTTTTTTTTCTAAATTCTCCCTTTTCCAAAAAAAAAATTAGTGGGAGATAAATATTGTCAATTCTGACTCCATGCCATTGCTGTGTGTGGCATCTCTCTCTCATTGTGTGGCACTGAAAACACTGTGTAATACTTGGCCTTTTTTTTTCTAAATTCTCCCTTTTCCAAAAAAAAAATTATTGGGAGATAAATATTGGCAAGTCTGCCTCCGTGCCATTGCTGTGTGTGGCATCTCTCTCTCATTGTGTGCCACTGAAAACACTGTGTAATAGTTGGCCATTTTTTTTTGTGGGGGTACATTCTCCCTTTGCAAAAAAAAAAAATTATTGGGAGATAAATATTGGCAAGTCTGCCTCCGTGCCATTGCTGTGTGTGGCTTCTCTCTCTCATTGTGTGCCACTGAAAACACTGTGTAATACTTGGCCTTTTTTTTTTTTTCTAAATTCTCCCTTTTCCAAAAAAAAAATTAGTGGGAGATAAATATTGTCAAGTCTGACTCCGTGCCATTGCTGTGTGTGGCATCTCTCTCTCATTGTGTGGCACTGAAAACACTGTGTAATACTTGGCCTTTTTTTTTTTCTAAATTCTCCCTTTTCCAAAAAAAAAATTATTGGGAGATAAATATTGGCAAGTCTGCCTCCGTGCCATTGCTGTGTGTGGCATCTCTCTCTCATTGTGTGCCACTGAAAACACTGTGTAATAGTTGGCCATTTTTTTGGGGGGGGGTACATTCTCCCTTTTCAAAAAAAAAAAAATATTGGGAGATAAATATTGTCAAGTCTGCCTCCGTGCCATTGCTGTGTGTGGCATCTCTCTCTCATTGTGTGCCACTGAAAACACTGTGTAATACTTGTCCTTTTTTTTTTTTTTTCTAAATTCTCCTTTTTTTAAAAACAAAATTAGTGGGAGATAAATATTGTCAAGTCTGACTCCGTGCCATTGCTGTGTGTGGCATCTCTCTCTCATTGTGTGGCACTGAAAACACTGTGTAATACTTGGCCATTTTTTGGGGGGGGTACATTCTCCCTTTTCAAAAAAAAAAAAATTAGTGGGAGATAAATATTGTCAAGTCTGACTCCGTGCCATTGCTGTGTGTGGCACCTCTCTCTCATTGTGTGCCACTGAAAACACTGTGTAATACTTGGCCATTTTTTTGGGGGGGTACATTCTCCCTTTTCAAAAAAAAAAAAATATTGGGAGATAAATATTGTCAAGTCTGCCTCCGTGCCATTGCTGTGTGTGGCATCTCTCTCTCATTGTGTGGCACTGAAAACACTGTGTAATACTTGGCCTTTTTTTTTCTAAATTCTCCCTTTTCCAAAAAAAAAATTATTGGGAGATAAATATTGGCAAGTCTGCCTCCGTGCCATTGCTGTGTGTGGCATCTCTCTCTCATTGTGTGCCACTGAAAACACTGTGTAATAGTTGGCCATTTTTTTTGGGGGGGGTACATTCTCCCTTTGCAAAAAAAAAAAATTATTGGGAGATAAATATTGGCAAGTCTGCCTCCGTGCCATTGCTGTGTGTGGCTTCTCTCTCTCATTGTGTGCCACTGAAAACACTGTGTAATACTTGGCCTTTTTTTTTTTTCTAAATTCTCCCTTTTCCAAAAAAAAAATTAGTGGGAGATAAATATTGTCAAGTCTGACTCCGTGCCATTGCTGTGTGTGGCATCTCTCTCTCATTGTGTGGCACTGAAAACACTGTGTAATACTTGGCCTTTTTTTTTTTCTAAATTCTCCCTTTTCCAAAAAAAAAATTATTGGGAGATAAATATTGGCAAGTCTGCCTCCGTGCCATTGCTGTGTGTGGCATCTCTCTCTCATTGTGTGCCACTGAAAACACTGTGTAATAGTTGGCCATTTTTTTGGGGGGGGTACATTCTCCCTTTTCAAAAAAAAAAAAATATTGGGAGATAAATATTGTCAAGTCTGCCTCCGTGCCATTGCTGTGTGTGGCATCTCTCTCTCATTGTGTGCCACTGAAAACACTGTGTAATACTTGTCCTTTTTTTTTTTTTTTTCTAAATTCTCCTTTTTTTAAAAACAAAATTAGTGGGAGATAAATATTGTCAAGTCTGACTCCGTGCCATTGCTGTGTGTGGCATCTCTCTCTCATTGTGTGGCACTGAAAACACTGTGTAATACTTGGCCATTTTTTTGGGGGGGTACATTCTCCCTTTTCAAAAAAAAAAAAATTAGTGGGAGATAAATATTGTCAAGTCTGACTCCGTGCCATTGCTGTGTGTGGCATCTCTCTCTCATTGTGTGCCACTGAAAACACTGTGTAATACTTGGCCATTTTTTTGGGGGGGTACATTCTCCCTTTTCAAAAAAAATAAAATATTGGGAGATAAATATTGTCAAGTCTGCCTCCGTGCCATTGCTGTGTGTGGCATCTCTCTCTCATTGTGTGCCACTGAAAACACTGTGTAATACTTGGCCTTTTTTTTTTTCTAAATTCTCCCTTTTCCAAAAAAAAAATTAGTGGGAGATAAATATTGTCAATTCTGACTCCATGCCATTGCTGTGTGTGGCATCTCTCTCTCATTGTGTGGCACTGAAAACACTGTGTAATACTTGGCCTTTTTTTTTCTAAATTCTCCCTTTTCCAAAAAAAAAATATTGGGAGATAAATATTGGCAAGTCTGCCTCCGTGCCATTGCTGTGTGTGGCATCTCTCTCTCATTGTGTGCCACTGAAAACACTGTGTAATAGTTGGCCATTTTTTTTTGTGGGGGTACATTCTCCCTTTGCAAAAAAAAAAAATTATTGGGAGATAAATATTGGCAAGTCTGCCTCCGTGCCATTGCTGTGTGTGGCTTCTCTCTCTCATTGTGTGCCACTGAAAACACTGTGTAATACTTGGCCTTTTTTTTTTTTTCTAAATTCTCCCTTTTCCAAAAAAAAAATTAGTGGGAGATAAATATTGTCAAGTCTGACTCCGTGCCATTGCTGTGTGTGGCATCTCTCTCTCATTGTGTGGCACTGAAAACACTGTGTAATACTTGGCCTTTTTTTTTTTCTAAATTCTCCCTTTTCCAAAAAAAAAATTATTGGGAGATAAATATTGGCAAGTCTGCCTCCGTGCCATTGCTGTGTGTGGCATCTCTCTCTCATTGTGTGCCACTGAAAACACTGTGTAATAGTTGGCCATTTTTTTGGGGGGGGGTACATTCTCCCTTTTCAAAAAAAAAAAAATATTGGGAGATAAATATTGTCAAGTCTGCCTCCGTGCCATTGCTGTGTGTGGCATCTCTCTCTCATTGTGTGCCACTGAAAACACTGTGTAATACTTGTCCTTTTTTTTTTTCTTTCTAAATTCTCCTTTTTTTAAAAACAAAATTAGTGGGAGATAAATATTGTCAAGTCTGACTCCGTGCCATTGCTGTGTGTGGCATCTCTCTCTCATTGTGTGGCACTGAAAACACTGTGTAATACTTGGCCATTTTTTTGGGGGGGTACATTCTCCCTTTTCAAAAAAAAAAAAATTAGTGGGAGATAAATATTGTCAAGTCTGACTCCGTGCCATTGCTGTGTGTGGCACCTCTCTCTCATTGTGTGCCACTGAAAACACTGTGTAATACTTGGCCATTTTTTTGGGGGGGTACATTCTCCCTTTTCAAAAAAAAAAAAATATTGGGAGATAAATATTGTCAAGTCTGCCTCCGTGCCATTGCTGTGTGTGGCATCTCTCTCTCATTGTGTGGCACTGAAAACACTGTGTAATACTTGGCCTTTTTTTTTCTAAATTCTCCCTTTTCCAAAAAAAAAATTATTGGGAGATAAATATTGGCAAGTCTGCCTCCGTGCCATTGCTGTGTGTGGCATCTCTCTCTCATTGTGTGCCACTGAAAACACTGTGTAATAGTTGGCCATTTTTTTTGGGGGGGGTACATTCTCCCTTTGCAAAAAAAAAAAATTATTGGGAGATAAATATTGGCAAGTCTGCCTCCGTGCCATTGCTGTGTGTGGCTTCTCTCTTTCATTGTGTGCCACTGAAAACACTGTGTAATACTTGGCCTTTTTTTTTTTTTCTAAATTCTCCCTTTTCCAAAAAAAAAATTAGTGGGAGATAAATATTGTCAAGTCTGACTCCGTGCCATTGCTGTGTGTGGCATCTCTCTCTCATTGTGTGGCACTGAAAACACTGTGTAATACTTGGCCTTTTTTTTTTCTAAATTCTCCCTTTTCCAAAAAAAAAATTATTGGGAGATAAATATTGGCAAGTCTGCCTCCGTGCCATTGCTGTGTGTGGCATCTCTCTCTCATTGTGTGCCACTGAAAACACTGTGTAATAGTTGGCCATTTTTTTTGGGGGGGGTACATTCTCCCTTTTCAAAAAAAAAAAAATATTGGGAGATAAATATTGTCAAGTCTGCCTCCGTGCCATTGCTGTGTGTGGCATCTCTCTCTCATTGTGTGCCACTGAAAACACTGTGTAATACTTGTCCTTTTTTTTTTTTTTTTCTAAATTCTCCTTTTTTTAAAAACAAAATTAGTGGGAGATAAATATTGTCAAGTCTGACTCCGTGCCATTGCTGTGTGTGGCATCTCTCTCTCATTGTGTGGCACTGAAAACACTGTGTAATACTTGGCCATTTTTTGGGGGGGGTACATTCTCCCTTTTCAAAAAAAAAAAAATTAGTGGGAGATAAATATTGTCAAGTCTGACTCCGTGCCATTGCTGTGTGTGGCATCTCTCTCTCATTGTGTGCCACTGAAAACACTGTGTAATACTTGGCCATTTTTTTGGGGGGGTAAATTCTCCCTTTTCAAAAAAAAAAAAATATTGGGAGATAAATATTGTCAAGTCTGCCTCCGTGCCATTGCTGTGTGTGGCATCTCTCTCTCATTGTGTGCCACTGAAAACACTGTGTAATACTTGGCCTTTTTTTTTTTTCTAAATTCTCCCTTTTCCAAAAAAAAAATTAGTGGGAGATAAATATTGTCAATTCTGACTCCATGCCATTGCTGTGTGTGGCATCTCTCTCTCATTGTGTGGCACTGAAAACACTGTGTAATACTTGGCCTTTTTTTTTCTAAATTCTCCCTTTTCCAAAAAAAAAATTATTGGGAGATAAATATTGTCAAGTCTGCCTCCGTGCCATTGCTGTGTGTGGCATCTCTCTCTCATTGTGTGCCACTGAAAACACTGTGTAATAGTTGGCCATTTTTTTGGGGGGGTACATTCTCCCTTTTCAAAAAAAAAAAATATTGGGAGATAAATATTGCCAAGTCTGCCTCCGTGCCATTGCTGTGTGTGGCATCTCTGTCTCATTGTGTGCCACTGAAAACACTGTGTAATACTTGTCCTTTTTTTTCTAAATTCTCCCTTTTCCAAAAAAAAAATTAGTGGGAGATAAATATTGTCAAGTCTGACTCCGTGCCATTGCTGTGTGTGGCATCTCTCTCTCATTGTGTGGCACCGAAAACACTGTGTAATACTTGGCCTTTTTTTTTTTTTTTTTTCTAAATTTTCCCTTTTCCAAAAAAAAAATTAGTGGGAGATAAATATTATCAAGTCTGACTCCGTGCCATTGCTGTGTGTGGCATCTCTCTCTCATTGTGTGCCACTGAAAACACTGTGTAATACTTGTCCTTTTTTTTTTTTTCTAAATTCTCCCTTTTCCAAAAAAAAAATTAGTGGGAGATAAATATTGTCAAGTCTGACTCCGTGCCATTGCTGTGTGTGGCATCTCTCTCTCATTGTGTGGCACCGAAAACACTGTGTAATACTTGGCCTTTTTTTTTTTTTCTAAATTCTCCCTTTTCCAAAAAAAAAATTAGTGGGAGATAAATATTGTCAAGTCTGACTCTGTGCCATTGCTGTGTGTGGCATCTCTCTCTCATTGTGTGCCACTGAAAACACTGTGTAAAACTTGGCCATTTTTTGGGGGGGTACATTCTCCCTTTTCAAAAAAAAAAAATTAGTGGGAGATAAATATTGTCAAGTCTGACTCCGTACCATTGCTGTGTGTGGCATCTCTCTCTCATTGTGTGCCACTGAAAACACTGTGTAATACTTGGCCATTTTTTGGGGGGGGGTACATTCTCCCTTTTCAAAAAAAAAAAATTATTGGGAGATAAATATTGGCAAGTCTGCCTCCGTGCCATTGCTGTGTGTGGCTTCTCTCTCTCATTGTGTGCCACTGAAAACACTGTGTAATACTTGGCCTTTTTTTTTTTTTCTAAATTCTCCCTTTTCCAAAAAAAAATATTAGTTGGAGATAAATATTGTCAAGTCTGCCTCCGTGCCATTGCTGTGTGTGGCATCTCTCTCTCATTGTGTGGCACTGAAAACACTGTGTCATACTTGTCCTTTTTTTTTTTTTTTCTAAATTCTCCCTTTTCCAAAAAAAAAATTAGTGGGAGATAAATATTGGCAAGTCTGCCTCCGTGCCATTGCTGTGTGTGGCTTCTCTCTCTCATTGTGTGCCACTGAAAACACTGTGTAATACTTGGCCTTTTTTTTTTTTTCTAAATTCTCCCTTTTCCAAAAAAAAATATTAGTTGGAGATAAATATTGTCAAGTCTGCCTCCGTGCCATTGCTGTGTGTGGCATCTCTCTCTCATTGTGTGGCACTGAAAACACTGTGTCATACTTGTCCTTTTTTTTTTTCTAAATTCTCCCTTTTCCAAAAAAAAAATTAGTGGGAGATAAATATTGGCAAGTCTGCCTCCGTGCCATTGCTGTGTGTGGCATCTCTCTCTCATTGTGTGCCACTGAAAACACTGTGTAATACTTGTCCTTTTTTTTTTTTTTCTAAATTCTCCCTTTTCCAAAAAAAAAAATTAGTGGGAGATAAATATTGTCAAGTCTGACTCCGTGCCATTGCTGTGTGTGGCATCTCTCTCTCATTGTGTGCCACTGAAAACACTGTGGAATACTTGGCCATTTTTTTTTGGGGGGTACATTCTCCCTTTTCAAAAAAAAAAAATTAGTGGGAGATAAATATTGTCAAGTCTGACTCCGTGCCATTGCTGTGTGTGGCATCTCTCTCTCATTGTGTGGCACCGAAAACACTGTGTAATACTTGTCCTTTTTTTTTTTTTCTAAATTCTCCATTTTCCAAAAAAAAAATTAGTGGGAGATAAATATTGTCAAGTCTGAATCCGTGCCATTGCTGTGTGTGGCATCTCTCTCTCATTGTGTGGCACCGAAAACACTGTGTAATACTTGGCCTTTTTTTTTTTTTCTAAATTCTCCCTTTTCCCAAAAAAAAATTAGTTAGAGATAAATATTGTCAAGTCTGCCTCCGTGCCATTGCTGTGTGTGGCATCTCTCTCTCATTGTGTGGCACTGAAAACACTGTGTCATACTTGTCCTTTTTTTTTTTTTTTTCTAAATTCTCCCTTTTCCAAAAAAAAAATTAGTGGGAGATAAATATTGGCAAGTCTGCCTCCGTGCCATTGCTGTGTGTGGCATCTCTTTCTCATTGTGTGCCACTGAAAACACTGTGTAATACTTGTCCTTTTTTTTTTTTTTCTAAATTCTCCCTTTTCCAAAAAAAAAATTAGTAGGAGATAAATATTGTCAAGTCTGACTCCGTGCCATTGCTGTGTGTGGCATCTCTCTCTCATTGTGTGGCACCGAAAACACTGTGTAATACTTGTCCTTTTTTTTTTTTTCTAAATTCTCCATTTTCCAAAAAAAAAATTAGTGGGAGATAAATATTGTCAAGTCTGAATCCGTGCCATTGCTGTGTGTGGCATCTCTCTCTCATTGTGTGGCACCGAAAACACTGTGTAATACTTGGCCTTTTTTTTTTTTTCTAAATTCTCCCTTTTCCAGAAAAAAATTAGTGGGAGATAAATATTGTCAAGTCTGACTCTGTGCCATTGCTGTGTGTGGCATCTCTCTCTCATTGTGTGCCACTGAAAACACTGTGTAATACTTGTCCTTTTTTTTTTTTTTTCTAAATTCTCCCTTTTCCAAAAAAAAAATTAGTGGGAGATAAATATTGGCAAGTCTGCCTCCGTGCCATTGCTGTGTGTGTCATCTCTCTCTCATTGTGTGCCACTGAAAACACTGTGTAATACTTGGCCTTTTTTTTTTTTTCTAAATTCTCCCTTTTCCAAAAAAAAAATTAGTGGGAGATAAATATTGGCAAGTCTGCCTCCATGCCATTGCTGTGTGTGGCATCTCTCTCTCATTGTGTGCCACTGAAAACACTGTGTAATACTTGGCCATTTTTTTTTTTTTTCTAAATTCTCCCTTTTCCAAAAAAAAAATTAGTTAGAGATAAATATTGTCAAGTCTGCCTCCGTGCCATTGCTGTGTGTGGCATCTCTCTCTCATTGTGTGGCACTGAAAACACTGTGTCATACTTGTCCTTTTTTTTTTTTTTTTCTAAATTCTCCCTTTTCCAAAAAAAAAATTAGTGGGAGATAAATATTGTCAAGTCTGAATCCGTGCCATTGCTGTGTGTGGCATCTCTCTCTCATTGTGTGGCACCGAAAACACTGTGTAATACTTGGCCTTTTTTTTTTTTTCTAAATTCTCCCTTTTCCAAAAAAAAAATTAGTAGGAGATAAATATTGTCAAGTCTGACTCCGTGCCATTGCTGTGTGTGGCATCTCTCTCTCATTGTGTGGCACCGAAAACACTGTGTAATACTTGTCCTTTTTTTTTTTTTCTAAATTCTCCATTTTCCAAAAAAAAAATTAGTGGGAGATAAATATTGTCAAGTCTGAATCCGTGCCATTGCTGTGTGTGGCATCTCTCTCTCATTGTGTGGCACCGAAAACACTGTGTAATACTTGGCCTTTTTTTTTTTTTCTAAATTCTCCCTTTTCCAGAAAAAAATTAGTGGGAGATAAATATTGTCAAGTCTGACTCTGTGCCATTGCTGTGTGTGGCATCTCTCTCTCATTGTGTGCCACTGAAAACACTGTGTAATACTTGGACATTTTTTTGGGGGGTACATTCTCCCTTTTCAAAAAAAAAAAATTAGTGGGAGATAAATATTGTCAAGTCTGACTCCGTGCCATTGCTGTGTGTGGCATCTCTCTCTCATTGTGTGGCACCGAAAACACTGTGTAATACTTGTCCTTTTTTTTTTTTTCTAAATTCTCCATTTTCCAAAAAAAAAATTAGTGGGAGATAAATATTGTCAAGTCTGAATCCGTGCCATTGCTGTGTGTGGCATCTCTCTCTCATTGTGTGGCACCGAAAACACTGTGTAATACTTGGCCTTTTTTTTTTCTAAATTCTCCCTTTTCCAAAAAAAAAATTAGTTAGAGATAAATATTGTCAAGTCTGCCTCCGTGCCATTGCTGTGTGTGGCATCTCTCTCTCATTGTGTGGCACTGAAAACACTGTGTCATACTTGTCCTTTTTTTTTTTTCTAAATTCTCCCTTTTCCAAAAAAAAAATTAGTGGGAGATAAATATTGGCAAGTCTGCCTCCGTGCCATTGCTGTGTGTGGCATCTCTTTCTCATTGTGTGCCACTGAAAACACTGTGTAATACTTGTCCTTTTTTTTTTTTTTCTAAATTCTCCCTTTTCCAAAAAAAAAATTAGTAGGAGATAAATATTGTCAAGTCTGACTCCGTGCCATTGCTGTGTGTGGCATCTCTCTCTCATTGTGTGCCACTGAAAACACTGTGTAATACTTGTCCTTTTTTTTTTTTTTTCTAAATTCTCCCTTTTCCAAAAAAAAAATTAGTGGGAGATAAATATTGGCAAGTCTGCCTCCGTGCCATTGCTGTGTGTGTCATCTCTCTCTCATTGTGTGCCACTGAAAACACTGTGTAATACTTGGCCTTTTTTTTTTTTTCTAAATTCTCCCTTTTCCAAAAAAAAAATTAGTGGGAGATAAATATTGGCAAGTCTGCCTCCATGCCATTGCTGTGTGTGGCATCTCTCTCTCATTGTGTGCCACTGAAAACACTGTGTAATACTTGTCCTTTTTTTTTTTTTTCTAAATTCTCCCTTTTCCAAAAAAAAAATTAGTGGGAGATAAATATTGGCAAGTCTGCCTCCGTGCCATTGCTGTGTGTGTCATCTCTCTCTCATTGTGTGCCACTGAAAACACTGTGTAATATTTGGCCTTTTTTTTTTTTTTCTAAATTCTCCCTTTTCCAAAAAAAAAATTTGTGGGAGATAAATATTGTCAATTCTGACTCCGTGCCATTGCTGTGTGTGGCATCTCTCTCTCATTGTGTGCCACTGAAAACACTGTGTAATACTTGGCCATTTTTTTTGGGGGGGGGTACATTCTCCCTTTTCAAAAAAAAAATTATTGGGAGATAAATATTGGCAAGTCTGCCTCCGTGCCATTGCTGTGTGTGGCTTCTCTCTCTCATTGTGTGCCACTGAAAACACTGTGTAATACTTGGCCTTTTTTTTTCTTTCTAAATTCTCCCTTTTCCAAAAAAAAAATTAGTGGGAGATAAATATTGTCAAGTCTGACTCCGTGCAATTGCTGTGTGTGGCATCTCTCTCTCATTGTGTGCCACTGAAAACACTGTGTAATACTTGGCCTTTTTTTTTTCTAAATACTCCCTTTTCCCCAAAAAAAATTATTGGGAGATAAATATTGGCAAGTCTGACTCCGTGCCATTGCTGTGTGTGGCATCTCTCTCTCATTGTGTGCCACTGAAAACACTGTGTAATAGTTGGCCATTTTTTTTTGGGGGGGGGTACATTCTCCCTTTTCAAAAAAAATAAAATTAGTGGGAGATAAATATTGTCAAGTCTGCGTCCGTGCCATTGCTGTGTGTGGCATCTCTCTCTCATTGTGTGGCACTGAAAACACTGTGTAATACTTGGCCATTTTTTTTTTTTTTCTAAATTCTCCCTTTTCCAAAAAAAAAATTAGTTAGAGATAAATATTGTCAAGTCTGCCTCCGTGCCATTGCTGTGTGTGGCATCTCTCTCTCATTGTGTGGCACTGAAAACACTGTGTCATACTTGTCCTTTTTTTTTTTTTTTCTAAATTCTCCCTTTTCCAAAAAAAAAATTAGTGGGAGATAAATATTGGCAAGTCTGCCTCCGTGCCATTGCTGTGTGTGGCATCTCTTTCTCATTGTGTGCCACTGAAAACACTGTGTAATACTTGTCCTTTTTTTTTTTTTTCTAAATTCTCCCTTTTCCAAAAAAAAAATTAGTAGGAGATAAATATTGTCAAGTCTGACTCCGTGCCATTGCTGTGTGTGGCATCTCTCTCTCATTGTGTGGCACCGAAAACACTGTGTAATACTTGTCCTTTTTTTTTTTTTCTAAATTCTCCATTTTCCAAAAAAAAAATTAGTGGGAGATAAATATTGTCAAGTCTGAATCCGTGCCATTGCTGTGTGTGGCATCTCTCTCTCATTGTGTGGCACCGAAAACACTGTGTAATACTTGGCCTTTTTTTTTTTTTCTAAATTCTCCCTTTTCCAAAAAAAAAATTAGTAGGAGATAAATATTGTCAAGTCTGACTCCGTGCCATTGCTGTGTGTGGCATCTCTCTCTCATTGTGTGGCACCGAAAACACTGTGTAATACTTGTCCTTTTTTTTTTTTTCTAAATTCTCCATTTTCCAAAAAAAAAATTAGTGGGAGATAAATATTGTCAAGTCTGAATCCGTGCCATTGCTGTGTGTGGCATCTCTCTCTCATTGTGTGGCACCGAAAACACTGTGTAATACTTGGCCTTTTTTTTTTTTTCTAAATTCTCCCTTTTCCAGAAAAAAATTAGTGGGAGATAAATATTGTCAAGTCTGACTCTGTGCCATTGCTGTGTGTGGCATCTCTCTCTCATTGTGTGCCACTGAAAACACTGTGTAATACTTGGACATTTTTTTGGGGGGTACATTCTCCCTTTTCAAAAAAAAAAAATTAGTGGGAGATAAATATTGTCAAGTCTGACTCCGTGCCATTGCTGTGTGTGGCATCTCTCTCTCATTGTGTGGCACCGAAAACACTGTGTAATACTTGTCCTTTTTTTTTTTTTCTAAATTCTCCATTTTCCAAAAAAAAAATTAGTGGGAGATAAATATTGTCAAGTCTGAATCCGTGCCATTGCTGTGTGTGGCATCTCTCTCTCATTGTGTGGCACCGAAAACACTGTGTAATACTTGGCCTTTTTTTTTTTTTCTAAATTCTCCCTTTTCCAAAAAAAAAATTAGTTAGAGATAAATATTGTCAAGTCTGCCTCCGTGCCATTGCTGTGTGTGGCATCTCTCTCTCATTGTGTGGCACTGAAAACACTGTGTCATACTTGTCCTTTTTTTTTTTTTTTTCTAAATTCTCCCTTTTCCAAAAAAAAAATTAGTGGGAGATAAATATTGGCAAGTCTGCCTCCGTGCCATTGCTGTGTGTGGCATCTCTTTCTCATTGTGTGCCACTGAAAACACTGTGTAATACTTGTCCTTTTTTTTTTTTTTCTAAATTCTCCCTTTTCCAAAAAAAAAATTAGTAGGAGATAAATATTGTCAAGTCTGACTCCGTGCCATTGCTGTGTGTGGCATCTCTCTCTCATTGTGTGGCACCGAAAACACTGTGTAATACTTGTCCTTTTTTTTTTTTTCTAAATTCTCCATTTTCCAAAAAAAAAATTAGTGGGAGATAAATATTGTCAAGT
Organism: Ranitomeya variabilis; assembly: GCF_051348905.1. Lineage (NCBI taxonomy): Eukaryota > Metazoa > Chordata > Amphibia > Anura > Dendrobatidae > Ranitomeya > Ranitomeya variabilis. Next base: position 107,412,290 of record NC_135237.1, on the reverse strand, counting down.
CTGAATCCGTGCCATTGCTGTGTGTGGCATCTCTCTCTCATTGTGTGGCACCGAAAACACTGTGTAATACTTGGCCTTTTTTTTTTTTTCTAAATTCTCCCTTTTCCAGAAAAAAATTAGTGGGAGATAAATATTGTCAAGTCTGACTCTGTGCCATTGCTGTGTGTGGCATCTCTCTCTCATTGTGTGCCACTGAAAACACTGTGTAATACTTGGACATTTTTTTGGGGGGTACATTCTCCCTTTTCAAAAAAAAAAAATTAGTGGGAGATAAATATTGTCAAGTCTGACTCCGTGCCATTGCTGTGTGTGGCATCTCTCTCTCATTGTGTGCCACTGAAAACACTGTGTAATACTTGGCCATTTTTTGGGGGGGGGGTACATTCTCCCTTTTCAAAAAAAAAAAAATTAGTGGGAGATAAATATTGTCAAGTCTGACTCCGTGCCATTGCTGTGTGTGGCATCTCTCTCTCATTGTGTGCCACTGAAAACACTGTGTAATACTTGGCCATTTTTTTGTGGGGGGTACATTCTCCCTTTTCAAAAAAAAAAAATTATTGGGAGATAAATATTGGCAAGTCTGCCTCCGTGCCATTGCTGTGTGTGGCATCTCTCTCTCATTGTGTGCCACTGAAAACACTGTGTAATACTTGGCCTTTTTTTTTTTTCTAAATTCTCCCTTTTCCAAAAAAAAAATTAGTGGGAGATAAATATTGTCAATTCTGACTCCGTGCCATTGCTGTGTGTGGCATCTCTCTCTCATTGTGTGCCACTGAAAACATTGTGTAATACTTGTCCATTTTTTTGGGGGGGGTACATTCTCCCTTTTCAAAAAAAAAAAAATTAGTGGGAGATAAATATTGTCAAGTCTGACTCCGTGCCATTGCTGTGTGTGGCATCTCTCTCTCATTGTGTGCCACTGAAAACACTGTGTAATACTTGGCCATTTTTTTTGGGGGGGGGTACATTCTCCCTTTTCAAAAAAAAAAAATTATTGGGAGATAAATATTGGCAAGTCTGCCTCCGTGCCATTGCTGTGTGTGGCATCTCTCTCTCATTGTGTGCCACTGAAAACACTGTGTAATACTTGGCCTTTTTTTTCTTTTTTTCTAAATTCTCCCTTTTCCAAAAATAAAATTAGTGGGAGATAAATATTGTCAAGTCTGACTCCGTGCCATTGCTGTGTGTGGCATCTCTCTCTCATTGTGTGGCACCGAAAACACTGTGTAATACTTGTCCTTTTTTTTTTTTTCTAAATTCTCCCTTTTCCAAAAAAAAAAATTAGTGGGAGATAAATATTGTCAAGTCTGACTCCGTGCCATTGCTGTGTGTGGCATCTCTCTCTCATTGTGTGGCACTGAAAACACTGTGTAATACTTGGCCTTTTTTTTTTTTTTCTAAATTCTCCCTTGTCCAAAAAAAAAATTAGTGGGAGATAAATATTGTCAAGTCTGACTCTATGCCATTGCTGTGTGTGGCATCTCTCTCTCATTGTGTGCCACTGAAAACACTGTGTAATACTTGGCCATTTTTTTGTGGGGGGTACATTCTCCCTTTTCAAAAAAAAAAAATTATTGGGAGATAAATATTGGCAAGTCTGCCTCCGTGCCATTGCTGTGTGTGGCATCTCTCTCTCATTGTGTGCCACTGAAAACACTGTGTAATACTTGGCCTTTTTTTTTTTTTTCTAAATTCTCCCTTTTCCAATAAAAAAATTAGTGGGAGATAAATATTGTCAATTCTGACTCCGTGCCATTGCTGTGTGTGGCATCTCTCTCTCATTTTGTGCCACTGAAAACACTGTGTAATACTTGGCCATTTTTTTTGGGGGGGTACATTCTCCCTTTTCAAAAAAAAAAATTAGTGGGAGATAAATATTGTCAAGTCTGACTCCGTGCCATTGCTGTGTGTGGCATCTCTCTCTCATTGTGTGCCACTGAAAACACTGTGTAATACTTGGCCATTTTTTTTTTGGGGGGGTACATTCTCCCTTTTCAAAAAAAAACAATTATTGGGAGATAAATATTGGCAAGTCTGCCTCCGTGCCATTGCTGTGTGTGGCTTCTCTCTCTCATTGTGTGCCACTGAAAACACTGTGTAATACTTGGCCTTTTTTCTTTTTTTTTTTTTTTCTAAATTCTCCCTTTTCCAAAAAATAAATTAGTGGGAGATAAATATTGTCAAGTCTGACTCCATGCCATTGCTGTGTGTGGCATCTCTCTCTCATTGTGTGGCACTGAAAATACTGTGTAATACTTGGCCTTTTTTTTTTCTAAATTCTCTCTTTTCCAAAAAAAAAATTATTGGGAGATAAATATTGGCAAGTCTGCCTCCGTGCCATTGTTGTGTGTGGCATCTCTCTCTCATTGTGTGCCACTGAAAACATTGTGTAATAGTTGGCAATTTTTTTTTGGGGGGGGTACATTCTCCCTTTTCAAAAAAAAAAAAATATTGGGAGATAAATATTGTCAAGTCTGCCTCCGTGCCATTGCTGTGTGTGGCATCTCTCTCTCATTGTGTGCCACTGAAAACACTGTCTAATACTTGGCCTTTTTTTTTTTTTCTAAATTCTCCCTTTTCCAAAAAAAAAATTAGTGGGAGATAAATATTGTCAATTCTGACTCCGTGCCATTGCTGTGTGTGGCATCTCTCTCTCATTGTGTGCCACTGAAAACACTGTGTAATACTTGGCCATTTTTTTTGGGGGGGGTACATTCTCCCTTTTCAAAAAAAAAAAATTAGTGGGAGATAAATATTGTCAAGTCTGACTCCGTGCCATTGCTGTGTGTGGCATCTCTCTCTCATTGTGTGCCACTGAAAACACTGTGTAATACTTGTCCTTTTTTTTTTTTTTCTAAATTCTCCCTTTTCCAAAAAAAAAATTAGTGGGAGATAAATATTGGCAAGTCTGCCTCCATGCCATTGCTGTGTGTGGCATCTCTCTCTCATTGTGTGCCACTGAAAACACTGTGTAATACTTGTCCTTTTTTTTTTTTTTTCTAAATTCTCCCTTTTCCAAAAAAAAAATTAGTGGGAGATAAATATTGGCAAGTCTGCCTCCGTGCCATTGCTGTGTGTGTCATCTCTCTCTCATTGTGTGCCACTGAAAACACTGTGTAATACTTGGCCTTTTTTTTTTTTTCTAAATTCTCCCTTTTCCAAAAAAAAAATTTGTGGGAGATAAATATTGTCAATTATGACTCCGTGCCATTGCTGTGTGTGGCATCTCTCTCTCATTGTGTGCCACTGAAAACACTGTGTAATACTTGGCCATTATTTTGGGGGGGGTACATTCTCCCTTTTCAAAAAAAAAAAAATTAGTGGGAGATAAATATTGTCAAGTCTGACTCCGTGCCATTGCTGTGTGTGGCATCTCTCTCTCATTGTGTGCCACTGAAAACACTGTGTAATACTTGGCCATTTTTTTTGGGGGGGGGGTACATTCTCCCTTTTCAAAAAAAAAATTATTGGGAGATAAATATTGGCAAGTCTGCCTCTGTGCCATTGCTGTGTGTGGCTTCTCTCTCTCATTGTGTGCCACTGAAAACACTGTGTAATACTTGGCCTTTTTTTTTCTTTCTAAATTCTCCCTTTTCCAAAAAAAAAATTAGTGGGAGATAAATATTGTCAAGTCTGACTCCGTGCAATTGCTGTGTGTGGCATCTCTCTCTCATTGTGTGGCACTGAAAACACTGTGTAATACTTGGCCTTTTTTTTTTCTAAATTCTCCCTTTTCCCAAAAAAAAATTATTGGGAGATAAATATTGGCAAGTCTGACTCCGTGCCATTGCTGTGTGTGGCATCTCTCTCTCATTGTGTGCCACTGAAAACACTGTGTAATAGTTGGCCATTTTTTTTGGGGGGGGGGTACATACTCCCTTTTCAAAAAAAATAAAATTAGTGGGAGATAAATATTGTCAAGTCTGCGTCCGTGCCATTGCTGTGTGTGGCATCTCTCTCTCATTGTGTGGCACTGAAAACACTGTGTAATACTTGGCCATTTTTTTTTTTTTTCTAAATTCTCCCTTTTCCAAAAAAAAAATTAGTTAGAGATAAATATTGTCAAGTCTGCCTCCGTGCCATTGCTGTGTGTGGCATCTCTCTCTCATTGTGTGGCACTGAAAACACTGTGTCATACTTGTCCTTTTTTTTTTTTTTTTTCTAAATTCTCCCTTTTCCCAAAAAAAAATTAGTGGGAGATAAATATTGGCAAGTCTGCCTCCGTGCCATTGCTGTGTGTGGCATCTCTTTCTCATTGTGTGCCACTGAAAACACTGTGTAATACTTGTCCTTTTTTTTTTTTTTTCTAAATTCTCCCTTTTCCAAAAAAAAAATTAGTAGGAGATAAATATTGTCAAGTCTGACTCCGTGCCATTGCTGTGTGTGGCATCTCTCTCTCATTGTGTGGCACCGAAAACACTGTGTAATACTTGTCCTTTTTTTTTTTTCTAAATTCTCCCCTTTCCAAAAAAAAAATTAGTGGGAGATAAATATTGTCAAGTCTGAATCCGTGCCATTGCTGTGTGTGGCATCTCTCTCTCATTGTGTGGCACCGAAAACACTGTGTAATACTTGGCCTTTTTTTTTTTTTCTAAATTCTCCCTTTTCCAGAAAAAAATTAGTGGGAGATAAATATTGTCAAGTCTGACTCCGTTCCATTGCTGTGTGTGGCATCTCTCTCTCATTGTGTGCCACTGAAAACACTGTGTAATACTTGGCCTTTTTTTTTTTTCTAAATTCTCCCTTTTCCAAAAAAAAAATTAGTGGGAGATAAATATTGTCAATTCTGACTCCGTGCCATTGCTGTGTGTGGCATCTCTCTTTCATTGTGTGCCACTGAAAACACTGTGTAATACTTGGCCATTTTTTTTTGGGGGGGGAACATTCTCCCTTTTCAAAAAAAAAAAAATAGTGGGAGATAAATATTGTCAAGTCTGACTCCGTGCCATTGCTGTGTGTGGCATCTCTCTCTCATTGTGTGCCACTGAAAACACTGTGTAATACTTGGCCATTTTTTTGGGGGGGGGTACATTCTCCCTTTTCAAAAAAAAAAAATTATTGGGAGATAAATATTGGCAAGTCTGCCTCCGTGCCATTGCTGTGTGTGGCTTCTCTCTCTCATTGTGTGCCACTGAAAACACTGTGTAATACTTGGCCTTTTTTTTTTTTCTAAATTCTCCCTTTTCCAAAAAAAAAATTAGTGGGAGATAAATATTGTCAAGTCTGACTCCATGCCATTGCTGTGTGTGGCATCTCTCTCTCATTGTGTGCCACTGAAAACACTGTGTAATCTTTGGCCATTTTTTTTGGGGGGGTACATTCTCCCTTTTCAAAAAAAAAAAATAAGTGGGAGATAAATATTGTCAAGTCTGACTCCGTGCCATTGCTGTGTGTGGCATCTCTCTCTCATTGTGTGCCACTGAAAACACTGTGTAATACTTGGCCATTTTTTTTGGGGGGGGTACATTCTCCCTTTTAAAAAAAAAAAAATTATTGGGAGATAAATATTGGCAAGTCTGCCTCCGTGCCATTGCTGTGTGTGGCTTCTCTCTCTCATTGTGTGCCACTGAAAACACTGTGTAATACTTGGCCTTTTTTTTTTTTTCTAAATTCTCCCTTTTCCAAAAAAAAATATTAGTTGGAGATAAATATTGTCAAGTCTGCCTCCGTGCCATTGCTGTGTGTGGCATCTCTCTCTCATTGTGTGGCACTGAAAACACTGTGTCATACTTGTCCTTTTTTTTTTTTTCTAACTTCTCCCTTTTCCAAAAAAAAAATTAGTGGGAGATAAATATTGGCAAGTCTGCCTCCGTGCCATTGCTGTGTGTGGCTTCTCTCTCTCATTGTGTGCCACTGAAAACACTGTGTAATACTTGGCCTTTTTTTTTTTTTCTAAATTCTCCCTTTTCCAAAAAAAAATATTAGTTGGAGATAAATATTGTCAAGTCTGCCTCCGTGCCATTGCTGTGTGTGGCATCTCTCTCTCATTGTGTGGCACTGAAAACACTGTGTCATACTTGTCCTTTTTTTTTTTTTTTTTCTAAATTCTCCCTTTTCCAAAAAAAAAATTAGTGGGAGATAAATATTGGCAAGTCTGCCTCCGTGCCATTGCTGTGTGTGGCATCTCTCTCTCATTGTGTGCCACTGAAAACACTGTGTAATACTTGTCCTTTTTTTTTTTTTTCTAAATTCTCCCTTTTCCAAAAAAAAAAATTAGTGGGAGATAAATATTGTCAAGTCTGACTCCGTGCCATTGCTGTGTGTGGCATCTCTCTCTCATTGTGTGCCACTGAAAACACTGTGGAATACTTGGCCATTTTTTTTGGGGGGGGTACATTCTCCCTTTTCAAAAAAAAAAAATTAGTGGGAGATAAATATTGTCAAGTCTGACTCCGTGCCATTGCTGTGTGTGGCATCTCTCTCTCATTGTGTGCCACTGAAAACACTGTGGAATACTTGGCCATTTTTTTGGGGGGGGTACATTCTCCCTTTTCAAAAAAAAAAAATTAGTGGGAGATAAATATTGTCAAGTCTGACTCCGTGCCATTGCTGTGTGTGGCATCTCTCTCTCATTGTGTGCCACTGAAAACACTGTGTAATACTTGGCCATTTTTTTGTGGGGGGTACATTCTCCCTTTTCAAAAAAAAAAAAATTATTGGGAGATAAATATTGGCAAGTCTGCCTCCGTGCCATTGCTGTGTGTGGCATCTCTCTCTCATTGTGTGCCACTGAAAACACTGTGTAATACTTGGCCTTTTTTTTTTTTTTCTAAATTCTCCCTTTTCCAAAAAAAAAATTAGTGGGAGATAAATATTGTCATTTCTGACTCCGTGTCATTGCTGTGTGTGGCATCTCTCTCTCATTGTGTGCCACTGAAAACAGTGTGTAATACTTGGCCATTTTTTTGGGGGGGGTACATTCTCCCTTTTCAAAAAAAAAAAAATTAGTGGGAGATAAATATTGTCAAGTCTGACTCCGTGCCATTGCTGTGTGTGGCATCTCTCTCTCATTGTGTGCCACTGAAAACACTGTGTAATACTTGGCCATTTTTTTTTTTTCTAAATTCTCCCTTTTCCAAAAAAAAAATTAGTGGGAGATAAATATTGTCAATTCTGACTCCGTGTCATTGCTGTGTGTGGCATCTCTCTCTCATTGTGTGCCACTGAAAACACTGTGTAATACTTGGCCATTTTTTTGGAGGGGGTACATTCTCCCTTTTCAAAAAAAAAAAATTAGTGGGAGATAAATATTGTCAAGTCTGACTCCGTGCCATTGCTGTGTGTGGCATCTCTCTCTCATTGTGTGCCACTGAAAACACTGTGTAATACTTGGCCATTTTTTTTGGGGGGGGTACATTCTCCCTTTTCAAAAAAAAAAAATTATTGGGAGATAAATATTGGCAAGTCTGCCTCCGTGCCATTGCTGTGTGTGGCTTCTCTCTCTCATTGTGTGCCACTGAAAACACTGTGTAATACTTGGCCTTTTTTTTTTTTTTTCTAAATTCTCCCTTTTCCAAAAATAAAATTAGTGGGAGATAAATATTGTCAAGTCTGACTCCGTGCCATTGCTGTGTGTGGCATCTCTCTCTCATTGTGTGGCACTGAAAACACTGTGTAATACTTGGCCTTTTTTTTTCTAAATTCTCCCTTTTCCAAAAAAAAAATTATTGGGAGATAAATATTGGCAAGTCTGCCTCCGTGCCATTGCTGTGTGTGGCATCTCTCTCTCATTGTGTGCCACTGAAAACACTGTGTAATAGTTGGCCATTTTTTTTGGGGGGGGTACATTCTCCCTTTGCAAAAAAAAAAAATTATTGGGAGATAAATATTGGCAAGTCTGCCTCCGTGCCATTGCTGTGTGTGGCTTCTCTCTCTCATTGTGTGCCACTGAAAACACTGTGTAATACTTGGCCTTTTTTTTTTTTTCTAAATTCTCCCTTTTCCAAAAAAAAAATTAGTGGGAGATAAATATTGTCAAGTCTGACTCCGTGACATTGCTGTGTGTGGCATCTCTCTCTCATTGTGTGGCACTGAAAACACTGTGTAATACTTGGCCTTTTTTTTTTCTAAATTCTCCCTTTTCCAAAAAAAAAATTATTGGGAGATAAATATTGGCAAGTCTGCCTCCGTGCCATTGCTGTGTGTGGCATCTCTCTCTCATTGTGTGCCACTGAAAACACTGTGTAATAGTTGGCCATTTTTTTTGGGGGGGGTACATTCTCCCTTTTCAAAAAAAAAAAAATATTGGGAGATAAATATTGTCAAGTCTGCCTCCGTGCCATTGCTGTGTGTGGCATCTCTCTCTCATTGTGTGCCACTGAAAACACTGTGTAATACTTGTCCTTTTTTTTTTTTTTTCTAAATTCTCCTTTTTTTAAAAACAAAATTAGTGGGAGATAAATATTGTCAAGTCTGACTCCGTGCCATTGCTGTGTGTGGCATCTCTCTCTCATTGTGTGCCACTGAAAACACTGTGTAATACTTGGCCTTTTTTTTTTTTTTTCTAAATTCTCCCTTTTCCAAAAAAAAAATTAGTGGGAGATAAATATTGTCAATTCTGACTCCGTGCCATTGCTGTGTGTGGCATCTCTCTTTCATTGTGTGCCACTGAAAACACTGTGTAATACTTGGCCATTTTTTTTGGGGGGGGAACATTCTCCCTTTTCAAAAAAAAAAAAATTAGTGGGAGATAAATATTGTCAAGTCTGACTCCGTGCCATTGCTGTGTGTGGCATCTCTCTCTCATTGTGTGCCACTGAAAACACTGTGTAATACTTGGCCATTTTTTTGGGGGGGGGTACATTCTCCCTTTTCAAAAAAAAAAAATTATTGGGAGATAAATATTGGCAAGTCTGCCTCCGTGCCATTGCTGTGTGTGGCTTCTCTCTCTCATTGTGTGCCACTGAAAACACTGTGTAATACTTGGCCTTTTTTTTTTTTCTAAATTCTCCCTTTTCCAAAAAAAAAATTAGTGGGAGATAAATATTGTCAAGTCTGACTCCATGCCATTGCTGTGTGTGGCATCTCTCTCTCATTGTGTGCCACTGAAAACACTGTGTAATCTTTGGCCATTTTTTGGGGGGGGGTACATTCTCCCTTTTCAAAAAAAAAAAATAAGTGGGAGATAAATATTGTCAAGTCTGACTCCGTGCCATTGCTGTGTGTGGCATCTCTCTCTCATTGTGTGCCACTGAAAACACTGTGTAATACTTGGCCATTTTTTTGGGGGGGGGTACATTCTCCCTTTTCAAAAAAAAAAAATTATTGGGAGATAAATATTGGCAAGTCTGCCTCCGTGCCATTGCTGTGTGTGGCTTCTCTCTCTCATTGTGTGCCACTGAAAACACTGTGTAATACTTGGCCTTTTTTTTTTTTTCTAAATTCTCCCTTTTCCAAAAAAAAATATTAGTTGGAGATAAATATTGTCAAGTCTGCCTCCGTGCCATTGCTGTGTGTGGCATCTCTCTCTCATTGTGTGGCACTGAAAACACTGTGTCATACTTGTCCTTTTTTTTTTTTTTTTTCTAAATTCTCCCTTTTCCAAAAAAAAAATTAGTGGGAGATAAATATTGGCAAGTCTGCCTCCGTGCCATTGCTGTGTGTGGCATCTCTCTCTCATTGTGTGCCACTGAAAACACTGTGTAATACTTGGCCATTTTTTTGGGGGGGGTACATTCTCCCTTTTCAAAAAAAAAAAAATTAGTGGGAGATAAATATTGTCAAGTCTGACTCCGTGCCATTGCTGTGTGTGGCATCTCTCTCTCATTGTGTGCCACTGAAAACACTGTGTAATACTTGGCCATTTTTTTTTTTTCTAAATTCTCCCTTTTCCAAAAAAAAAATTAGTGGGAGATAAATATTGTCAATTCTGACTCCGTGTCATTGCTGTGTGTGGCATCTCTCTCTCATTGTGTGCCACTGAAAACACTGTGTAATACTTGGCCATTTTTTTGGAGGGGGTACATTCTCCCTTTTCAAAAAAAAAAAAATTAGTGGGAGATAAATATTGTCAAGTCTGACTCCGTGCCATTGCTGTGTGTGGCATCTCTCTCTCATTGTGTGCCACTGAAAACACTGTGTAATACTTGGCCATTTTTTTGGGGGGGGGTACATTCTCCCTTTTCAAAAAAAAAAAATTATTGGGAGATAAATATTGGCAAGTCTGCCTCCGTGCCATTGCTGTGTGTGGCTTCTCTCTCTCATTGTGTGCCACTGAAAACACTGTGTAATACTTGGCCTTTTTTTTTTTTTCTAAATTCTCCCTTTTCCAAAAAAAAAATTAGTGGGAGATAAATATTGTCAAGTCTGACTCCGTGACATTGCTGTGTGTGGCATCTCTCTCTCATTGTGTGGCACTGAAAACACTGTGTAATACTTGGCCTTTTTTTTTTCTAAATTCTCCCTTTTCCAAAAAAAAAATTATTGGGAGATAAATATTGGCAAGTCTGCCTCCGTGCCATTGCTGTGTGTGGCATCTCTCTCTCATTGTGTGCCACTGAAAACACTGTGTAATAGTTGGCCATTTTTTTTGGGGGGGGTACATTCTCCCTTTTCAAAAAAAAAAAAATATTGGGAGATAAATATTGTCAAGTCTGCCTCCGTGCCATTGCTGTGTGTGGCATCTCTCTCTCATTGTGTGCCACTGAAAACACTGTGTAATACTTGTCCTTTTTTTTTTTTTTTCTAAATTCTCCTTTTTTTAAAAACAAAATTAGTGGGAGATAAATATTGTCAAGTCTGACTCCGTGCCATTGCTGTGTGTGGCATCTCTCTCTCATTGTGTGCCACTGAAAACACTGTGTAATACTTGGCCTTTTTTTTTTTTTTTTCTAAATTCTCCCTTTTCCAAAAAAAAAATTAGTGGGAGATAAATATTGTCAAGTCTGACTCCATGCCATTGCTGTGTGTGGCATCTCTCTCTCATTGTGTGCCACTGAAAACACTGTGTAATCTTTGGCCATTTTTTTGGGGGGGGTACATTCTCCCTTTTCAAAAAAAAAAAATAAGTGGGAGATAAATATTGTCAAGTCTGACTCCGTGCCATTGCTGTGTGTGGCATCTCTCTCTCATTGTGTGCCACTGAAAACACTGTGTAATACTTGGCCATTTTTTTGGGGGGGGGTACATTCTCCCTTTTAAAAAAAAAAAAATTATTGGGAGATAAATATTGGCAAGTCTGCCTCCGTGCCATTGCTGTGTGTGGCTTCTCTCTCTCATTGTGTGCCACTGAAAACACTGTGTAATACTTGGCCTTTTTTTTTTTTTCTAAATTCTCCCTTTTCCAAAAAAAAATATTAGTTGGAGATAAATATTGTCAAGTCTGCCTCCGTGCCATTGCTGTGTGTGGCATCTCTCTCTCATTGTGTGGCACTGAAAACACTGTGTCATACTTGTCCTTTTTTTTTTTTTTTCTAACTTCTCCCTTTTCCAAAAAAAAAATTAGTGGGAGATAAATATTGGCAAGTCTGCCTCCGTGCCATTGCTGTGTGTGGCTTCTCTCTCTCATTGTGTGCCACTGAAAACACTGTGTAATACTTGGCCTTTTTTTTTTTTTCTAAATTCTCCCTTTTCCAAAAAAAAATATTAGTTGGAAATAAATATTGTCAAGTCTGCCTCCGTGCCATTGCTGTGTGTGGCATCTCTCTCTCATTGTGTGGCACTGAAAACACTGTGTCATACTTGTCCTTTTTTTTTTTTTTTTTCTAAATTCTCCCTTTTCCAAAAAAAAAATTAGTGGGAGATAAATATTGGCAAGTCTGCCTCCGTGCCATTGCTGTGTGTGGCATCTCTCTCTCATTGTGTGCCACTGAAAACACTGTGTAATACTTGTCCTTTTTTTTTTTTTTCTAAATTCTCCCTTTTCCAAAAAAAAAAATTAGTGGGAGATAAATATTGTCAAGTCTGACTCCGTGCCATTGCTGTGTGTGGCATCTCTCTCTCATTGTGTGCCACTGAAAACACTGTGGAATACTTGGCCATTTTTTTTGGGGGGGGTACATTCTCCCTTTTCAAAAAAAAAAAATTAGTGGGAGATAAATATTGTCAAGTCTGACTCCGTGCCATTGCTGTGTGTGGCATCTCTCTCTCATTGTGTGCCACTGAAAACACTGTGGAATACTTGGCCATTTTTTTGGGGGGGGTACATTCTCCCTTTTCAAAAAAAAAAAATTAGTGGGAGATAAATATTGTCAAGTCTGACTCCGTGCCATTGCTGTGTGTGGCATCTCTCTCTCATTGTGTGCCACTGAAAACACTGTGTAATACTTGGCCATTTTTTTGTGGGGGGTACATTCTCCCTTTTCAAAAAAAAAAAAATTATTGGGAGATAAATATTGGCAAGTCTGCCTCCGTGCCATTGCTGTGTGTGGCATCTCTCTCTCATTGTGTGCCACTGAAAACACTGTGTAATACTTGGCCTTTTTTTTTTTTTTCTAAATTCTCCCTTTTCCAAAAAAAAAATTAGTGGGAGATAAATATTGTCATTTCTGACTCCGTGTCATTGCTGTGTGTGGCATCTCTCTCTCATTGTGTGCCACTGAAAACAGTGTGTAATACTTGGCCATTTTTTTGGGGGGGGTACATTCTCCCTTTTCAAAAAAAAAAAAATTAGTGGGAGATAAATATTGTCAAGTCTGACTCCGTGCCATTGCTGTGTGTGGCATCTCTCTCTCATTGTGTGCCACTGAAAACACTGTGTAATACTTGGCCATTTTTTTTTTTTCTAAATTCTCCCTTTTCCAAAAAAAAAATTAGTGGGAGATAAATATTGTCAATTCTGACTCCGTGTCATTGCTGTGTGTGGCATCTCTCTCTCATTGTGTGCCACTGAAAACACTGTGTAATACTTGGCCATTTTTTTGGAGGGGGTACATTCTCCCTTTTCAAAAAAAAAAAAATTAGTGGGAGATAAATATTGTCAAGTCTGACTCCGTGCCATTGCTGTGTGTGGCATCTCTCTCTCATTGTGTGCCACTGAAAACACTGTGTAATACTTGGCCATTTTTTTTGGGGGGGGTACATTCTCCCTTTTCAAAAAAAAAAAATTATTGGGAGATAAATATTGGCAAGTCTGCCTCCGTGCCATTGCTGTGTGTGGCTTCTCTCTCTCATTGTGTGCCACTGAAAACACTGTGTAATACTTGGCCTTTTTTTTTTTTTTCTAAATTCTCCCTTTTCCAAAAATAAAATTAGTGGGAGATAAATATTGTCAAGTCTGACTCCGTGCCATTGCTGTGTGTGGCATCTCTCTCTCATTGTGTGGCACTGAAAACACTGTGTAATACTTGGCCTTTTTTTTTCTAAATTCTCCCTTTTCCAAAAAAAAAATTATTGGGAGATAAATATTGGCAAGTCTGCCTCCGTGCCATTGCTGTGTGTGGCATCTCTCTCTCATTGTGTGCCACTGAAAACACTGTGTAATAGTTGGCCATTTTTTTGGGGGGGGGTACATTCTCCCTTTTCAAAAAAAAAAAAATATTGGGAGATAAATATTGTCAAGTCTGCCTCCGTGCCATTGCTGTGTGTGGCATCTCTCTCTCATTGTGTGCCACTGAAAACACTGTGTAATACTTGTCCTTTTTTTTTTTTTTTCTAAATTCTCCTTTTTTTAAAAACAAAATTAGTGGGAGATAAATATTGTCAAGTCTGACTCCGTGCCATTGCTGTGTGTGGCATCTCTCTCTCATTGTGTGCCACTGAAAACACTGTGTAATACTTGGCCTTTTTTTTTTTTTTTCTAAATTCTCCCTTTTCCAAAAAAAAAATTAGTGGGAGATAAATATTGTCAATTCTGACTCCGTGCCATTGCTGTGTGTGGCATCTCTCTTTCATTGTGTGCCACTGAAAACACTGTGTAATACTTGGCCATTTTTTTGGGGGGGGGAACATTCTCCCTTTTCAAAAAAAAAAAAATTAGTGGGAGATAAATATTGTCAAGTCTGACTCCGTGCCATTGCTGTGTGTGGCATCTCTCTCTCATTGTGTGCCACTGAAAACACTGTGTAATACTTGGCCATTTTTTTTTGGGGGGGTACATTCTCCCTTTTCAAAAAAAAAAAATTATTGGGAGATAAATATTGGCAAGTCTGCCTCCGTGCCATTGCTGTGTGTGGCTTCTCTCTCTCATTGTGTGCCACTGAAAACACTGTGTAATACTTGGCCTTTTTTTTTTTTCTAAATTCTCCCTTTTCCAAAAAAAAAATTAGTGGGAGATAAATATTGTCAAGTCTGACTCCATGCCATTGCTGTGTGTGGCATCTCTCTCTCATTGTGTGCCACTGAAAACACTGTGTAATCTTTGGCCATTTTTTTGGGGGGGGTACATTCTCCCTTTTCAAAAAAATAAAATAAGTGGGAGATAAATATTGTCAAGTCTGACTCCGTGCCATTGCTGTGTGTGGCATCTCTCTCTCATTGTGTGCCACTGAAAACACTGTGTAATACTTGGCCATTTTTTTGGGGGGGGGTACATTCTCCCTTTTCAAAAAAAAAAAATTATTGGGAGATAAATATTGGCAAGTCTGCCTCCGTGCCATTGCTGTGTGTGGCTTCTCTCTCTCATTGTGTGCCACTGAAAACACTGTGTAATACTTGGCCTTTTTTTTTTTTTCTAAATTCTCCCTTTTCCAAAAAAAAATATTAGTTGGAGATAAATATTGTCAAGTCTGCCTCCGTGCCATTGCTGTGTGTGGCATCTCTCTCTCATTGTGTGGCACTGAAAACACTGTGTCATACTTGTCCTTTTTTTTTTTTTTTTTCTAAATTCTCCCTTTTCCAAAAAAAAAATTAGTGGGAGATAAATATTGGCAAGTCTGCCTCCGTGCCATTGCTGTGTGTGGCATCTCTCTCTCATTGTGTGCCACTGAAAACACTGTGTAATACTTGGCCATTTTTTTTGGGGGGGTACATTCTCCCTTTTCAAAAAAAAAAAAATTAGTGGGAGGTAAATATTGTCAAGTCTGACTCCGTGCCATTGCTGTGTGTGGCATCTCTCTCTCATTGTGTGCCACTGAAAACACTGTGTAATACTTGGCCATTTTTTTTTTTTCTAAATTCTCCCTTTTCCAAAAAAAAAATTAGTGGGAGATAAATATTGTCAATTCTGACTCCGTGTCATTGCTGTGTGTGGCATCTCTCTCTCATTGTGTGCCACTGAAAACACTGTGTAATACTTGGCCATTTTTTTGGAGGGGGTACATTCTCCCTTTTCAAAAAAAAAAAAATTAGTGGGAGATAAATATTGTCAAGTCTGACTCCGTGCCATTGCTGTGTGTGGCATCTCTCTCTCATTGTGTGCCACTGAAAACACTGTGTAATACTTGGCCATTTTTTTTTGGGGGGGTACATTCTCCCTTTTCAAAAAAAAAAAATTATTGGGAGATAAATATTGGCAAGTCTGCCTCCGTGCCATTGCTGTGTGTGGCTTCTCTCTCTCATTGTGTGCCACTGAAAACACTGTGTAATACTTGGCCTTTTTTTTTTTTTCTAAATTCTCCCTTTTCCAAAAAAAAAATTAGTGGGAGATAAATATTGTCAAGTCTGACTCCGTGACATTGCTGTGTGTGGCATCTCTCTCTCATTGTGTGGCACTGAAAACACTGTGTAATACTTGGCCTTTTTTTTTTCTAAATTCTCCCTTTTCCAAAAAAAAAATTATTGGGAGATAAATATTGGCAAGTCTGCCTCCGTGCCATTGCTGTGTGTGGCATCTCTCTCTCATTGTGTGCCACTGAAAACACTGTGTAATAGTTGGCCATTTTTTTTGGGGGGGGTACATTCTCCCTTTTCAAAAAAAAAAAAATATTGGGAGATAAATATTGTCAAGTCTGCCTCCGTGCCATTGCTGTGTGTGGCATCTCTCTCTCATTGTGTGCCACTGAAAACACTGTGTAATACTTGTCCTTTTTTTTTTTTTTTCTAAATTCTCCTTTTTTTAAAAACAAAATTAGTGGGAGATAAATATTGTCAAGTCTGACTCCGTGCCATTGCTGTGTGTGGCATCTCTCTCTCATTGTGTGCCACTGAAAACACTGTGTAATACTTGGCCTTTTTTTTTTTTTTTTCTAAATTCTCCCTTTTCCAAAAAAAAAATTAGTGGGAGATAAATATTGTCAATTCTGACTCCGTGCCATTGCTGTGTGTGGCATCTCTCTTTCATTGTGTGCCACTGAAAACACTGTGTAATACTTGGCCATTTTTTTGGGGGGGGGGAACATTCTCCCTTTTCAAAAAAAAAAAAATTAGTGGGAGATAAATATTGTCAAGTCTGACTCCGTGCCATTGCTGTGTGTGGCATCTCTCTCTCATTGTGTGCCACTGAAAACACTGTGTAATACTTGGCCATTTTTTTTTGGGGGGGGTACATTCTCCCTTTTCAAAAAAAAAAAATTATTGGGAGATAAATATTGGCAAGTCTGCCTCCGTGCCATTGCTGTGTGTGGCTTCTCTCTCTCATTGTGTGCCACTGAAAACACTGTGTAATACTTGGCCTTTTTTTTTTTTCTAAATTCTCCCTTTTCCAAAAAAAAAATTAGTGGGAGATAAATATTGTCAAGTCTGACTCCATGCCATTGCTGTGTGTGGCATCTCTCTCTCATTGTGTGCCACTGAAAACACTGTGTAATCTTTGGCCATTTTTTTGGGGGGGTACATTCTCCCTTTTCAAAAAAAAAAATAAGTGGGAGATAAATATTGTCAAGTCTGACTCCGTGCCATTGCTGTGTGTGGCATCTCTCTCTCATTGTGTGCCACTGAAAACACTGTGTAATACTTGGCCATTTTTTTTGGGGGGGGTACATTCTCCCTTTTCAAAAAAAAAAATTATTGGGAGATAAATATTGGCAAGTCTGCCTCCGTGCCATTGCTGTGTGTGGCTTCTCTCTCTCATTGTGTGCCACTGAAAACACTGTGTAATACTTGGCCTTTTTTTTTTTTTCTAAATTCTCCCTTTTCCAAAAAAAAATATTAGTTGGAGATAAATATTGTCAAGTCTGCCTCCGTGCCATTGCTGTGTGTGGCATCTCTCTCTCATTGTGTGGCACTGAAAACACTGTGTCATACTTGTCCTTTTTATTTTTTTTTCTAACTTCTCCCTTTTCCAAAAAAAAATTAGTGGGAGATAAATATTGGCAAGTCTGCCTCCGTGCCATTGCTGTGTGTGGCTTCTCTCTCTCATTGTGTGCCACTGAAAACACTGTGTAATACTTGGCCTTTTTTTTTTTTTCTAAATTCTCCCTTTTCCAAAAAAAAATATTAGTTGGAGATAAATATTGTCAAGTCTGCCTCCGTGCCATTGCTGTGTGTGGCATCTCTCTCTCATTGTGTGGCACTGAAAACACTGTGTCATACTTGACCTTTTTTTTTTTTTTTTTCTAAATTCTCCCTTTTCCAAAAAAAAAATTAGTGGGAGATAAATATTGGCAAGTCTGCCTCCGTGCCATTGCTGTGTGTGGCATCTCTCTCTCATTGTGTGGCACTGAAAACACTGTGTCATACTTGTCCTTTTTTTTTTTTTTTCTAACTTCTCCCTTTTCCAAAAAAAAAATTAGTGGGAGATAAATATTGGCAAGTCTGCCTCCGTGCCATTGCTGTGTGTGGCTTCTCTCTCTCATTGTGTGCCACTGAAAACACTGTGTAATACTTGGCCTTTTTTTTTTTTTCTAAATTCTCCCTTTTCCAAAAAAAAATATTAGTTGGAGATAAATATTGTCAAGTCTGCCTCCGTGCCATTGCTGTGTGTGGCATCTCTCTCTCATTGTGTGGCACTGAAAACACTGTGTCATACTTGTCCTTTTTTTTTTTTTTTTTCTAAATTCTCCCTTTTCCAAAAAAAAAATTAGTGGGAGATAAATATTGGCAAGTCTGCCTCCGTGCCATTGCTGTGTGTGGCATCTCTCTCTCATTGTGTGCCACTGAAAACACTGTGTAATACTTGTCCTTTTTTTTTTTTTTCTAAATTCTCCCTTTTCCAAAAAAAAAAATTAGTGGGAGATAAATATTGTCAAGTCTGACTCCGTGCCATTGCTGTGTGTGGCATCTCTCTCTCATTGTGTGCCACTGAAAACACTGTGGAATACTTGGCCATTTTTTTTGGGGGGGGTACATTCTCCCTTTTCAAAAAAAAAAAATTAGTGGGAGATAAATATTGTCAAGTCTGACTCCGTGCCATTGCTGTGTGTGGCATCTCTCTCTCATTGTGTGCCACTGAAAACACTGTGGAATACTTGGCCATTTTTTGGGGGGGGGTACATTCTCCCTTTTCAAAAAAAAAAAATTAGTGGGAGATAAATATTGTCAAGTCTGACTCCGTGCCATTGCTGTGTGTGGCATCTCTCTCTCATTGTGTGCCACTGAAAACACTGTGTAATACTTGGCCATTTTTTTGTGGGGGGTACATTCTCCCTTTTCAAAAAAAAAAAAATTATTGGGAGATAAATATTGGCAAGTCTGCCTCCGTGCCATTGCTGTGTGTGGCATCTCTCTCTCATTGTGTGCCACTGAAAACACTGTGTAATACTTGGCCTTTTTTTTTTTTTCTAAATTCTCCCTTTTCCAAAAAAAAATTAGTGGGAGATAAATATTGTCAATTCTGACTCCGTGTCATTGCTGTGTGTGGCATCTCTCTCTCATTGTGTGCCACTGAAAACAGTGTGTAATACTTGGCCATTTTTTTGGGGGGGGTACATTCTCCCTTTTCAAAAAAAAAAAAATTAGTGGGAGATAAATATTGTCAAGTCTGACTCCGTGCCATTGCTGTGTGTGGCATCTCTCTCTCATTGTGTGCCACTGAAAACACTGTGTAATACTTGGCCATTTTTTTTTTTTCTAAATTCTCCCTTTTCCAAAAAAAAAATTAGTGGGAGATAAATATTGTCAATTCTGACTCCGTGTCATTGCTGTGTGTGGCATCTCTCTCTCATTGTGTGCCACTGAAAACACTGTGTAATACTTGGCCATTTTTTTGGAGGGGGTACATTCTCCCTTTTCAAAAAAAAAAAATTAGTGGGAGATAAATATTGTCAAGTCTGACTCCGTGCCATTGCTGTGTGTGGCATCTCTCTCTCATTGTGTGCCACTGAAAACACTGTGTAATACTTGGCCATTTTTTTGGGGGGGGGTACATTCTCCCTTTTCAAAAAAAAAAAATTATTGGGAGATAAATATTGGCAAGTCTGCCTCCGTGCCATTGCTGTGTGTGGCTTCTCTCTCTCATTGTGTGCCACTGAAAACACTGTGTAATACTTGGCCTTTTTTTTTTTTTTTCTAAATTCTCCCTTTTCCAAAAATAAAATTAGTGGGAGATAAATATTGTCAAGTCTGACTCCGTGCCATTGCTGTGTGTGGCATCTCTCTCTCATTGTGTGGCACTGAAAACACTGTGTAATACTTGGCCTTTTTTTTTCTAAATTCTCCCTTTTCCAAAAAAAAAATTATTGGGAGATAAATATTGGCAAGTCTGCCTCCGTGCCATTGCTGTGTGTGGCATCTCTCTCTCATTGTGTGCCACTGAAAACACTGTGTAATAGTTGGCCATTTTTTTTTGGGGGGGTACATTCTCCCTTTGCAAAAAAAAAAAATTATTGGGAGATAAATATTGGCAAGTCTGCCTCCGTGCCATTGCTGTGTGTGGCTTCTCTCTCTCATTGTGTGCCACTGAAAACACTGTGTTATACTTGGCCTTTTTTTTTTTTTCTAAATTCTCCCTTTTCCAAAAAAAAAATTAGTGGGAGATAAATATTGTCAAGTCTGACTCCGTGACATTGCTGTGTGTGGCATCTCTCTCTCATTGTGTGGCACTGAAAACACTGTGTAATACTTGGCCTTTTTTTTTTCTAAATTCTCCCTTTTCCAAAAAAAAAATTATTGGGAGATAAATATTGGCAAGTCTGCCTCCGTGCCATTGCTGTGTGTGGCATCTCTCTCTCATTGTGTGCCACTGAAAACACTGTGTAATAGTTGGCCATTTTTTTGGGGGGGGGGTACATTCTCCCTTTTCAAAAAAAAAAAAATATTGGGAGATAAATATTGTCAAGTCTGCCTCCGTGCCATTGCTGTGTGTGGCATCTCTCTCTCATTGTGTGCCACTGAAAACACTGTGTAATACTTGTCCTTTTTTTTTTTTTTTTCTAAATTCTCCTTTTTTTAAAAACAAAATTAGTGGGAGATAAATATTGTCAAGTCTGACTCCGTGCCATTGCTGTGTGTGGCATCTCTCTCTCATTGTGTGGCACTGAAAACACTGTGTAATACTTGGCCATTTTTTGGGGGGGGTACATTCTCCCTTTTCAAAAAAAAAAAAATTAGTGGGAGATAAATATTGTCAAGTCTGACTCCGTGCCATTGCTGTGTGTGGCATCTCTCTCTCATTGTGTGCCACTGAAAACACTGTGTAATACTTGGCCATTTTTTGGGGGGGGTACATTCTCCCTTTTCAAAAAAAAAAAATATTGGGAGATAAATATTGTCAAGTCTGCCTCCGTGCCATTGCTGTGTGTGGCATCTCTCTCTCATTGTGTGCCACTGAAAACACTGTGTAATACTTGGCCTTTTTTTTTTTTCTAAATTCTCCCTTTTCCAAAAAAAAAATTAGTGGGAGATAAATATTGTCAATTCTGACTCAATGCCATTGCTGTGTGTGGCATCTCTCTCTCATTGTGTGGCACTGAAAACACTGTGTAATACTTGGCCTTTTTTTTTCTAAATTCTCCCTTTTCCAAAAAAAAAATTATTGGGAGATAAATATTGGCAAGTCTGCCTCCGTGCCATTGCTGTGTGTGGCATCTCTCTCTCTCATTGTGTGCCACTGAAAACACTGTGTAATAGTTGGCCATTTTTTTGGGGGGGTACATTCTCCCTTTTCAAAAAAAAAAAATATTGGGAGATAAATATTGTCAAGTCTGCCTCCGTGCCATTGCTGTGTGTGGCATCTCTGTCTCATTGTGTGCCACTGAAAACACTGTGTAATACTTGTCCGTTTTTTTCTAAATTCTCCCTTTTCCAAAAAAAAAAATAGTGGGAGATAAATATTGTCAAGTCTGCCTCCGTGCCATTGCTGTGTGTGGCATCTCTCTCTCATTGTGTGCCACTGAAAACATTGTGTAATACTTGGCCTTTTTTTTTCTAAATTCTCCCTTTTCCAAAAAAAAAATTAGTGGGAGATAAATATTGTCAATTCTGACTCCGTGCCATTGCTGTGTGTGGCATCTCTCTCTCATTGTGTGCCACTGAAAACATTGTGTAATACTTGGCCATTTTTTTTTGGGGGGTACATTCTCCCTTTTCAAAAAAAAAAAATTTAGTGGGAGATAAATATTGTCAAGTCTGACTCCGTGCCATTGCTGTGTGTGGCATCTCTCTCTCATTGTGTGCCACTGAAAACACTGTGTAATACTTGGCCATTTTTTTGGGGAGGGGGTACATTCTCCCTTTTCAAAAAAAAAAATTATTGGGAGATAAATATTGGCAAGTCTGCCTCCGTGCCATTGCTGTGTGTGGCTTCTCTCTCTCATTGTGTGCCACTGAAAACACTGTGTAATACTTGGCCTTTTTTTTCTTTTTTTCTAAATTCTCCGTTTTCCAAAAATAAAATTAGTGGGAGATGAATATTGGCAAGTCTGCCTCCGTGCCATTGCTGTGTGTGGCATCTCTCTCTCATTGTGTGCCACTGAAAACATTGTGTAATACTTGGCCTTTTTTTTTCTAAATTCTCCCTTTTCCAAAAAAAAAATTATTGGGAGATAAATATTGGCAAGTCTGCCTCCGTGCCATTGCTGTGTGTGGCATCTCTCTCTCATTGTGTGCCACTGAAAACACTGTGTAATAGTTGGCCATTTTTTTTGGGGGGGGGTACATTCTCCCTTTTAAAAAAAAAAAAAATACTGGGAGATAAATATTGTCAAGTCTGCCTCCGTGCCATTGCTGTGTGTGGCATCTCTCTCTCATTGTGTGCCACTGAAAACACTGTGTAATACTTGGCCTTTTTTTTTTTTTTTCTAAATTCTCCCTTTTCCAAAAAAAAATTAGTGGGAGATAAATATTGTCAATTCTGACTCCGTGCCATTGCTGTGTGTGGCATCTCTCTTTCATTGTGTGCCACTGAAAACACTGTGTAATACTTGGCCATTTTTTTTTGGGGGGGGAACATTCTCCCTTTTCAAAAAAAAAAAAATTAGTGGGAGATAAATATTGTCAAGTCTGACTCCGTGCCATTGCTGTGTGTGGCATCTCTCTCTCATTGTGTGGCACTGAAAACACTGTGTAATACTTGGCCATTTTTTTGGGGGGGTACATTCTCCCTTTTCAAAAAAAAAAAAATTAGTGGGAGATAAATATTGTCAAGTCTGACTCCGTGCCATTGCTGTGTGTGGCATCTCTCTCTCATTGTGTGCCACTGAAAACACTGTGTAATACTTGGCCATTTTTTTGGGGGGGTACATTCTCCCTTTTCAAAAAAAATAAAATATTGGGAGATAAATATTGTCAAGTCTGCCTCCGTGCCATTGCTGTGTGTGGCATCTCTCTCTCATTGTGTGCCACTGAAAACACTGTGTAATACTTGGCCTTTTTTTTTTTCTAAATTCTCCCTTTTCCAAAAAAAAAATTAGTGGGAGATAAATATTGTCAATTCTGACTCCATGCCATTGCTGTGTGTGGCATCTCTCTCTCATTGTGTGGCACTGAAAACACTGTGTAATACTTGGCCTTTTTTTTTCTAAATTCTCCCTTTTCCAAAAAAAAAATATTGGGAGATAAATATTGGCAAGTCTGCCTCCGTGCCATTGCTGTGTGTGGCATCTCTCTCTCATTGTGTGCCACTGAAAACACTGTGTAATAGTTGGCCATTTTTTTTTGTGGGGGTACATTCTCCCTTTGCAAAAAAAAAAAATTATTGGGAGATAAATATTGGCAAGTCTGCCTCCGTGCCATTGCTGTGTGTGGCTTCTCTCTCTCATTGTGTGCCACTGAAAACACTGTGTAATACTTGGCCTTTTTTTTTTTTTCTAAATTCTCCCTTTTCCAAAAAAAAAATTAGTGGGAGATAAATATTGTCAAGTCTGACTCCGTGCCATTGCTGTGTGTGGCATCTCTCTCTCATTGTGTGGCACTGAAAACACTGTGTAATACTTGGCCTTTTTTTTTTTCTAAATTCTCCCTTTTCCAAAAAAAAAATTATTGGGAGATAAATATTGGCAAGTCTGCCTCCGTGCCATTGCTGTGTGTGGCATCTCTCTCTCATTGTGTGCCACTGAAAACACTGTGTAATAGTTGGCCATTTTTTTTGGGGGGGGTACATTCTCCCTTTTCAAAAAAAAAAAAATATTGGGAGATAAATATTGTCAAGTCTGCCTCCGTGCCATTGCTGTGTGTGGCATCTCTCTCTCATTGTGTGCCACTGAAAACACTGTGTAATACTTGTCCTTTTTTTTTTCTTTCTAAATTCTCCTTTTTTTAAAAACAAAATTAGTGGGAGATAAATATTGTCAAGTCTGACTCCGTGCCATTGCTGTGTGTGGCATCTCTCTCTCATTGTGTGGCACTGAAAACACTGTGTAATACTTGGCCATTTTTTTGGGGGGGTACATTCTCCCTTTTCAAAAAAAAAAAAATTAGTGGGAGATAAATATTGTCAAGTCTGACTCCGTGCCATTGCTGTGTGTGGCACCTCTCTCTCATTGTGTGCCACTGAAAACACTGTGTAATACTTGGCCATTTTTTTGGGGGGGTACATTCTCCCTTTTCAAAAAAAAAAAAATATTGGGAGATAAATATTGTCAAGTCTGCCTCCGTGCCATTGCTGTGTGTGGCATCTCTCTCTCATTGTGTGGCACTGAAAACACTGTGTAATACTTGGCCTTTTTTTTTCTAAATTCTCCCTTTTCCAAAAAAAAAATTATTGGGAGATAAATATTGGCAAGTCTGCCTCCGTGCCATTGCTGTGTGTGGCATCTCTCTCTCATTGTGTGCCACTGAAAACACTGTGTAATAGTTGGCCATTTTTTTGGGGGGGGGTACATTCTCCCTTTGCAAAAAAAAAAAATTATTGGGAGATAAATATTGGCAAGTCTGCCTCCGTGCCATTGCTGTGTGTGGCTTCTCTCTCTCATTGTGTGCCACTGAAAACACTGTGTAATACTTGGCCTTTTTTTTTTTTTCTAAATTCTCCCTTTTCCAAAAAAAAAATTAGTGGGAGATAAATATTGTCAAGTCTGACTCCGTGCCATTGCTGTGTGTGGCATCTCTCTCTCATTGTGTGGCACTGAAAACACTGTGTAATACTTGGCCTTTTTTTTTTTCTAAATTCTCCCTTTTCCAAAAAAAAAATTATTGGGAGATAAATATTGGCAAGTCTGCCTCCGTGCCATTGCTGTGTGTGGCATCTCTCTCTCATTGTGTGCCACTGAAAACACTGTGTAATAGTTGGCCATTTTTTTTGGGGGGGGTACATTCTCCCTTTTCAAAAAAAAAAAAATATTGGGAGATAAATATTGTCAAGTCTGCCTCCGTGCCATTGCTGTGTGTGGCATCTCTCTCTCATTGTGTGCCACTGAAAACACTGTGTAATACTTGTCCTTTTTTTTTTTTTTTTCTAAATTCTCCTTTTTTTAAAAACAAAATTAGTGGGAGATAAATATTGTCAAGTCTGACTCCGTGCCATTGCTGTGTGTGGCATCTCTCTCTCATTGTGTGGCACTGAAAACACTGTGTAATACTTGGCCATTTTTTTGGGGGGGTACATTCTCCCTTTTCAAAAAAAAAAAAATTAGTGGGAGATAAATATTGTCAAGTCTGACTCCGTGCCATTGCTGTGTGTGGCATCTCTCTCTCATTGTGTGCCACTGAAAACACTGTGTAATACTTGGCCATTTTTTTGGGGGGGTAAATTCTCCCTTTTCAAAAAAAAAAAAATATTGGGAGATAAATATTGTCAAGTCTGCCTCCGTGCCATTGCTGTGTGTGGCATCTCTCTCTCATTGTGTGCCACTGAAAACACTGTGTAATACTTGGCCTTTTTTTTTTTTCTAAATTCTCCCTTTTCCAAAAAAAAAATTAGTGGGAGATAAATATTGTCAATTCTGACTCCATGCCATTGCTGTGTGTGGCATCTCTCTCTCATTGTGTGGCACTGAAAACACTGTGTAATACTTGGCCTTTTTTTTTCTAAATTCTCCCTTTTCCAAAAAAAAAATTATTGGGAGATAAATATTGTCAAGTCTGCCTCCGTGCCATTGCTGTGTGTGGCATCTCTCTCTCATTGTGTGCCACTGAAAACACTGTGTAATAGTTGGCCATTTTTTT
Source organism: Ranitomeya variabilis (assembly GCF_051348905.1). NCBI lineage: Eukaryota > Metazoa > Chordata > Amphibia > Anura > Dendrobatidae > Ranitomeya > Ranitomeya variabilis. The sequence goes on along the minus strand of NC_135237.1, from coordinate 107,386,997 downwards.
GGGGGGGTACATTCTCCCTTTTCAAAAAAAAAAAATATTGGGAGATAAATATTGCCAAGTCTGCCTCCGTGCCATTGCTGTGTGTGGCATCTCTGTCTCATTGTGTGCCACTGAAAACACTGTGTAATACTTGTCCTTTTTTTTCTAAATTCTCCCTTTTCCAAAAAAAAAATTAGTGGGAGATAAATATTGTCAAGTCTGACTCCGTGCCATTGCTGTGTGTGGCATCTCTCTCTCATTGTGTGGCACCGAAAACACTGTGTAATACTTGGCCTTTTTTTTTTTTTTTTTTCTAAATTTTCCCTTTTCCAAAAAAAAAATTAGTGGGAGATAAATATTATCAAGTCTGACTCCGTGCCATTGCTGTGTGTGGCATCTCTCTCTCATTGTGTGCCACTGAAAACACTGTGTAATACTTGTCCTTTTTTTTTTTTTCTAAATTCTCCCTTTTCCAAAAAAAAAATTAGTGGGAGATAAATATTGTCAAGTCTGACTCCGTGCCATTGCTGTGTGTGGCATCTCTCTCTCATTGTGTGGCACCGAAAACACTGTGTAATACTTGGCCTTTTTTTTTTTTTCTAAATTCTCCCTTTTCCAAAAAAAAAATTAGTGGGAGATAAATATTGTCAAGTCTGACTCTGTGCCATTGCTGTGTGTGGCATCTCTCTCTCATTGTGTGCCACTGAAAACACTGTGTAAAACTTGGCCATTTTTTGGGGGGGTACATTCTCCCTTTTCAAAAAAAAAAAATTAGTGGGAGATAAATATTGTCAAGTCTGACTCCGTGCCATTGCTGTGTGTGGCATCTCTCTCTCATTGTGTGCCACTGAAAACACTGTGTAATACTTGGCCATTTTTTGGGGGGGGGTACATTCTCCCTTTTCAAAAAAAAAAAATTATTGGGAGATAAATATTGGCAAGTCTGCCTCCGTGCCATTGCTGTGTGTGGCTTCTCTCTCTCATTGTGTGCCACTGAAAACACTGTGTAATACTTGGCCTTTTTTTTTTTTTCTAAATTCTCCCTTTTCCAAAAAAAAATATTAGTTGGAGATAAATATTGTCAAGTCTGCCTCCGTGCCATTGCTGTGTGTGGCATCTCTCTCTCATTGTGTGGCACTGAAAACACTGTGTCATACTTGTCCTTTTTTTTTTTTTTTCTAAATTCTCCCTTTTCCAAAAAAAAAATTAGTGGGAGATAAATATTGGCAAGTCTGCCTCCGTGCCATTGCTGTGTGTGGCTTCTCTCTCTCATTGTGTGCCACTGAAAACACTGTGTAATACTTGGCCTTTTTTTTTTTTTCTAAATTCTCCCTTTTCCAAAAAAAAATATTAGTTGGAGATAAATATTGTCAAGTCTGCCTCCGTGCCATTGCTGTGTGTGGCATCTCTCTCTCATTGTGTGGCACTGAAAACACTGTGTCATACTTGTCCTTTTTTTTTTCTAAATTCTCCCTTTTCCAAAAAAAAAATTAGTGGGAGATAAATATTGGCAAGTCTGCCTCCGTGCCATTGCTGTGTGTGGCATCTCTCTCTCATTGTGTGCCACTGAAAACACTGTGTAATACTTGTCCTTTTTTTTTTTTTTCTAAATTCTCCCTTTTCCAAAAAAAAAAATTAGTGGGAGATAAATATTGTCAAGTCTGACTCCGTGCCATTGCTGTGTGTGGCATCTCTCTCTCATTGTGTGCCACTGAAAACACTGTGGAATACTTGGCCATTTTTTTTTGGGGGGGTACATTCTCCCTTTTCAAAAAAAAAAAATTAGTGGGAGATAAATATTGTCATGTCTGACTCCGTGCCATTGCTGTGTGTGGCATCTCTCTCTCATTGTGTGCCACTGAAAACACTGTGTAATACTTGTCCTTTTTTTTTTTTTTTTCTAAATTCTCCTTTTTTTAAAAACAAAATTAGTGGGAGATAAATATTGTCAAGTCTGACTCCGTGCCATTGCTGTGTGTGGCATCTCTCTCTCATTGTGTGGCACTGAAAACACTGTGTAATACTTGGCCATTTTTGGGGGGGGGTACATTCTCCCTTTTCAAAAAAAAAAAAATTAGTGGGAGATAAATATTGTCAAGTCTGACTCCGTGCCATTGCTGTGTGTGGCATCTCTCTCTCATTGTGTGCCACTGAAAACACTGTGTAATACTTGGCCATTTTTTTGGGGGGGTACATTCTCCCTTTTCAAAAAAAAAAAATATTGGGAGATAAATATTGTCAAGTCTGCCTCCGTGCCATTGCTGTGTGTGGCATCTCTCTCTCATTGTGTGCCACTGAAAACACTGTGTAATACTTGGCCTTTTTTTTTTTTCTAAATTCTCCCTTTTCCAAAAAAAAAATTAGTGGGAGATAAATATTGTCAATTCTGACTCCATGCCATTGCTGTGTGTGGCATCTCTCTCTCATTGTGTGGCACTGAAAACACTGTGTAATACTTGGCCTTTTTTTTTCTAAATTCTCCCTTTTCCAAAAAAAAAATTATTGGGAGATAAATATTGGCAAGTCTGCCTCCGTGCCATTGCTGTGTGTGGCATCTCTCTCTCATTGTGTGCCACTGAAAACACTGTGTAATAGTTGGCCATTTTTTTGGGGGGGTACATTCTCCCTTTTCAAAAAAAAAAAATATTGGGAGATAAATATTGCCAAGTCTGCCTCCGTGCCATTGCTGTGTGTGGCATCTCTGTCTCATTGTGTGCCACTGAAAACACTGTGTAATACTTGTCCTTTTTTTTCTAAATTCTCCCTTTTCCAAAAAAAAAATTAGTGGGAGATAAATATTGTCAAGTCTGACTCTGTGCCATTGCTGTGTGTGGCATCTCTCTCTCATTGTGTGGCACCGAAAACACTGTGTAATACTTGGCCTTTTTTTTTTTTTTTTTTCTAAATTTTCCCTTTTCCAAAAAAAAAATTAGTGGGAGATAAATATTGTCAAGTCTGACTCCGTGCCATTGCTGTGTGTGGCATCTCTCTCTCATTGTGTGCCACTGAAAACACTGTGTAATACTTGTCCTTTTTTTTTTTTTCTAAATTCTCCCTTTTCCAAAAAAAAAATTAGTGGGAGATAATTATTGTCAAGTCTGACTCCGTGCCATTGCTGTGTGTGGCATCTCTCTCTCATTGTGTGGCACCAAAAACACTGTGTAATACTTGGCCTTTTTTTTTTTTTCTAAATTCTCCCTTTTCCAAAAAAAAAATTAGTGGGAGATAAATATTGTCAAGTCTGACTCTGTGCCATTGCTGTGTGTGGCATCTCTCTCTCATTGTGTGCCACTGAAAACACTGTGTAATACTTGGCCATTTTTTGGGGGGGTACATTCTCCCTTTTCAAAAAAAAAAAATTAGTGGGAGATAAATATTGTCAAGTCTGACTCCGTGCCATTGCTGTGTGTGGCATCTCTCTCTCATTGTGTGCCACTGAAAACACTGTGTAATACTTGGCCATTTTTTGGGGGGGGGTACATTCTCCCTTTTCAAAAAAAAAAAATTATTGGGAGATAAATATTGGCAAGTCTGCCTCCGTGCCATTGCTGTGTGTGGCTTCTCTCTCTCATTGTGTGCCACTGAAAACACTGTGTAATACTTGGCCTTTTTTTTTTTTTTTTTTCTAAATTTTCCCTTTTCCAAAAAAAAAATTAGTGGGAGATAAATATTGTCAAGTCTGACTCTGTGCCATTGCTGTGTGTGGCATCTCTCTCTCATTGTGTGGCACCGAAAACACTGTGTAATACTTGGCCTTTTTTTTTTTTTTTTTTCTAAATTTTCCCTTTTCCAAAAAAAAAATTAGTGGGAGATAAATATTGTCAAGTCTGACTCCGTGCCATTGCTGTGTGTGGCATCTCTCTCTCATTGTGTGCCACTGAAAACACTGTGTAATACTTGTCCTTTTTTTTTTTTTCTAAATTCTCCCTTTTCCAAAAAAAAAATTAGTGGGAGATAATTATTGTCAAGTCTGACTCCGTGCCATTGCTGTGTGTGGCATCTCTCTCTCATTGTGTGGCACCGAAAACACTGTGTAATACTTGGCCTTTTTTTTTTTTTCTAAATTCTCCCTTTTCCAAAAAAAAAATTAGTGGGAGATAAATATTGTCAAGTCTGACTCTGTGCCATTGCTGTGTGTGGCATCTCTCTCTCATTGTGTGCCACTGAAAACACTGTGTAATACTTGGCCATTTTTTGGGGGGGTACATTCTCCCTTTTCAAAAAAAAAAAATTAGTGGGAGATAAATATTGTCAAGTCTGACTCCGTGCCATTGCTGTGTGTGGCATCTCTCTCTCATTGTGTGCCACTGAAAACACTGTGTAATACTTGGCCATTTTTTGGGGGGGGGTACATTCTCCCTTTTCAAAAAAAAAAAATTATTGGGAGATAAATATTGGCAAGTCTGCCTCCGTGCCATTGCTGTGTGTGGCTTCTCTCTCTCATTGTGTGCCACTGAAAACACTGTGTAATACTTGGCCTTTTTTTTTTTTTCTAAATTCTCCCTTTTCCAAAAAAAAATATTAGTTGGAGATAAATATTGTCAAGTCTGCCTCCGTGCCATTGCTGTGTGTGGCATCTCTCTCTCATTGTGTGGCACTGAAAACACTGTGTCATACTTGTCCTTTTTTTTTTTCTAAATTCTCCCTTTTCCAAAAAAAAAATTAGTGGGAGATAAATATTGGCAAGTCTGCCTCCGTGCCATTGCTGTGTGTGGCATCTCTCTCTCATTGTGTGCCACTGAAAACACTGTGTAATACTTGTCCTTTTTTTTTTTTTTCTAAATTCTCCCTTTTCCAAAAAAAAAAATTAGTGGGAGATAAATATTGTCAAGTCTGACTCCGTGCCATTGCTGTGTGTGGCATCTCTCTCTCATTGTGTGCCACTGAAAACACTGTGGAATACTTGGCCATTTTTTTTGGGGGGGGTACATTCTCCCTTTTCAAAAAAAAAAAATTAGTGGGAGATAAATATTGTCAAGTCTGACTCCGTGCCATTGCTGTGTGTGGCATCTCTCTCTCATTGTGTGCCACTGAAAACACTGTGGAATACTTGGCCATTTTTTTGGGGGGGGTACATTCTCCCTTTTCAAAAAAAAAAAATTAGTGGGAGATAAATATTGTCAAGTCTGACTCCGTGCCATTGCTGTGTGTGGCATCTCTCTCTCATTGTGTGCCACTGAAAACACTGTGTAATACTTGGCCATTTTTTTGTGGGGGGTACATTCTCCCTTTTCAAAAAAAAAAAAATTATTGGGAGATAAATATTGGCAAGTCTGCCTCCGTGCCATTGCTGTGTGTGGCTTCTCTCTCTCATTGTGTGCCACTGAAAACACTGTGTAATACTTGGCCTTTTTTTTTTTTTTTCTAAATTCTCCCTTTTCCAAAAATAAAATTAGTGGGAGATAAATATTGTCAAGTCTGACTCCGTGCCATTGCTGTGTGTGGCATCTCTCTCTCATTGTGTGGCACTGAAAACACTGTGTAATACTTGGCCTTTTTTTTTCTAAATTCTCCCTTTTCCAAAAAAAAAATTATTGGGAGATAAATATTGGCAAGTCTGCCTCCGTGCCATTGCTGTGTGTGGCATCTCTCTCTCATTGTGTGCCACTGAAAACACTGTGTAATAGTTGGCCATTTTTTGGGGGGGGGTACATTCTCCCTTTTCAAAAAAAAATAAATATTGGGAGATAAATATTGTCAAGTCTGCCTCCGTGCCATTGCTGTGTGTGGCATCTCTCTCTCATTGTGTGCCACTGAAAACACTGTGTAATACTTGTCCTTTTTTTTTTCTAAATTCTCCTTTTTTTAAAAACAAAATTAGTGGGAGATAAATATTGTCAAGTCTGACTCCGTGCCATTGCTGTGTGTGGCATCTCTCTCTCATTGTGTGGCACTGAAAACACTGTGTAATACTTGGCCATTTTTTGGGGGGGGTACATTCTCCCTTTTCAAAAAAAAAAAAATTAGTGGGAGATAAATATTGTCAAGTCTGACTCCGTGCCATTGCTGTGTGTGGCATCTCTCTCTCATTGTGTGCCACTGAAAACACTGTGTAATACTTGGCCATTTTTTGGGGGGGGTACATTCTCCCTTTTCAAAAAAAAAAATATTGGGAGATAAATATTGTCAAGTCTGCCTCCGTGCCATTGCTGTGTGTGGCATCTCTGTCTCATTGTGTGCCACTGAAAACACTGTGTAATACTTGTCCTTTTTTTTCTAAATTCTCCCTTTTCCAAAAAAAAAATTAGTGGGAGATAAATATTGTCAAGTCTGACTCCGTGCCATTGCTGTGTGTGGCATCTCTCTCTCATTGTGTGGCACCGAAAACACTGTGTAATACTTGGCCTTTTTTTTTTTTTTTTTTTCTAAATTTTCCCTTTTCCAAAAAAAAAATTAGTGGGAGATAAATATTGTCAAGTCTGACTCCGTGCCATTGCTGTGTGTGGCATCTCTCTCTCATTGTGTGCCTCTGAAAACACTGTGTAATACTTGTCCTTTTTTTTTTTTTTCTAAATTCTCCCTTTTCCAAAAAAAAAATTAGTGGGAGATAAATATTGTCAAGTCTGACTCCGTGCCATTGCTGTGTGTGGCATCTCTCTCTCATTGTGTGGCACCGAAAACACTGTGTAATACTTGGCCTTTTTTTTTTTTTCTAAATTCTCCCTTTTCCAAAAAAAAAATTAGTGGGAGATAAATATTGTCAAGTCTGACTCTGTGCCATTGCTGTGTGTGGCATCTCTCTCTCATTGTGTGCCACTGAAAACACTGTGTAATACTTGGCCATTTTTTGGGGGGGTACATTCTCCCTTTTCAAAAAAAAAAAATTAGTGGGAGATAAATATTGTCAAGTCTGACTCCGTGCCATTGCTGTGTGTGGCATCTCTCTCTCATTGTGTGCCACTGAAAACACTGTGTAATACTTGGCCATTTTTTGGGGGGGGTACATTCTCCCTTTTCAAAAAAAAAAATTATTGGGAGATAAATATTGGCAAGTCTGCCTCCGTGCCATTGCTGTGTGTGGCTTCTCTCTCTCATTGTGTGCCACTGAAAACACTGTGTAATACTTGGCCTTTTTTTTTTTTTTTCTAAATTCTCCCTTTTCCAAAAATAAAATTAGTGGGAGATAAATATTGTCAAGTCTGACTCCGTGCCATTGCTGTGTGTGGCATCTCTCTCTCATTGTGTGGCACTGAAAACACTGTGTAATACTTGGCCTTTTTTTTTTCTAAATTCTCCCTTTTCCAAAAAAAAAATTATTGGGAGATAAATATTGGCAAGTCTGCCTCCGTGCCATTGCTGTGTGTGGCATCTCTCTCTCATTGTGTGCCACTGAAAACACTGTGTAATAGTTGGCCATGTTTTTTGGGGGGGGTACATTCTCCCTTTTCAAAAAAAAATAAATATTGGGAGATAAATATTGTCAAGTCTGCCTCCGTGCCATTGCTGTGTGTGGCATCTCTCTCTCATTGTGTGCCACTGAAAACACTGTGTAATACTTGTCCTTTTTTTTTTTTTCTAAATTCTCCTTTTTTTAAAAACAAAATTAGTGGGAGATAAATATTGTCAAGTCTGACTCCGTGCCATTGCTGTGTGTGGCATCTCTCTCTCATTGTGTGGCACTGAAAACACTGTGTAATACTTGGCCATTTTTTGGGGGGGGTACATTCTCCCTTTTCAAAAAAAAAAAAATTAGTGGGAGATAAATATTGTCAAGTCTGACTCCGTGCCATTGCTGTGTGTGGCATCTCTCTCTCATTGTGTGCCACTGAAAACACTGTGTAATACTTGGCCATTTTTTTGGGGGGGTACATTCTCCCTTTTCAAAAAAAAAAAATATTGGGAGATAAATATTGTCAAGTCTGCCTCCGTGCCATTGCTGTGTGTGGCATCTCTGTCTCATTGTGTGCCACTGAAAACACTGTGTAATACTTGTCCTTTTTTTTCTAAATTCTCCCTTTTCCAAAAAAAAAATTAGTGGGAGATAAATATTGTCAAGTCTGACTCCGTGCCATTGCTGTGTGTGGCATCTCTCTCTCATTGTGTGGCACCGAAAACACTGTGTAATACTTGGCCTTTTTGTTTTGTTTTTTTCTAAATTTTCCCTTTTCCAAAAAAAAAATTAGTGGGAGATAAATATTGTCAAGTCTGACTCCGTGCCATTGCTGTGTGTGGCATCTCTCTCTCATTGTGTGCCACTGAAAACACTGTGTAATACTTGTCCTTTTTTTTTTTTTCTAAATTCTCCCTTTTCCAAAAAAAAAATTAGTGGGAGATAAATATTGTCAAGTCTGACTCCGTGCCATTGCTGTGTGTGGCATCTCTCTCTCATTGTGTGGCACCGAAAACACTGTGTAATACTTGGCCTTTTTTTTTTTTTCTAAATTCTCCCTTTTCCAAAAAAAAAATTAGTGGGAGATAAATATTGTCAAGTCTGACTCTGTGCCATTGCTGTGTGTGGCATCTCTCTCTCATTGTGTGCCACTGAAAACACTGTGTAATACTTGGCCATTTTTTGGGGGGGTACATTCTCCCTTTTCAAAAAAAAAAAATTAGTGGGAGATAAATATTGTCAAGTCTGACTCCGTGCCATTGCTGTGTGTGGCATCTCTCTCTCATTGTGTGGCACTGAAAACACTGTGTAATACTTGGCCATTTTTTTGGGGGGGGGTACATTCTCCCTTTTCAAAAAAAAAAAAATTAGTGGGAGATAAATATTGTCAAGTCTGACTCCGTGCCATTGCTGTGTGTGGCATCTCTCTCTCATTGTGTGCCACTGAAAACACTGTGTAATACTTGGCCATTTTTTTGGGGGGGTACATTCTCCCTTTTCAAAAAAAAAAAATATTGGGAGATAAATATTGTCAAGTCTGCCTCCGTGCCATTGCTGTGTGTGGCATCTCTGTCTCATTGTGTGCCACTGAAAACACTGTGTAATACTTGACCTTTTTTTTCTAAATTCTCCCTTTTCCAAAAAAAAAATTAGTGGGAGATAAATATTGTCAAGTCTGACTCCGTGCCATTGCTGTGTGTGGCATCTCTCTCTCATTGTGTGGCACCGAAAACACTGTGTAATACTTGTCCTTTTTTTTTTTTTTCTAAATTCTCCCTTTTCCAAAAAAAAAATTAGTGGGAGATAAATATTGTCAAGTCTGACTCTGTGCCATTGCTGTGTGTGGCATCTCTCTCTCATTGTGTGGCACCGAAAACACTGTGTAATACTTTGCCTTTTTTTTTTTTTCTAAATTCTCCCTTTTCCAAAAAAAAAATTAGTGGGAGATAAATATTGTCAAGTCTGACTCTGTGCCATTGCTGTGTGTGGCATCTCTCTCTCATTGTGTGCCACTGAAAACACTGTGTAATACTTGGCCATTTTTTTGGGGGGTACATTCTCCCTTTTCAAAAAAAAAAAATTAGTGGGAGATAAATATTGTCAAGTCTGACTCCGTGCCATTGCTGTGTGTGGCATCTCTCTCTCATTGTGTGGCACTGAAAACACTGTGTAATACTTGGCCATTTTTTTGGGGGGGTACATTCTCCCTTTTCAAAAAAAAAAAAATTAGTGGGAGATAAATATTGTCAAGTCTGACTCCGTGCCATTGCTGTGTGTGGCATCTCTCTCTCATTGTGTGCCACTGAAAACACTGTGTAATACTTGGCCATTTTTTTGGGGGGGTACATTCTCCCTTTTCAAAAAAAAAAAATATTGGGAGATAAATATTGTCAAGTCTGCCTCCGTGCCATTGCTGTGTGTGGCATCTCTGTCTCATTGTGTGCCACTGAAAACACTGTGTAATACTTGTCCTTTTTTTTCTAAATTCTCCCTTTTCCAAAAAAAAAATTAGTGGGAGATAAATATTGTCAAGTCTGACTCCGTGCCATTGCTGTGTGTGGCATCTCTCTCTCATTGTGTGGCACCGAAAACACTGTGTAATACTTGGCCTTTTTTTTTCTAAATTTTCCCTTTTCCAAAAAAAAAATTAGTGGGAGATAAATATTGTCAAGTCTGACTCCGTGCCATTGCTGTGTGTGGCATCTCTCTCTCATTGTGTGCCACTGAAAAAACTGTGTAATACTTGTCCTTTTTTTTTTTTTTCTAAATTCTCCCTTTTCCAAAAAAAAAATTAGTGGGAGATAAATATTGTCAAGTCTGACTCTGTGCCATTGCTGTGTGTGGCATCTCTCTCTCATTGTGTGGCACCGAAAACACTGTGTAATACTTGGCCTTTTTTTTTTTTTCTAAATTCTCCCTTTTCCAAAAAAAAAATTAGTGGGAGATAAATATTGTCAAGTCTGACTCTGTGCCATTGCTGTGTGTGGCATCTCTCTCTCATTGTGTGCCACTGAAAACACTGTGTAATACTTGGCCATTTTTTTGGGGGGTACATTCTCCCTTTTCAAAAAAAAAAAATTAGTGGGAGATAAATATTGTCAAGTCTGACTCCGTGCCATTGCTGTGTGTGGCATCTCTCTCTCATTGTGTGCCACTGAAAACACTGTGTAATACTTGGCCATTTTTTGGGGGGGGTACATTCTCCCTTTTCAAAAAAAAAAAATTAGTGGGAGATAAATATTGTCAAGTCTGACTCCGTGCCATTGCTGTGTGTGGCATCTCTCTCTCATTGTGTGCCACTGAAAACACTGTGTAATACTTGGCCATTTTTTTGTGGGGGGTACATTCTCCCTTTTCAAAAAAAAAAAATTATTGGGAGATAAATATTGGCAAGTCTGCCTCCGTGCCATTGCTGTGTGTGGCATCTCTCTCTCATTGTGTGCCACTGAAAACACTGTGTAATACTTGGCCTTTTTTTTTTTTTCTAAATTCTCCCTTTTCCAAAAAAAAAATTAGTGGGAGATAAATATTGTCAATTCTGACTCCTTGCCATTGCTGTGTGTGGCATCTCTCTCTCATTGTGTGCCACTGAAAACACTGTGTAATACTTGGCCATTTTTTTGGGGGGGGTACATTCTCCCTTTTCAAAAAAAATAAAATATTGGGAGATAAATATTGTCAAGTCTGCCTCCGTGCCATTGCTGTGTGTGGCATCTCTCTCTCATTGTGTGCCACTGAAAACACTGTGTAATACTTGGCCTTTTTTTTTTATTCTAAATTCTCCCTTTTCCAAAAAAAAAATTAGTGGGAGATAAATATTGTCAATTCTGACTCCATGCCATTGCTGTGTGTGGCATCTCTCTCTCATTGTGTGGCACTGAAAACACTGTGTAATACTTGGCCTTTTTTTTTCTAAATTCTCCCTTTTCCAAAAAAAAAATATTGGGAGATAAATATTGGCAAGTCTGCCTCCGTGCCATTGCTGTGTGTGGCATCTCTCTCTCATTGTGTGCCACTGAAAACACTGTGTAATAGTTGGCCATTTTTTTTTGTGGGGGTACATTCTCCCTTTGCAAAAAAAAAAAATTATTGGGAGATAAATATTGGCAAGTCTGCCTCCGTGCCATTGCTGTGTGTGGCTTCTCTCTCTCATTGTGTGCCACTGAAAACACTGTGTAATACTTGGCCTTTTTTTTTTTTTCTAAATTCTCCCTTTTCCAAAAAAAAAATTAGTGGGAGATAAATATTGTCAAGTCTGACTCCGTGCCATTGCTGTGTGTGGCATCTCTCTCTCATTGTGTGGCACTGAAAACACTGTGTAATACTTGGCCTTTTTTTTTTTCTAAATTCTCCCTTTTCCAAAAAAAAAATTATTGGGAGATAAATATTGGCAAGTCTGCCTCCGTGCCATTGCTGTGTGTGGCATCTCTCTCTCATTGTGTGCCACTGAAAACACTGTGTAATAGTTGGCCATTTTTTTTGGGGGGGGTACATTCTCCCTTTTCAAAAAAAAAAAAATATTGGGAGATAAATATTGTCAAGTCTGCCTCCGTGCCATTGCTGTGTGTGGCATCTCTCTCTCATTGTGTGCCACTGAAAACACTGTGTAATACTTGTCCTTTTTTTTTTTTTTTCTAAATTCTCCTTTTTTTAAAAACAAAATTAGTGGGAGATAAATATTGTCAAGTCTGACTCCGTGCCATTGCTGTGTGTGGCATCTCTCTCTCATTGTGTGGCACTGAAAACACTGTGTAATACTTGGCCATTTTTTGGGGGGGGTACATTCTCCCTTTTCAAAAAAAAAAAAATTAGTGTGAGATAAATATTGTCAAGTCTGACTCCGTGCCATTGCTGTGTGTGGCACCTCTCTCTCATTGTGTGCCACTGAAAACACTGTGTAATACTTGGCCATTTTTTGGGGGGGGTACATTCTCCCTTTTCAAAAAAAAAAAAATATTGGGAGATAAATATTGTCAAGTCTGCCTCCGTGCCATTGCTGTGTGTGGCATCTCTCTCTCATTGTGTGGCACTGAAAACACTGTGTAATACTTGGCCTTTTTTTTTCTAAATTCTCCCTTTTCCAAAAAAAAAATTATTGGGAGATAAATATTGGCAAGTCTGCCTCCGTGCCATTGCTGTGTGTGGCATCTCTCTCTCATTGTGTGCCACTGAAAACACTGTGTAATAGTTGGCCATTTTTTTGGGGGGGGGGTACATTCTCCCTTTGCAAAAAAAAAAAATTATTGGGAGATAAATATTGGCAAGTCTGCCTCCGTGCCATTGCTGTGTGTGGCTTCTCTCTCTCATTGTGTGCCACTGAAAACACTGTGTAATACTTGGCCTTTTTTTTTTTTCTAAATTCTCCCTTTTCCAAAAAAAAAATTAGTGGGAGATAAATATTGTCAAGTCTGACTCCGTGCCATTGCTGTGTGTGGCATCTCTCTCTCATTGTGTGGCACTGAAAACACTGTGTAATACTTGGCCTTTTTTTTTTTCTAAATTCTCCCTTTTCCAAAAAAAAAATTATTGGGAGATAAATATTGGCAAGTCTGCCTCCGTGCCATTGCTGTGTGTGGCATCTCTCTCTCATTGTGTGCCACTGAAAACACTGTGTAATAGTTGGCCATTTTTTTTGGGGGGGGTACATTCTCCCTTTTAAAAAAAAAAAAAATATTGGGAGATAAATATTGTCAAGTCTGCCTCCGTGCCATTGCTGTGTGTGGCATCTCTCTCTCATTGTGTGCCACTGAAAACACTGTGTAATACTTGTCCTTTTTTTTTTTTTTTTCTAAATTCTCCTTTTTTTAAAAACAAAATTAGTGGGAGATAAATATTGTCAAGTCTGACTCCGTGCCATTGCTGTGTGTGGCATCTCTCTCTCATTGTGTGGCACTGAAAACACTGTGTAATACTTGGCCATTTTTTGGGGGGGGTACATTCTCCCTTTTCAAAAAAAAAAAAATTAGTGGGAGATAAATATTGTCAAGTCTGACTCCGTGCCATTGCTGTGTGTGGCACCTCTCTCTCATTGTGTGCCACTGAAAACACTGTGTAATACTTGGCCATTTTTTGGGGGGGGTACATTCTCCCTTTTCAAAAAAAAAAAAATATTGGGAGATAAATATTGTCAAGTCTGCCTCCGTGCCATTGCTGTGTGTGGCATCTCTCTCTCATTGTGTGGCACTGAAAACACTGTGTAATACTTGGCCTTTTTTTTTCTAAATTCTCCCTTTTCCAAAAAAAAAATTATTGGGAGATAAATATTGGCAAGTCTGCCTCCGTGCCATTGCTGTGTGTGGCATCTCTCTCTCATTGTGTGCCACTGAAAACACTGTAATAGTTGGCCATTTTTTTTGGGGGGGGTACATTCTCCCTTTGCAAAAAAAAAAAATTATTGGGAGATAAATATTGGCAAGTCTGCCTCCGTGCCATTGCTGTGTGTGGCTTCTCTCTCTCATTGTGTGCCACTGAAAACACTGTGTAATACTTGGCCTTTTTTTTTTTTCTAAATTCTCCCTTTTCCAAAAAAAAAATTAGTGGGAGATAAATATTGTCAAGTCTGACTCCGTGCCATTGCTGTGTGTGGCATCTCTCTCTCATTGTGTGGCACTGAAAACACTGTGTAATACTTGGCCTTTTTTTTTTTCTAAATTCTCCCTTTTCCAAAAAAAAAATTATTGGGAGATAAATATTGGCAAGTCTGCCTCCGTGCCATTGCTGTGTGTGGCATCTCTCTCTCATTGTGTGCCACTGAAAACACTGTGTAATAGTTGGCCATTTTTTTTGGGGGGGGTACATTCTCCCTTTTCAAAAAAAAAAAAATATTGGGAGATAAATATTGTCAAGTCTGCCTCCGTGCCATTGCTGTGTGTGGCATCTCTCTCTCATTGTGTGCCACTGAAAACACTGTGTAATACTTGTCCTTTTTTTTTTTTTTTTCTAAATTCTCCTTTTTTTAAAAACAAAATTAGTGGGAGATAAATATTGTCAAGTCTGACTCCGTGCCATTGCTGTGTGTGGCATCTCTCTCTCATTGTGTGGCACTGAAAACACTGTGTAATACTTGGCCATTTTTTTGGGGGGGTACATTCTCCCTTTTCAAAAAAAAAAAAATTAGTGGGAGATAAATATTGTCAAGTCTGACTCCGTGCCATTGCTGTGTGTGGCATCTCTCTCTCATTGTGTGCCACTGAAAACACTGTGTAATACTTGGCCATTTTTTTGGGGGGGTACATTCTCCCTTTTCAAAAAAAAAAAAAATATTGGGAGATAAATATTGTCAAGTCTGCCTCCGTGCCATTGCTGTGTGTGGCATCTCTCTCTCATTGTGTGCCACTGAAAACACTGTGTAATACTTGGCCTTTTTTTTTTTTCTAAATTCTCCCTTTTCCAAAAAAAAAATTAGTGGGAGATAAATATTGTCAATTCTGACTCCATGCCATTGCTGTGTGTGGCATCTCTCTCTCATTGTGTGGCACTGAAAACACTGTGTAATACTTGGCCTTTTTTTTTCTAAATTCTCCCTTTTCCAAAAAAAAAATTATTGGGAGATAAATATTGTCAAGTCTGCCTCCGTGCCATTGCTGTGTGTGGCATCTCTCTCTCATTGTGTGCCACTGAAAACACTGTGTAATAGTTGGCCATTTTTTTGGGGGGGTACATTCTCCCTTTTCAAAAAAAAAAAATATTGGGAGATAAATATTGCCAAGTCTGCCTCCGTGCCATTGCTGTGTGTGGCATCTCTGTCTCATTGTGTGCCACTGAAAACACTGTGTAATACTTGTCCTTTTTTTTCTAAATTCTCCCTTTTCCAAAAAAAAAATTAGTGGGAGATAAATATTGTCAAGTCTGACTCCGTGCCATTGCTGTGTGTGGCATCTCTCTCTCATTGTGTGGCACCGAAAACACTGTGTAATACTTGGCCTTTTTTTTTTTTTTTTTTCTAAATTTTCCCTTTTCCAAAAAAAAAATTAGTGGGAGATAAATATTGTCAAGTCTGACTCCGTGCCATTGCTGTGTGTGGCATCTCTCTCTCATTGTGTGCCACTGAAAACACTGTGTAATACTTGTCCTTTTTTTTTTTTCTAAATTCTCCCTTTTCCAAAAAAAAAATTAGTGGGAGATAAATATTGTCAAGTCTGACTCCGTGCCATTGCTGTGTGTGGCATCTCTCTCTCATTGTGTGGCACCGAAAACACTGTGTAATACTTGGCCTTTTTTTTTTTTTCTAAATTCTCCCTTTTCCAAAAAAAAAATTAGTGGGAGATAAATATTGTCAAGTCTGACTCTGTGCCATTGCTGTGTGTGGCATCTCTCTCTCATTGTGTGCCACTGAAAACACTGTGTAAAACTTGGCCATTTTTTGGGGGGGTACATTCTCCCTTTTCAAAAAAAAAAAATTAGTGGGAGATAAATATTGTCAAGTCTGACTCCGTGCCATTGCTGTGTGTGGCATCTCTCTCTCATTGTGTGCCACTGAAAACACTGTGTAATACTTGGCCATTTTTTTTGGGGGGGTACATTCTCCCTTTTCAAAAAAAAAAAATTATTGGGAGATAAATATTGGCAAGTCTGCCTCCGTGCCATTGCTGTGTGTGGCTTCTCTCTCTCATTGTGTGCCACTGAAAACACTGTGTAATACTTGGCCTTTTTTTTTTTTTCTAAATTCTCCCTTTTCCAAAAAAAAATATTAGTTGGAGATAAATATTGTCAAGTCTGCCTCCGTGCCATTGCTGTGTGTGGCATCTCTCTCTCATTGTGTGGCACTGAAAACACTGTGTCATACTTGTCCTTTTTTTTTTTTTTTTCTAAATTCTCCCTTTTCCAAAAAAAAAATTAGTGGGAGATAAATATTGGCAAGTCTGCCTCCGTGCCATTGCTGTGTGTGGCTTCTCTCTCTCATTGTGTGCCACTGAAAACACTGTGTAATACTTGGCCTTTTTTTTTTTTTCTAAATTCTCCCTTTTCCAAAAAAAAATATTAGTTGGAGATAAATATTGTCAAGTCTGCCTCCGTGCCATTGCTGTGTGTGGCATCTCTCTCTCATTGTGTGGCACTGAAAACACTGTGTCATACTTGTCCTTTTTTTTTTCTAAATTCTCCCTTTTCCAAAAAAAAAATTAGTGGGAGATAAATATTGGCAAGTCTGCCTCCGTGCCATTGCTGTGTGTGGCATCTCTCTCTCATTGTGTGCCACTGAAAACACTGTGTAATACTTGTCCTTTTTTTTTTTTTTCTAAATTCTCCCTTTTCCAAAAAAAAAAATTAGTGGGAGATAAATATTGTCAAGTCTGACTCCGTGCCATTGCTGTGTGTGGCATCTCTCTCTCATTGTGTGCCACTGAAAACACTGTGGAATACTTGGCCATTTTTTGGGGGGGGGGTACATTCTCCCTTTTCAAAAAAAAAAATTAGTGGGAGATAAATATTGTCATGTCTGACTCCGTGCCATTGCTGTGTGTGGCATCTCTCTCTCATTGTGTGCCACTGAAAACACTGTGGAATACTTGGCCATTTTTTTTGGGGGGGGTACATTCTTCCTTTTCAAAAAAAAAAAATTAGTGGGAGATAAATATTGTCAAGTCTGCCTCCGTGCCATTGCTGTGTGTGGCATCTCTCTCTCATTGTGTGCCACTGAAAACACTGTGTAATACTTGTCCTTTTTTTTTTTTTTTTCTAAATTCTCCTTTTTTTAAAAACAAAATTAGTGGGAGATAAATATTGTCAAGTCTGACTCCGTGCCATTGCTGTGTGTGGCATCTCTCTCTCATTGTGTGGCACTGAAAACACTGTGTAATACTTGGCCATTTTTGGGGGGGGGTACATTCTCCCTTTTCAAAAAAAAAAAAATTAGTGGGAGATAAATATTGTCAAGTCTGACTCCGTGCCATTGCTGTGTGTGGCATCTCTCTCTCATTGTGTGCCACTGAAAACACTGTGTAATACTTGGCCATTTTTTTGGGGGGGTACATTCTCCCTTTTCAAAAAAAAAAAAATATTGGGAGATAAATATTGTCAAGTCTGCCTCCGTGCCATTGCTGTGTGTGGCATCTCTCTCTCATTGTGTGCCACTGAAAACACTGTGTAATACTTGGCCTTTTTTTTTTTTCTAAATTCTCCCTTTTCCAAAAAAAAAATTAGTGGGAGATAAATATTGTCAATTCTGACTCCATGCCATTGCTGTGTGTGGCATCTCTCTCTCATTGTGTGGCACTGAAAACACTGTGTAATACTTGGCCTTTTTTTTTCTAAATTCTCCCTTTTCCAAAAAAAAAATTATTGGGAGATAAATATTGGCAAGTCTGCCTCCGTGCCATTGCTGTGTGTGGCATCTCTCTCTCATTGTGTGCCACTGAAAACACTGTGTAATAGTTGGCCATTTTTTGGGGGGGGTACATTCTCCCTTTTCAAAAAAAAAAAATATTGGGAGATAAATATTGCCAAGTCTGCCTCCGTGCCATTGCTGTGTGTGGCATCTCTGTCTCATTGTGTGCCACTGAAAACACTGTGTAATACTTGTCCTTTTTTTTCTAAATTCTCCCTTTTCCAAAAAAAAAATTAGTGGGAGATAAATATTGTCAAGTCTGACTCCGTGCCATTGCTGTGTGTGGCATCTCTCTCTCATTGTGTGGCACCGAAAACACTGTGTAATACTTGGCCTTTTTTTTTTTTTCTAAATTCTCCCTTTTCCAAAAAAAAAATTAGTGGGAGATAAATATTGTCAAGTCTGACTCTGTGCCATTGCTGTGTGTGGCATCTCTCTCTCATTGTGTGCCACTGAAAACACTGTGTAATACTTGGCCATTTTTTTGGGGGGTACATTCTCCCTTTTCAAAAAAAAAAAATTAGTGGGAGATAAATATTGTCAAGTCTGACTCCGTGCCATTGCTGTGTGTGGCATCTCTCTCTCATTGTGTGCCACTGAAAACACTGTGTAATACTTGGCCATTTTTTTGGGGGGGGTACATTCTCCCTTTTCAAAAAAAAAAAATTATTGGGAGATAAATATTGGCAAGTCTGCCTCCGTGCCATTGCTGTGTGTGGCTTCTCTCTCTCATTGTGTGCCACTGAAAACACTGTGTAATACTTGGCCTTTTTTTTTTTTTCTAAATTCTCCCTTTTCCAAAAAAAAATATTAGTTGGAGATAAATATTGTCAAGTCTGCCTCCGTGCCATTGCTGTGTGTGGCATCTCTCTCTCATTGTGTGGCACTGAAAACACTGTGTCATACTTGTCCTTTTTTTTTTTTTTTTCTAAATTCTCCCTTTTCCAAAAAAAAAATTAGTGGGAGATAAATATTGGCAAGTCTGCCTCCGTGCCATTGCTGTGTGTGGCTTCTCTCTCTCATTGTGTGCCACTGAAAACACTGTGTAATACTTGGCCTTTTTTTTTTTTTCTAAATTCTCCCTTTTCCAAAAAAAAATATTAGTTGGAGATAAATATTGTCAAGTCTGCCTCCGTGCCATTGCTGTGTGTGGCATCTCTCTCTCATTGTGTGGCACTGAAAACACTGTGTCATACTTGTCCTTTTTTTTTTTCTAAATTCTCCCTTTTCCAAAAAAAAAATTAGTGGGAGATAAATATTGGCAAGTCTGCCTCCGTGCCATTGCTGTGTGTGGCATCTCTCTCTCATTGTGTGCCACTGAAAACACTGTGTAATACTTGTCCTTTTTTTTTTTTTTCTAAATTCTCCCTTTTCCAAAAAAAAAAATTAGTGGGAGATAAATATTGTCAAGTCTGACTCCGTGCCATTGCTGTGTGTGGCATCTCTCTCTCATTGTGTGCCACTGAAAACACTGTGGAATACTTGGCCATTTTTTTTGGGGGGGGTACATTCTCCCTTTTCAAAAAAAAAAAATTAGTGGGAGATAAATATTGTCAAGTCTGACTCCGTGCCATTGCTGTGTGTGGCATCTCTCTCTCATTGTGTGCCACTGAAAACACTGTGGAATACTTGGCCATTTTTTTGGGGGGGGTACATTCTCCCTTTTCAAAAAAAAAAAATTAGTGGGAGATAAATATTGTCAAGTCTGACTCCGTGCCATTGCTGTGTGTGGCATCTCTCTCTCATTGTGTGCCACTGAAAACACTGTGTAATACTTGGCCATTTTTTTGTGGGGGGTACATTCTCCCTTTTCAAAAAAAAAAAAATTATTGGGAGATAAATATTGGCAAGTCTGCCTCCGTGCCATTGCTGTGTGTGGCATCTCTCTCTCATTGTGTGCCACTGAAAACACTGTGTAATACTTGGCCTTTTTTTTTTTTTTCTAAATTCTCCCTTTTCCAAAAAAAAAATTAGTGGGAGATAAATATTGTCAATTCTGACTCCGTGTCATTGCTGTGTGTGGCATCTCTCTCTCATTGTGTGCCACTGAAAACAGTGTGTAATACTTGGCCATTTTTTTTGGGGGGGTACATTCTCCCTTTTCAAAAAAAAAAAAATTAGTGGGAGATAAATATTGTCAAGTCTGACTCCGTGCCATTGCTGTGTGTGGCATCTCTCTCTCATTGTGTGCCACTGAAAACACTGTGTAATACTTGGCCATTTTTTTTTTTTTCTAAATTCTCCCTTTTCCAAAAAAAAAATTAGTGGGAGATAAATATTGTCAATTCTGACTCCGTGTCATTGCTGTGTGTGGCATCTCTCTCTCATTGTGTGCCACTGAAAACACTGTGTAATACTTGGCCATTTTTTTGGAGGGGGTACATTCTCCCTTTTCAAAAAAAAAAAAATTAGTGGGAGATAAATATTGTCAAGTCTGACTCCGTGCCATTGCTGTGTGTGGCATCTCTCTCTCATTGTGTGCCACTGAAAACACTGTGTAATACTTGGCCATTTTTTTGGGGGGGGTACATTCTCCCTTTTCAAAAAAAAAAAATTATTGGGAGATAAATATTGGCAAGTCTGCCTCCGTGCCATTGCTGTGTGTGGCTTCTCTCTCTCATTGTGTGCCACTGAAAACACTGTGTAATACTTGGCTTTTTTTTTTTTTTTCTAAATTCTCCCTTTTCCAAAAATAAAATTAGTGGGAGATAAATATTGTCAAGTCTGACTCCGTGCCATTGCTGTGTGTGGCATCTCTCTCTCATTGTGTGGCACTGAAAACACTGTGTAATACTTGGCCTTTTTTTTTTCTAAATTCTCCCTTTTCCAAAAAAAAAATTATTGGGAGATAAATATTGGCAAGTCTGCCTCCGTGCCATTGCTGTGTGTGGCATCTCTCTCTCATTGTGTGCCACTGAAAACACTGTGTAATAGTTGGCCATTTTTTGGGGGGGGGTACATTCTCCCTTTTCAAAAAAAAATAAATATTGGGAGATAAATATTGTCAAGTCTGCCTCCGTGCCATTGCTGTGTGTGGCATCTCTCTCTCATTGTGTGGCACTGAAAACACTGTGTAATACTTGGCCATTTTTTGGGGGGGGTACATTCTCCCTTTTCAAAAAAAAAAAAATTAGTGGGAGATAAATATTGTCAAGTCTGACTCCGTGCCATTGCTGTGTGTGGCATCTCTCTCTCATTGTGTGGCACTGAAAACACTGTGTAATACTTGGCCATTTTTTGGGGGGGGTACATTCTCCCTTTTCAAAAAAAAAAAAATTAGTGGGAGATAAATATTGTCAAGTCTGACTCCGTGCCATTGCTGTGTGTGGCATCTCTCTCTCATTGTGTGCCACTGAAAACACTGTGTAATACTTGGCCTTTTTTTTTTCTAAATTCTCCCTTTTCCAAAAAAAAAATTATTGGGAGATAAATATTGGCAAGTCTGCCTCCGTGCCATTGCTGTGTGTGGCATCTCTCTCTCATTGTGTGCCACTGAAAACACTGTGTAATAGTTGGCCATTTTTTTGGGGGGGGGTACATTCTCCCTTTTAAAAAAAAAATAAATATTGGGAGATAAATATTGTCAAGTCTGCCTCCGTGCCATTGCTGTGTGTGGCATCTCTCTCTCATTGTGTGCCACTGAAAACACTGTGTAATACTTGTCCTTTTTTTTTTTTTTCTAAATTCTCCTTTTTTTAAAAACAAAATTAGTGGGAGATAAATATTGTCAAGTCTGCCTCCGTGCCATTGCTGTGTGTGGCATCTCTCTCTCATTGTGTGGCACTGAAAACACTGTGTAATACTTGGCCATTTTTTTGGGGGGGTACATTCTCCCTTTTCAAAAAAAAAAAAATTAGTGGGAGATAAATATTGTCAAGTCTGACTCCGTGCCATTGCTGTGTGTGGCATCTCTCTCTCATTGTGTGCCACTGAAAACACTGTGTAATACTTGGCCATTTTTTTGGGGGGGTACATTCTCCCTTTTCAAAAAAAAAAAATATTGGGAGATAAATATTGTCAAGTCTGCCTCCGTGCCATTGCTGTGTGTGGCATCTCTGTCTCATTGTGTGCCACTGAAAACACTGTGTAATACTTGTCCTTTTTTTTCTAAATTCTCCCTTTTCCAAAAAAAAAATTAGTGGGAGATAAATATTGTCAAGTCTGACTCCGTGCCATTGCTGTGTGTGGCATCTCTCTCTCATTGTGTGGCACCGAAAACACTGTGTAATACTTGGCCTTTTTGGTTTTTTTTTTTCTAAATTTTCCCTTTTCCAAAAAAAAAATTAGTGGGAGATAAATTTTGTCAAGTCTGACTCCGTGCCATTGCTGTGTGTGGCATCTCTCTCTCATTGTGTGCCACTGAAAACACTGTGTAATACTTGTCCTTTTTTTTTTTTTCTAAATTCTCCCTTTTCCAAAAAAAAAATTAGTGGGAGATAAATATTGTCAAGTCTGACTCTGTGCCATTGCTGTGTGTGGCATCTCTCTCTCATTGTGTGCCACTGAAAACACTGTGTAATACTTGGCCATTTTTTGGGGGGGTACATTCTCCCTTTTCAAAAAAAAAAAATTAGTGGGAGATAAATATTGTCAAGTCTGACTCCGTGCCATTGCTGTGTGTGGCATCTCTCTCTCATTGTGTGCCACTGAAAACACTGTGTAATACTTGGCCATTTTTTGGGGGGGGTACATTCTCCCTTTTCAAAAAAAAAAAATTAGTGGGAGATAAATATTGTCAAGTCTGACTCCGTGCCATTGCTGTGTGTGGCATCTCTCTCTCATTGTGTGCCACTGAAAACACTGTGTAATACTTGGCCATTTTCTTGTGGGGGGTACATTCTCCCTTTTCAAAAAAAAAAAATTATTGGGAGATAAATATTGGCAAGTCTGCCTCCGTGTCATTGCTGTGTGTGGCATCTCTCTCTCATTGTGTGCCACTGAAAACACTGTGTAATACTTGGCCTTTTTTTTTTTTCTAAATTCTCCCTTTTCCAAAAAAAAAATTAGTGGGAGATAAATATTGTCAATTCTGACTCCGTGCCATTGCTGTGTGTGGCATCTCTCTCTCATTGTGTGCCACTGAAAACACTGTGTAATACTTGGCCATTTTTTGGGGGGGGGTACATTCTCCCTTTTCAAAAAAAAAAAAAATTAGTGGGAGATAAATATTGTCAAGTCTGACTCCGTGCCATTGCTGTGTGTGGCATCTCTCTCTCATTGTGTGCCACTGAAAACACTGTGTAATACTTGGCCATTTTTTTGGGGGGGGGTACATTCTCCCTTTTCAAAAAAAAAAAAATTAGTGGGAGATAAATATTGTCAAGTCTGACTCCGTGCCATTGCTGTGTGTGGCATCTCTCTCTCATTGTGTGCCACTGAAAACACTGTGTAATACTTGGCCATTTTTTTTTGGGGGGGGAACATTCTCCCTTTTCAAAAAAAAAAAAATTAGTGGGAGATAAATATTGGCAAGTCTGCCTCCGTGCCATTGCTGTGTGTGACTTCTCTCTCTCATTGTGTGCCACTGAAAACACTGTGTAATAGTTGGCCATTTTTTTTTGGGGGGGGTACATTCTCCCTTTTAAAAAAAAAAATTATTGGGAGATAAATATTGGCAAGTCTGCCTCCGTGCCATTGCTGTGTGTGGCTTCTCTCTCTCATTGTGTGCCACTGAAAACACTGTGTAATACTTGGCCTTTTTTTTTTTTCTAAATTCTCCCTTTTCCAAAAAAAAAATTAGTGGGAGATAAATATTGTCAAGTCTGACTCCGTGCCATTGCTGTGTGTGGCATCTCTCTCTCATTGTGTGGCACTGAAAACACTGTGTAATACTTGGCCTTTTTTTTTTCTAAATTCTCCCTTTTCCAAAAAAAAAAATTATTGGGAGATAAATATTGGCAAGTCTGCCTCCGTGCCATTGCTGTGTGTGGCATCTCTCTCTCATTGTGTGCCACTGAAAACACTGTGTAATAGTTGGCCATTTTTTTTGGGGGGGGTACATTCTCCCTTTTCAAAAAAAAAAAAAATATTGGGAGATAAATATTGTCAAGTCTGCCTCCGTGCCATTGCTGTGTGTGGCATCTCTCTCTCATTGTGTGCCACTGAAAACACTGTGTAATACTTGGCCATTTTTTTGGGGGGGGTACATTCTCCCTTTTCAAAAAAAAAAAAATTAGTGGGAGATAAATATTGTCAAGTCTGACTCCGTGCCATTGCTGTGTGTGGCATCTCTCTCTCATTGTGTGGCACTGAAAACACTGTGTAATACTTGGCCATTTTTTTTGGGGGGGTACATTCTCCCTTTTCAAAAAAAAAAAAATTAGTGGGAGATAAATATTGTCAAGTCTGACTCCGTGCCATTGCTGTGTGTGGCATCTCTCTCTCATTGTGTGCCACTGAAAACACTGTGTAATACTTGGCCATTTTTTTGGGGGGGTACATTCTCCCTTTTCAAAAAAAAAAAATATTGGGAGATAAATATTGTCAAGTCTGCCTCCGTGCCATTGCTGTGTGTGGCATCTCTGTCTCATTGTGTGCCACTGAAAACACTGTGTAATACTTGACCTTTTTTTTCTAAATTCTCCCTTTTCTAAAAAAAAAATTAGTGGGAGATAAATATTGTCAAGTCTGACTCCGTGCCATTGCTGTGTGTGGCATCTCTCTCTCATTGTGTGGCACCGAAAACACTGTGTAATACTTGGCCTTTTTTTTTTTTTTTTTTCTAAATTTTCCCTTTTCCAAAAAAAAAATTAGTGGGAGATAAATATTGTCAAGTCTGACTCCGTGCCATTGCTGTGTGTGGCATCTCTCTCTCATTGTGTGCCACTGAAAACACTGTGTAATACTTGTCCTTTTTTTTTTTTTTCTAAATTCTCCCTTTTCCAAAAAAAAAATTAGTGGGAGATAAATATTGTCAAGTCTGACTCTGTGCCATTGCTGTGTGTGGCATCTCTCTCTCATTGTGTGGCACCGAAAACACTGTGTAATACTTGGCCATTTTTTTGGGGGGTACATTCTCCCTTTTCAAAAAAAAAAAATTAGTGGGAGATAAATATTGTCAAGTCTGACTCCGTGCCATTGCTGTGTGTGGCATCTCTCTCTCATTGTGTGGCACTGAAAACACTGTGTAATACTTGGCCATTTTTTTGGGGGGGGTACATTCTCCCTTTTCAAAAAAAAAAAAATTAGTGGGAGATAAATATTGTCAAGTCTGACTCCGTGCCATTGCTGTGTGTGGCATCTCTCTCTCATTGTGTGCCACTGAAAACACTGTGTAATACTTGGCCATTTTTTTGGGGGGGTACATTCTCCCTTTTCAAAAAAAAAAAATATTGGGAGATAAATATTGTCAAGTCTGCCTCCGTGCCATTGCTGTGTGTGGCATCTCTGTCTCATTGTGTGCCACTGAAAACACTGTGTAATACTTGTCCTTTTTTTTCTAAATTCTCCCTTTTCCAAAAAAAAAATTAGTGGGAGATAAATATTGTCAAGTCTGACTCCGTGCCATTGCTGTGTGTGGCATCTCTCTCTCATTGTGTGGCACCGAAAACACTGTGTAATACTTGGCCTTTTTTTTTTTTTTTTTTTCTAAATTTTCCCTTTTCCAAAAAAAAAATTAGTGGGAGATAAATATTGTCAAGTCTGACTCCGTGCCATTGCTGTGTGTGGCATCTCTCTCTCATTGTGTGCCACTGAAAACACTGTGTAATACTTGTCCTTTTTTTTTTTTTTCTAAATTCTCCCTTTTCCAAAAAAAAAATTAGTGGGAGATAAATATTGTCAAGTCTGACTCTGTGCCATTGCTGTGTGTGGCATCTCTCTCTCATTGTGTGGCACCGAAAACACTGTGTAATACTTGGCCTTTTTTTTTTTTTCTAAATTCTCCCTTTTCCAAAAAAAAAATTAGTGGGAGATAAATATTGTCAAGTCTGACTCTGTGCCATTGCTGTGTGTGGCATCTCTCTCTCATTGTGTGCCACTGAAAACACTGTGTAATACTTGGCCATTTTTTGGGGGGGTACATTCTCCCTTTTCAAAAAAAAAAAATTAGTGGGAGATAAATATTGTCAAGTCTGACTCCGTGCCATTGCTGTGTGTGGCATCTCTCTCTCATTGTGTGCCACTGAAAACACTGTGTAATACTTGGCCATTTTTTGGGGGGGGTACATTCTCCCTTTTCAAAAAAAAAAAATTAGTGGGAGATAAATATTGTCAAGTCTGACTCCGTGCCATTGCTGTGTGTGGCATCTCTCTCTCATTGTGTGCCACTGAAAACACTGTGTAATACTTGGCCATTTTTTTTGGGGGGGTACATTCTCCCTTTTCAAAAAAAAAAAATTATTGGGAGATAAATATTGGCAAGTCTGCCTCCGTGCCATTGCTGTGTGTGGCATCTCTCTCTCATTGTGTGCCACTGAAAACACTGTGTAATACTTGGCCTTTTTTTTTTTTTCTAAATTCTCCCTTTTCCAAAAAAAAAATTAGTGGGAGATAAATATTGTCAATTCTGACTCCGTGCCATTGCTGTGTGTGGCATCTCTCTCTCATTGTGTGCCACTGAAAACACTGTGTAATACTTGGCCATTTTTTTGGGGGGGGTACATTCTCCCTTTTCAAAAAAAAAAAAAATTAGTGGGAGATAAATATTGTCAAGTCTGACTCCGTGCCATTGCTGTGTGTGGCACCTCTCTCTCTTTGTGTGCCACTGAAAACACTGTGTAATACTTGGCCATTTTTTTGGGGGGGGTACATTCTCCCTTTTCAAAAAAACAAAAAAATTAGTGGGAGATAAATATTGTCAAGTCTGACTCCGTGCCATTGCTGTGTGTGGCATCTCTCTCTCATTGTGTGCCACTGAAAACACTGTGTAATACTTGGCCATTTTTTTTGGGGGGGTACATTCTCCCTTTTCAAAAAAAAAAAAAATTAGTGGGAGATAAATATTGTCAAGTCTGACTCCGTGCCATTGCTGTGTGTGGCATCTCTCTCTCATTGTGTGCCACTGAAAACACTGTGTAATACTTGGCCATTTTTTTTGGGGGGGTACATTCTCCCTTTTCAAAAAAAAAAAATTAGTGGGAGATAAATATTGTCAAGTCTGACTCCGTGCCATTGCTGTGTGTGGCATCTCTCTCTCATTGTGTGGCACTGAAAACACTGTGTAATACTTGGCCATTTTTTTTGGGGGGGTACATTCTCCCTTTTCAAAAAAAAAAAAATTAGTGGGAGATAAATATTGTCAAGTCTGACTCCGTGCCATTGCTGTGTGTGGCATCTCTCTCTCATTGTGTGCCACTGAAAACACTGTGTAATACTTGGCCATTTTTTTGGGGGGGTACATTCTCCCTTTTCAAAAAAAAAAAATATTGGGAGATAAATATTGTCAAGTCTGCCTCCGTGCCATTGCTGTGTGTGGCATCTCTGTCTCATTCTGTGCCACTGAAAACACTGTGTAATACTTGTCCTTTTTTTTCTAAATTCTCCCTTTTCCAAAAAAAAAATTAGTGGGAGATAAATATTGTCAAGTCTGACTCCGTGCCATTGCTGTGTGTGGCATCTCTCTCTCATTGTGTGGCACCGAAAACACTGTGTAATACTTGGCCTTTTTTTTTTTTTTTTTCTAAATTTTCCCTTTTCCAAAAAAAAAATTAGTGGGAGATAAATATTGTCAAGTCTGACTCCGTGCCATTGCTGTGTGTGGCATCTCTCTCTCATTGTGTGCCACTGAAAACACTGTGTAGTACTTGTCCTTTTTTTTTTTTTTCTAAATTCTCCCTTTTCCAAAAAAAAAATTAGTGGGAGATAAATATTGTCAAGTCTGACTCCGTGCCATTGCTGTGTGTGGCATCTCTCTCTCATTGTGTGGCACCGAAAACACTGTGTAATACTTGGCCTTTTTTTTTTTTCTAAATTCTCCCTTTTCCAAAAAAAAAATTAGTGGGAGATAAATATTGTCAAGTCTGACTCCGTGCCATTGCTGTGTGTGGCATCTCTCTCTCATTGTGTGGCACCGAAAACACTGTGTAATACTTGGCCTTTTTTTTTTTTTCTAAATTCTCCCTTTTCCAAAAAAAAAATTAGTGGGAGATAAATATTGTCAAGTCTGACTCTGTGCCATTGCTGTGTGTGGCATCTCTCTCTCATTGTGTGCCACTGAAAACACTGTGTAATACGTGGCCATTTTTTTGGGGGGTACATTCTCCCTTTTCAAAAAAAAAAAATTAGTGGGAGATAAATATTGTCAAGTCTGACTCCGTGCCATTGCTGTGTGTGGCATCTCTCTCTCATTGTGTGCCACTGAAAACACTGTGTAATACTTGGCCATTTTTTTGGGGGGGTACATTCTCCCTTTTCAAAAAAAAAAAATTAGTGGGAGATAAATATTGTCAAGTCTGACTCCGTGCCATTGCTGTGTGTGGCATCTCTCTCTCATTGTGTGCCACTGAAAACACTGTGTAATACTTGGCCATTTTTTTGTGGGGGGTACATTCTCCCTTTTCAAAAAAAAAAAATTATTGGGAGATAAATATTGGCAAGTCTGCCTCCGTGCCATTGCTGTGTGTGGCATCTCTCTCTCATTGTGTGCCACTGAAAACACTGTGTAATACTTGGCCTTTTTTTTTTTTTCTAAATTCTCCCTTTTCCAAAAAAAAAATTAGTGGGAGATAAATATTGTCAATTCTGACTCCGTGCCATTGCTGTGTGTGGCATCTCTCTCTCATTGTGTGCCACTGAAAACACTGTGTAATACTTGGCCATTTTTTTGGGGGGGGTACATTCTCCCTTTTCAAAAAAAAAAAAAATTAGTGGGAGATAAATATTGTCAAGTCTGACTCCGTGCCATTGCTGTGTGTGGCATCTCTCTCTCATTGTGTGCCACTGAAAACACTGTGTAATACTTGGCCATTTTTTTTGGGGGGGTACATTCTCCCTTTTCAAAAAAAAAAAAATTAGTGGGAGATAAATATTGTCAAGTCTGACTCCGTGCCATTGCTGTGTGTGGCATCTCTCTCTCATTGTGTGCCACTGAAAACACTGTGTAATACTTGGCCATTTTTTTGGGGGGGGTACATTCTCCCTTTTCAAAAAAAAAAAAAATTAGTGGGAGATAAATATTGTCAAGTCTGACTCCGTGCCATTGCTGTGTGTGGCATCTCTCTCTCATTGTGTGCCACTGAAAACACTGTGTAATACTTGGCCATTTTTTTGGGGGGGGGTACATTCTCCCTTTTCAAAAAAAAAAAAATTAGTGGGAGATAAATATTGTCAAGTCTGACTCCGTGCCATTGCTGTGTGTGGCATCTCTCTCTCATTGTGTGGCACTGAAAACACTGTGTAATACTTGGCCATTTTTTTGGGGGGGGTACATTCTCCCTTTTCAAAAAAAAATAAATTAGTGGGAGATAAATATTGTCAAGTCTGACTCCGTGCCATTGCTGTGTGTGGCATCTCTCTCTCATTGTGTGCCACTGAAAACACTGTGTAATACTTGGCCATTTTTTTGGGGGGGTACATTCTCCCTTTTCAAAAAAAAAAAATATTGGGAGATAAATATTGTCAAGTCTGCCTCCGTGCCATTGCTGTGTGTGGCATCTCTGTCTCATTCTGTGCCACTGAAAACACTGTGTAATACTTGTCCTTTTTTTTCTAAATTCTCCCTTTTCCAAAAAAAAAATTAGTGGGAGATAAATATTGTCAAGTCTGACTCCGTGCCATTGCTGTGTGTGGCATCTCTCTCTCATTGTGTGGCACCGAAAACACTGTGTAATACTTGGCCTTTTTTTTTTTTTTTTTTCTAAATTTTCCCTTTTCCAAAAAAAAAATTAGTGGGAGATAAATATTGTCAAGTCTGACTCCGTGCCATTGCTGTGTGTGGCATCTCTCTCTCATTGTGTGCCACTGAAAACACTGTGTAATACTTGTCCTTTTTTTTTTTTTTCTAAATTCTCCCTTTTCCAAAAAAAAAATTAGTGGGAGATAAATATTGTCAAGTCTGACTCCGTGCCATTGCTGTGTGTGGCATCTCTCTCTCATTGTGTGGCACCGAAAACACTGTGTAATACTTGGCCTTTTTTTTTTTTTCTAAATTCTCCCTTTTCCAAAAAAAAAATTAGTGGGAGATAAATATTGTCAAGTCTGACTCCGTGCCATTGCTGTGTGTGGCATCTCTCTCTCATTGTGTGGCACCGAAAACACTGTGTAATACTTGGCCTTTTTTTTTTTTTCTAAATTCTCCCTTTTCCAAAAAAAAAATTAGTGGGAGATAAATATTGTCAAGTCTGACTCTGTGCCATTGCTGTGTGTGGCATCTCTCTCTCATTGTGTGCCACTGAAAACACTGTGTAATACGTGGCCATTTTTTTGGGGGGTACATTCTCCCTTTTCAAAAAAAAAAAATTAGTGGGAGATAAATATTGTCAAGTCTGACTCCGTGCCATTGCTGTGTGTGGCATCTCTCTCTCATTGTGTGCCACTGAAAACACTGTGTAATACTTGGCCATTTTTTGGGGGGGGTACATTCTCCCTTTTCAAAAAAAAAAAATTAGTGGGAGATAAATATTGTCAAGTCTGACTCCGTGCCATTGCTGTGTGTGGCATCTCTCTCTCATTGTGTGCCACTGAAAACACTGTGTAATACTTGGCCATTTTTTTGTGGGGGGTACATTCTCCCTTTTCAAAAAAAAAAAATTATTGGGAGATAAATATTGGCAAGTCTGCCTCCGTGCCATTGCTGTGTGTGGCATCTCTCTCTCATTGTGTGCCACTGAAAACACTGTGTAATACTTGGCCTTTTTTTTTTTTTCTAAATTCTCCCTTTTCCAAAAAAAAAATTAGTGGGAGATAAATATTGTCAATTCTGACTCCGTGCCATTGCTGTGTGTGGCATCTCTCTCTCATTGTGTGCCACTGAAAACACTGTGTAATACTTGGCCATTTTTTTGGGGGGGGTACATTCTCCCTTTTCAAAAAAAAAAAAAAATTAGTGGGAGATAAATATTGTCAAGTCTGACTCCGTGCCATTGCTGTGTGTGGCATCTCTCTCTCATTGTGTGCCACTGAAAACACTGTGTAATACTTGGCCATTTTTTGGGGGGGGGTACATTCTCCCTTTTCAAAAAAAAAAAAATTAGTGGGAGATAAATATTGTCAAGTCTGACTCCGTGCCATTGCTGTGTGTGGCATCTCTCTCTCATTGTGTGCCACTGAAAACACTGTGTAATACTTGGCCATTTTTTTTGGGGGGGTACATTCTCCCTTTTCAAAAAAAAAAAAAATTAGTGGGAGATAAATATTGCCAAGTCTGACTCCGTGCCATTGCTGTGTGTGGCATCTCTCTCTCATTGTGTGCCACTGAAAACACTGTGTAATACTTGGCCATTTTTTTGGGGGGGGGTACATTCTCCCTTTTCAAAAAAAAAAAAATTAGTGGGAGATAAATATTGTCAAGTCTGACTCCGTGCCATTGCTGTGTGTGGCATCTCTCTCTCATTGTGTGGCACTGAAAACACTGTGTAATACTTGGCCATTTTTTTGGGGGGGGTACATTCTCCCTTTTCAAAAAAAAATAAATTAGTGGGAGATAAATATTGTCAAGTCTGACTCCGTGCCATTGCTGTGTGTGGCATCTCTCTCTCATTGTGTGCCACTGAAAACACTGTGTAATACTTGGCCATTTTTTTGGGGGGGTACATTCTCCCTTTTCAAAAAAAAAAAATATTGGGAGATAAATATTGTCAAGTCTGCCTCCGTGCCATTGCTGTGTGTGGCATCTCTGTCTCATTGTGTGCCACTGAAAACACTGTGTAATACTTGTCCTTTTTTTTCTAAATTCTCCCTTTTCCAAAAAAAAAATTAGTGGGAGATAAATATTGTCAAGTCTGACTCCGTGCCATTGCTGTGTGTGGCATCTCTCTCTCATTGTGTGGCACCGAAAACACTGTGTAATACTTGGCCTTTTTTTTTTTTTTTTTTCTAAATTTTCCCTTTTCCAAAAAAAAAATTAGTGGGAGATAAATATTGTCAAGTCTGACTCCGTGCCATTGCTGTGTGTGGCATCTCTCTCTCATTGTGTGCCACTGAAAACACTGTGTAATACTTGTCCTTTTTTTTTTTTTTCTAAATTCTCCCTTTTCCAAAAAAAAAATTAGTGGGAGATAAATATTGTCAAGTCTGACTCCGTGCCATTGCTGTGTGTGGCATCTCTCTCTCATTGTGTGGCACCGAAAACACTGTGTAATACTTGGCCTTTTTTTTTTTTTCTAAATTCTCCCTTTTCCAAAAAAAAAATTAGTGGGAGATAAATATTGTCAAGTCTGACTCTGTGCCATTGCTGTGTGTGGCATCTCTCTCTCATTGTGTGCCACTGAAAACACTGTGTAATACTTGGCCATTTTTTTGGGGGGGTACATTCTCCCTTTTCAAAAAAAAAAAATTAGTGGGAGATAAATATTGTCAAGTCTGACTCCGTGCCATTGCTGTGTGTGGCATCTCTCTCTCATTGTGTGCCACTGAAAACACTGTGTAATACTTGGCCATTTTTTTGTGGGGGGTACATTCTCCCTTTTCAAAAAAAAAAAATTATTGGGAGATAAATATTGGCAAGTCTGCCTCCGTGCCATTGCTGTGTGTGGCATCTCTCTCTCATTGTGTGCCACTGAAAACACTGTGTAATACTTGGCCATTTTTTTGGGGGGGGTACTTTCTCCCTTTTCAAAAAAAAAATTAGTGGGAGATAAATATTGGCAAGTCTGCCTCCGTGCCATTGCTGTGTGTGGCATCTCTCTCACATTGTGTGCCACTGAAAACACTGTGTAATACTGGGCCTTTTTTTTGGGGGGGGGGTAAATTCTCCCAGAAAAAAAAAATAGTGGGAGATTAAGATTGGCATTTCTGCTTGAGTGCTGGGCCTGTGTGTGCCATCTGTCTCAAATTATTGGGCCACAGAATACCTAGTGTGTAACATTGGGCCTGATTTTCCTTTCAGTGTCAGGCACCTATAAAGGTATATATAAATCCTACAGAAGTTTGAGTTCACCTTATAAGTTGTTTTACAGTAACAAATAGTGTAACTTTGGTTACGTTTTGCAAGCAATGAGGAAGTCTAGTGGAAGAGGTCGTGGCCGTGGGCGGTCATTGTCAGCTGGTAATGATGGTAGTGGTGGTGGAGCATCAGGTGGTCGTGGTAAAAGCAGTACAGCACCTAAGTCTCGAGTTGTTGAGCCAGGTTCCTTGTCTGGCTACACAAGGCCTCGAACGCTCTCTTTTCTGGGAGTAGGAAAACCACTTTTGAAGCCGGAGCAGCAGGAACAAGTATTGGCTTTCATTGCTGACTCTGCCTCTAGCTCTTTCGCCTCCTCCTCGGAAAGTGCCAAATGTCAGAGCAGTGCATCGTCAGTGGATGCTCCCGGTCAGGGACAAGTCGCTTCCTTGTCTTCTTCACCCAGAACAAGAGAGAAGGATGCGTCAGGAGACACAACGGGTTACTCCATGGAGCTCTTTACACATACCGTTCCTGGGTTAGACAGTGAAACAGTTAACAGGCCATGTCCATTAGAAGTTGAATCGGACATGGAGTGCACAGATGCACAGCCACAGCCAGATTACTATGCTGTTCCTTTGACTCAGACCAGAACATTGCCCTCGCAGTGTACTGAAGCAGAATCAAACCCAGCGGAGACTATGGTGCCCCGTCACGGACACTATACCACCGGCTTACACGGTGACACAGACGAAATCGCACACGACATAGAAGAGGAGGTCATAGATGACCCAGTTGTGGACCCCGATTGGCAGCCATTGGGGGAACAGGGTGCAGGCGGCAGTAGTTCTGAAGCGGAGGAGGAGGAGCCGCAGCAGGCATCAACATCACAACAGGTTCCATCTACTGGGCCCGTATCTGGCCAAAAACACGTGGCAAAACCAAAACCAGTTGGAGGACAGCGTGGCCATCCGGTTAAAGAAGCTCAGTCTGCAATGCCTGAAAAGGTATCCCATAGTAGAAAGAGTGCAGTCTGGCATTTTTTTAAACAACATCCAAATGATCAGCGCAAAGTCATCTGTCAAAAATGTTCAACAACCTTAAGCAGAGGTCAGAATCTTAAAAGTCTAAATACAAGTTGCATGCATAGACATTTATCCACCATGCATTTGCAAGCCTGGACTAACTACCAAACGTCCCTAAAGGTTGCAGCACCCTCGGCCAATGAAGCTAGTCAGCAACACTACATCCCTTCCCTCCCTGTAAGCCGACCATTTCCCACACCACCTGCAGTATCTGTGCAGCTTTCGTCGCCAGGCCAAAGCAGTCAGGGAATCACCAGGTTAGTAGTAGGAAACACTGCATGTAGGGCACCGGCAAGAATACCATCTCCAACCCTCTCTCAGTCACCCATGTCCACCGGCACCACCGCTAGTTCCACGATCTCCAGCTCTCCAGTCCAGCTCACCCTACATGAGACTTTTGTTAGGAAAAGGAAGTACTCATCCTCGCATCCGCGTACACAGGGTTTGAACGCCCACATTGCTAGACTAATCTCATTAGAGATGATGCCCTACCGGTTAGTTGAAAGCGAAGCTTTCAAAGCGCTGATGGACTACGCTGTACCACGCTACGAGCTACCCAGTCGGCACTTCTTTTCTAGAAAAGCCATCCCAGCCCTCCAACAGCATGTTAAAGAACGCACCGTCCATGCACTCAGGCAGTCTGTGACTACAAAGGTGCACCTGACAACAGATGCATGGACCAGTAGGCATGGCCAGGGACGTTACGTGTCCATCACGGCACACTGGGTGAATGTGGTGGATGCAGGGTCCACAGGGGACAGCAATATTGGGACAGTTTTGCCTAGTCCACGGTCAAGGAAAGAGTTGGCTGTAGGCGTTCGCCCCCCCTCCTCCTCTTCCTCCTCCTCATGCAGAAGCGAGAGCTCGTCCACACACCCCAGTCGCACATCCACTCCATCCGCAGCTGCCACTGTTGCACACCAGGTGTGCCATTATGGGACAGCTAGTGGCAAGCGTCAGCAGGCTGTATTGGCAATGAAGTGTTTGGGCGACAACAGACACACCGCGGAAGTTCTGTCCGAGCTCTTGCAGAATGAAACTCAGTCATGGCTGGGCACTGTACATCTTGAGGCAGGCAAGGTTGTGAGTGATAACGGAAGGAATTTCATGGCTGCCATAGCCCTTTCCCAACTGAAACACATTCCTTGCCTGGCTCACACCTTAAACCTGGTGGT
Source organism: Ranitomeya variabilis (assembly GCF_051348905.1). Classification (NCBI taxonomy): domain Eukaryota; kingdom Metazoa; phylum Chordata; class Amphibia; order Anura; family Dendrobatidae; genus Ranitomeya; species Ranitomeya variabilis. The sequence continues at coordinate 107,352,127 of NC_135237.1, read as the reverse complement.
GCAGTGCTTCCTGAAAAGTTATCCGGGGTTACCCGACCTGCTCCTCAAAGTGCGCAGACTTTGCTCGCATATCCGCCGTTCGCCCGTACACTCCAGCCGTATGCAGAACTATCAGCGGTCTTTGAACCTTCCCCAGCATCGCCTAATCATCGACATTTCAACAAGGTGGAACTCCACACTGCACATGCTTCAGAGACTGTGCGAACAGAGGCGTGCTGTTATGTTTTTGTGGGAGGATACACATACACGGGCAGGCAGTTGGATGGCAGACATGGAGTTGTCAGGTGTGCAGTGGTCGAAGCTACAAGACCTATGTCAAGTCCTTCAGTGTTTTGAGGAATGCACATGGCTGGTTAGTGCAGACAACGCCATAATAAGCATGAGCATCCCCCTAATGCGTCTGCTGATGCAAAGTTTGACGCACATAAAGGAGCAGGCGTCTGCAGCCGAGGAAGAGGAAAGCCTTGATGACAGTCAGCCATTGTCTGGTCAGGGCTGTGTAGAGGACGCAGTAGCAGGCGAAGAGGAGGAGGAGGACGAGGAGGATGATGGGGATGAGTACTTTTTTAATGAGGAAGCTTCTCCTGGGCCAACAGAAATTAGTGGCGTTGCAAGGCCGGGTTCTGTTTTTTTAAGGGAGACAAGTGACGTAGATTTGCCTGTAACTGCCCCTCAAACCAGCACAACCGCAGATTTGCCAACAGGAACTTTGGCCCACATGGCGGATTATGCCTTACGTATACTCAAAAAGGACCCATGCATTACTAAAATGATGAGCGATGACGATTACTGGTTGGCCTGCATCCTTGACCCTCGCTATAAAGGCAAATTGCAAAATATTATGCCACATGAGAACCTCGAACAAATCTTAGCAACCAAACAAGCTACTCTTGTAGACTGTTTGATTCAGGCATTCCCAGCACACAGCGCCGGTGATGGTTCTCACACAAGCTGCAGGGGGCTACATGGCAGAGGTGTTAGGGGTGCACAGATCAGAAGTGGCGTTGGACAGAGGGGTTTTCTGACCAGGTTGTGGAGAGATTTCGCAATGACCGCAGACAGGACAGGTACTGAAGCATCTATTCAAAGTGACAGGAGAAAACATTTGTCCAGTATGGTTACTAACTATTTTTCTTCCCTTATCGATGTTCTCCCTCAATCGTCATTCCCATTTGATTACTGGGCATCAAAATTAGACACCTGGCCTGAATTGGCAGAATATGCGTTGCAGGAGCTTGCTTGCCCAGCAGCTAGTGTGCTATCAGAAAGAGTATTCAGTGCTGCTGGTTCAATATTAACCGAAAAAAGGACTCGTCTGGCTACCCAAAATGTGGATGATCTCACCTTCATTAAAATGAACCACTCCTGGATTTCAAATTATTTTGCCCCACCTTTCCCGGCTGACACCTAGCTTTCCTATAAAAAGGTCTTGCTTGTGGACTGGTCTTACTGAGTGTTCCAATCTGTTAATTTGCAGCAGCTGTTTGTCCAGCATACGACATGTTTACACCTCCCCCAATGGGAAAAATCCCCCCATGGGGCCGTTGTCTCGCCACTTGGCGCAAGCACCCGTTACAGTGCTGATTGTCTGAAGAGGCGGGTGTGCCCGCTTTTGGTCGACGGCATTGCCACTGGGTCCCTCATAGTACAATGTAGTGTCTCTGGCGGTGGTGGTGCGCACCCAACGTCAGACACGCCGTTGTAACATGAGGGGCCCTGGGGCGCTACCGCCGGCCACAAGAGAGTTCCCCCCCCAGCTCAAACTGTGCTGTACCACGTGCAAAATTATCTCGCACAGCTCCACCAATGTTTAGTCTATGCACTGACATCATTCAATGCCTGGCACTGACAAACAATACCAATTTGTTTGCATCTATGATGCTAGTTAAAGTAGTCTGGGTCAGTGTCCTATATTGACACCAGTAAATACTAATTTACTGCCAAATTACTTTGTCATAAACTCTGCAGATGAGCCCACCCCTGTACCTAAGCATGCCACCCTTTTTTTACTTATAGTTGTTTTGCGAGACATTAACATCTATTTATTTTTTTGGAGTACTAACTGTGTCAGACACTCCTTGCAATACTCCTCCACTGACCACAATGCTGCCTGCCCGTGTATCCATGTAACCGATATAAAACTGCCATGAGCCTATTGTTTGTTATTTTAGGCCTTTGATAGCCTGTCTGCCGTCCCTACTTGCATTACTCCTCCACTGACCACAATGCTGCCTGCCTGTTTATCCATGTAACCGATATAAAACTGCCATGACTGCCTACTGTTTGTTATGTTAGGCCTTTGTGAGCCTGTCTGCGGCCCCTACTTGCAATACTCCTCCACTGACCACAATGCTGCCTGCCCGTGTATCCATGTAACCGATATAAAACTGCCATGAGCCTATTGTTTGTTATTTTAGGCCTTTGATAGCCTGTCTGCGGCCCCTACTTGCAATACTCCTCCACTGACCACAATGCTGCCTGGAGTGCCTGCCTGTGTATCCATGTAACCGATGTAAAACTGCCATGACTGCCTACTGTTTGTTATTTTAGGCCTTTGTGAGCCTGTCTGCGGCCCCTACTTGCAATACTCCTCCACTGACCACAATGCTGCCTGCCTGTGTATCCATGTAACCGATTTCAAACTGCCATGACTGCCTACTGTTTGTTATGTTAGGCCTTTGATAGCCTGTCTGCGGCCCCTACTTGCAATACTCCTCCACTGACCACAATGCTGCCTGGAGTGCCTGCCTGTGTATCCATGTAACCGATGTAAAACTGCCATGACTGCCTACTGTTTGTTATTTTAGGCCTTTGTGAGCCTGTCTGCGGCCCCTACTTGCAATACTCCTCCACTGACCACAATGCTGCCTGGAGTGCCTGCCTGTGTATCCATGTAACCCATGTAAATCTGCCATGACTGCCTACTGTTTCATATTTTAGGCCTTTGATAGCCTGTCTGCCGTCCCTACTTGCATTACTCCTCCACTGACCACAATGCTGCCTGCCCGTGTATCCATGTAACCGATATAAAACTGCCATGAGCCTATTGTTTGTTATTTTAGGCCTTTGATAGCCTGTCTGCGGCCCCTACTTGCAATACTCCTCCACTGACCACAATGCTGCCTGGAGTGCATGCCTGTGTATCCATGTAACCGATGTAAAACTGCCATGACTGCCTACTGTTTGTTATTTTAGGCCTTTGTGAGCCTGTCTGTGGCCCATACTTGCAATACTCCTCCACTGACCACAATGCTGCCTGCCTGTGTATCCATGTAACTGATTTCAAACTGCCATGACTGCCTACTGTTTGTTATGTTAGGCCTTTGTGAGCCTGTCTGCGGTCCCTACTTGCAATACTCCTCCACTGACCACAATGCTGCCTGCCCGTGTATCCATGTAACCGATATAAAACTGCCATGAGCCTATTGTTTGATATTTTAGGCCTTTGATAGCCTGTCTGCCGTCCCTACTTGCATTACTCCTCCACTGACCACAATGCTGCCTGCCTGTGTATCCATGTAACCGATATAAAACTGCCATGAGCCTATTGTTTGTTATTTTAGGCCTTTGATAGCCTGTCTGTGGCCCCTACTTGCAATACTCCTCCACTGACCACAATGCTGCCTGGAGTGCCTGCCTGTGTATCCATGTAACCGATGTAAAACTGCCATGACTGCCTACTGTTTGTTATTTTAGGCCTTTGTGAGCCTGTCTGCGGCCCCTACTTGCAATACTCCTCCACTGACCACAATTCTGCCTGCCCGTGTATCCATGTAACCGATATAAAACTGCCATGAGCCTATTGTTTGTTATTTTAGGCCTTTGATAGCCTGTCTGCCGTCCCTACTTGCATTACTCCTCCACTGACCACAATGCTGCCTGCCTGTGTATCCATGTAACCGATATAAAACTGCCATGACTGCCTACTGTTTGTTATGTTAGGCCTCTGTGAGCCTGTCTGCGGCCCCTACTTGCAATACTCCTCCACTGACCACAATGCTGCCTGCCCGTGTATCCATGTAACCGATATAAAACTGCCATGAGCCTATTGTTTGTTATTTTAGGCCTTTGATAGCCTGTCTGCGGCCCCTACTTGCAATACTCCTCCACTGACCACAATGCTGCCTGGAGTGCCTGCCTGTGTATCCATGTAACCCATGTAAATCTGCCATGACTGCCTACTGTTTGTTATTTTAGGCCTTTGTGAGCCTGTCTGCGGCCCCTACTTGCAATACTCCTCCACTGACCACAATGCTGCCTGCCTGTGTATCCATGTAACCGATTTCAAACTGCCATGACTGCCTACTGTTTGTTATTTTAGGCCTTTGTGAGCCTGTCTGCGGCCCCTACTTGCAATACTCCTCCACTGACCACACCAATGCTGCCCGTGTACCCCTGGAACCTATTTAAAAGTTCATAGAGCCTAGTTATATATTTTATTTACTATTAATAAGGCCATGATGGACTACGCTGTACCACGCTACAAGCTAACCAGTCGACACTTCTTTTGCGAGAAAAGCCATCCCAACCCTCCACCAGCATGTAGAAGACCGCATTGTCCATGCATTCTGGCAATCTGTGAGTACAAAGGTGCACCTGACAACAGACGCATGGACCTGTAGGCATGGCCACAAAAGATTACGTGTCCATTACGGCGCAATGGGTTAATGTGTTGGATGCATGGTCCACAGGGGACAGCCTACTAAGTCTGTCTGCAGTCCCTAATTCAAATTGTCCTCCACTGTCTAAATCAGAGCTTCCACCTTCTGGCTTTCGGCCTATAGTATCAGAAATTAAACTGCATTTGGCCTTCAACTTTGGTTACCGCCTACTAACGGTGTCTGCCCCTGCCTGGTGTTTTTCCTCAACTGAATAAAGCTGAGCTTCAACATTCTGGCTCTCATTAAGTGCTGTTATTTTAAAAATTGGTGGTTAGGGCCTACTAACGGTGTCTGCCCCTCCCTGGTGTTTGCCCTCAACTGAATAAAGCTGAGCTTCAACCTTCTGGCTCTCATTAAGTGCTGTGTTTTTAAAAATTGGTGGTTAGGGCCTACTAACGGTGTCTGCCCCTCCCTGGTGTTTTTCCTCAACTGAATAAAGCTGAGCTTCAACCTTCTGGCTCTCATTAAGTGCTGTGTTTTCAAAAATTGGTGGTTAGGGCCTACTAACGGTGTCTGCCCCTCCCTGGTGTTTGTCCTCAACTGAATAAAGCTGAGCTTCATCCTTCTGGCTCTCATTAAGTGCTGTGTTTTCAAAAATTGGTGGTTAGGGCCTACTTACGGTGTCTGTCCCTCCCTGGTGTTTTTCCTCAACTGAATAAAGCTGAGCTTCAACCTTCTGGCTCTCATTAAGTGCTGTGTTTTTAAAAATTGGTGGTTAGGGCCTACTAACGGTGTCTGCCCCTCCCTGGTGTTTTTCCTCAACTGAATAAAGCTGAGCTTCAACCTTCTGGCTCTCATTAAGTGCTGTGTTTTTAATAATTGGTGGTTAGGGCCTACTAACGGTGTCTGCCCCTCCCTGGTGTTTTTCCTCAACTGAATAAAGCTGAGCTTCAACCTTCTGGCTCTCATTAAGTGCTGTGTTTTCAAAAATTGGTGGTTAGGGCCTACTAATGGTGTCTGCCCCTGCCTGGTGTTTTTCCTCAACTGAATAAAGCTGAGCTTCAACATTCTGGCTTTCGGCCTATAGTATCAGATATTAAACTGCATTTGGCCTTCAACTTTGGTTACGGCCTACTAACGGTGTCTGCCCCTCCCTGGTGTTTGCCCTCAACTGAATAAAGCTGAGCTTCAACCTTCTGGCTTTCGACCTATAGTATCAGATATTAAACTGCATTTGGCCTTCAACTTTGGTTACGGCCTACTAACGGTGTCTGCCCCTCCCTGGTGTTTGTCCTCAACTGAATAAAGCTGAGCTTCAACCTTCTGGCTTTGGGCCTATAGTATCAGATATTAAACTGCATTTGGCCTTCAACTTTGGTTACGGCCTACTAACGGTGTCTGCCCCTCCCTGGTGTTTGTCCTCAACTGAATAAAGCTGAGCTTCATCCTTCTGGCTCTCATTAAGTGCTGTGTTTTTAAAAATTGGTGGTTAGGGCCTACTAACGGTGTCTGCCCCTCCCTGGTGTTTGCCCTCAAGTGAATAAAGCTGAGCTTCAACCTTCTGGCTTTGGGCCTATAGTATCAGATATTAAACTGCATTTGGCCTACTAGTGTGGTTGGGCCCTTAAAACAGTGTCTGCTGCTCCTGGGTTTGCTACTCCACTGAACAAAGCAATGCCGCCTGTTTAGTCCTGTCCTGTTACCAATTTTGAACTGCATTTAGCCTACTTTATTCTTTGGCCCTATATCTGTTTCCTCCTCATCCTGCCCATTGCCCAGCCACTGCTAGATGAGTCTGCTGGTACATTGACCTAGACCACTACATTCCCCTTGCACTCTACACAGCCAGAATCTGACCCTGCTGAAAGTAAGGTTCCCCTTCCCGCATGTTATACCACCTAACACAGGGACAAAGAGGAAGGTGCAGATGAAAGTGCAGGTTCCTTCATCAGGTGGGGGGGCATACTCGTTGGCGACGTCACTGGCACAGGGCCCCTCAGAGTACGCAAAAGTGTCGCTGCTGGTGGGAGGCGCCCCCACCGTGCAAACACACCGCTGTACTTTGAGGGGCCCTGTGCCAGTGCCAATGCGGACAAGTGTGCCCCCCTGCTTGCTCAGGATCACAGCACTTGCAACGTTGAAATACTTTCCTCTCCCTGCTCCACCGCCATGACGTAGTCCACGATTCCTGGGCCCACTAAAACCTTGAACCAGCCCTACCCCCCACAAATTTGCCAAATGACCCCCAAGTTCCATTGAACAACTATTATTATAAAGTTAATTAAGATTGACAAGCTTCAGAAACAAGAATGGATGTTTTTGGCATTAAAATGGGCACTGTAGGTGTTTTCCTGGTCTCCACTCACTGCCGACTATGCTTCCCCATTGACTTGCATTGGGTTTCGTGTTTCGGTCGATCCCCGACTTTTAGCGATAATCGGCTGACTGCACTCGACTCGACTCTGGACAAAGTCGGGTTTCACAAAACCCGACTCGATCTTAAAAAAATGAAAGTCGCTCAACCCTAGTTTTTATTATTATTTAATTAAATTTAAAAACAGCATTGTGTCCCCCTCATTTTTGATAACCAGTGAAGCTAAAGCAGACAGCTGGGGGCTGATATTCTTAGGCTGTTAAGGAGCTATAGATATTGCACCCTTTCAGTCTAAAAATAGCAATTTGCAGCCACCCCAGAAAAGGCGCATCTATTACATGCACCAACTCTGGTGCTTTGCCCAGCTCTTCTCACTTGTCATGGGGTGGTGGCAAGTGGGGTAATATTTGTGGGATTGATGTCACCTTTATATTGTCTGGTGATATCAAGTCCAGGGGTTAGTAATGGAGAGGCATTTATAAGATACCTCTCTATTTCTAATCCCATAGTCATATTGGAAACAAAAATAGCCAGAATAAAGTCCTTTATATTAAATAAAAATCCATACCCTGTTTTACAAATTTATTTAAAAATAACAAAGTTATACTCATTTTAAACCCAACCCATTAATTATTTATTGATTGATTTACATATTCTTGACATTTCTAAGCAAAGATAAAGGTGCCATTTAAGTATCCTGGTTGTAACAGCATCAGACAATCATGGGTATATGCTAACTAGAACTACAACTGTCTCCCAATATTTCCCAGGATCAGACAGAGAGAACTTAATCACATGAGGAGATGGTCTGTTTCACTTTCTTTTCCAGTCTCAGCCCTGCCCCTTCAGGTCACATGATGGTGGCATCACCCCATGTCCTTTTCCACTCATCTCCACTCCCCTGACCAATGTGACCATCTGCGTTTAAGGATGGAGTTTACAAGCTGCACAGGCTCTCTGCCATACAGCTGGAAAGGCAGCTCTGATCTGTGAGTACTAGTAGCACACTCGGGGTGGCAGCCATAGCAAGTAATGAAAATTGCTTTAAAAAACTCTGACTGATATGCACTTAGCAGCCTGATCAAGGTTTCAAATATTGCTCTAGTAGGAGTGTCACTGCCAGTAATGCATGCTGGATGTGAGTTCCCTGTGTTTCAAGAATTGTATTATCTTCACTGCATACACATTCAGTGATTCAGTGGAATGGCATTAGGTGACTATAACTGTGTTTGTTCTTTCTAAATAAAAAAATAAAAGTGTGTTTTGTTTTGTTTTATTTCAAATTAAAGACTTTATTCTGTCTGTGTCTTTATTTTCCATATAAGTATAGGATTAGTAATGGAGAGGTGTCTTATAGACACCTCTCCATTACTAAGCCATGGGTTTGATGTCACCTGACAATACAAAGGTGACATCAACCCCACAAATATGAACCCAACTTGCCACCGCTACAGGGTAAGTGAGAAGAGCCTAATAGATGCACCTTTTCTGGGCAGCTGCAGGCTGCTATTTTTAGGCTAGGGGGGCCAATATCCATGGCATCTTACCAGCCTGAAAATGCCAGCCCCAGCAGTCTGCTTTAGCAAGGCTGGTTGTCAAAAATGGGGGGAGATCCATGCCATTTTTTCTAATTATTTATTTAAATAATTTAAAAAATCAGAGTGGGGACCCCTCTATTCTTGATAGCTAGCCTTGCTGAAGCTGACAGCTGAGGGTTGCAGCTCCAAGCTGTGAGTTTTGCCTGTCTGGTTATCAAAAATACAGGGAATCAAAAATACTCCCATCAGCTACTCCTGCTCTCACTGTTATTAGTGGCAGCAAGCGTGGGCTGATGGGAGCAGTAGTCCCATCAGCTGACACCGTTGACCGGAAGTGAACTTTATACCTCATATCACAGCTTCTGGCTCATGCTGTCATTTGACAGCATGGTAACCATGACTGTTTGACCAGCAGTGATGATTTTACCGCCGATCAGAAGCGGTGTTTGTCGCGCTGCCATACAGATGACAGCGGGACAAACACCTGGTGTTCAGGGGGCCAAACCCAAACAGTAACAAGGACTTCCTGGTGAAGTCCGTGTTCGGTGTCCATGACCGAACAGTAGGTGTTCAGTACGGATGCCAAACTTTACTGTTTGGGTTCGCCCATCTCTCACAAATCCTCATTAAAGAGAAGCTATAATCAGAAAATTACCTATTCATTAAATCATGTTTTTGTGTTAAATGTGACTTTTAAAATTTTTTGGCACGTTTCTCATATCATGATCTTTATTATATAGAACAAAATTTGTCATTTTTGAATTTTTATACTGATCACATTTGATTTTTAGACCCTTACTTCCTGTCATTTACAATGAAAGTGACAATGACAAGTAACACTTCAATTCACAGCTGATAACACAGGATTCACCAATCCCTTTAAGTGAAGTTGACTCTGCTCATGTTCCCTTCACAATGACCTTTAGACAGGGTCAGTAGATACAAAAAATAAATTCCAGCTATGATGGCTGTTGTTATGTACATGTGTTGTTTCATAAAAGAAAAGGATGTGTGAGTCTAAAAAAGCCCCAGTGGCTAATGTGAAAATTGCAAGATGTCATTTTTTTTACCACACTGTAATATGAAAAAATACATTTAACAAAAGAAAAAGATTTAATCAATGCTCATTTTCTGATTATGGTTTTTTTTTAAATAAAAAATTGTATGACTCTGGAAATATAGTTTCGTACAGGCAGGTTTATTGTTCCCAGCTTTTTTTAGTTAATGGCTTATCAGATGGATAGGTCAACATTAGTGTTGAGCGATACCGTCCGATACTTGAAAGTATCGGTATCGGAAAGTATCGGCCGATACCGGCAAAGTATCGGATCCAATCCGATACCGATACCCGATACCAATACAAGTCAATGGGACTCAGGTATCGGACGGTATTCCTGATGGTTCCCAGGGTCTGAAGGAGAGGAAACTCTCCTTCAGGCCCTGGGAACCATATTAATGTGTAAAAGAAAGAATTAAAATAAAAAATATTGCTATACTCACCTGTCCGACGCAGCCGGGACCTCAGCGAGGGAACCGGCAGCGTTGTTTGTTTAAAATTCGCGCTTTTACTTGGTTACGTGAGGTCCCGGCTTGTGATTGGTCAGGGCGGCCATGTTGCCGGGACGCGGACCAATCACAGCAAGCCGTGACGAAATTACGTCACGGCTTGCTGTGATTGGTCCGAGTCCCGGCAACATGGCCGCCATTAACCAATCACAAGCCGTGACGTCACGGGAGGCTGGACATGCGCGTATTTTGAAAAGCGCGCGTGTCCAGCCTGCAGTGACGTCCCGGCTTATGATTGGTCACGGCGCCATGTTGCCGGGACGCGGACCAATCACAGCAAGCCGTGACGAAATTACGTCATGGCTTGCTGTGATTGGTCCGAGTCCCGGCAACATGGCCGCCATTAACCAATCACAAGCCGTGACGTCACGGGAGGCTGGACACGCGCGCTTTTCAAAATACGCGCATGTCCAGCCTCCCGTGACGTCCCGGCTTGTGATTGGTTAATGGCGGCCATGTTGCCGGGACGTCACTGGAGGCTGGACACGCGCGCTTTTCAAAATACGCGCATGTCCAGCCTCCCGTGACGTCACGGCTTGTGATTGGTTAATGGCGGCCATGTTGCCGGGACGCGGACCAATCACAGCAAGCCGTGACGTAATTTCGTCACGGCTTGCTGTGATTGGTCCGCGTCCCGGCAACATGGCCGCCCTGACCAATCACAAGCCGGGACTTCACGTAACCAAGTAAAAGCGCGAAATTTAAACAAAGAACGCTGCCGGTTCCCTCGCTGAGGTCCCGGCTGCGTCGGAGGGTGAGTATAGCGATATTTTTTATTTTAATTCTCTTTTTTACACATTATTACATTAATGTTGTTGCGATACCCGATACCCGATATCACAAAAATATCGGATCTCGGTATCGGAAATTCCGATACAGCAAGTATCGGCCGATACCCGATACTTGCAGTATCGGAATGCTCAACACTAGTCAACATTCAACAATATTATTTTAGTGGAGGTCCAACTGTCAGCACCACCCTCTATCAGCTGTTTAAAAAGATTGTTGAGGTCATGAGAACAATGCAACCTTTGAAATGCTTACAAAGCTTCATACTGCACAATGCCATATCTGCTGCAGTGACTATGCTTGGTATTGCTTCTTTGTCTCATTCACTTGAAGGGCAGGCTACCAAACTTAAATAGTTAGTTTTAATTTGTGTCTTCAGGAGCACACTGCTTCCGAGCCTCCCCATTTTCATGTTGCTGGGGCAGGCACTCCTCATTAAATGAAAGTTTTGGTTGAGCAGCATTGTCCTTCTGCAAATCTGAATTTTCAATTTCAGGTCTGAATGTGTGCTTGCTATAAAGTCTACACTGCTAACTAAAAATTTGAATAAGAAAATAGTTTCTTTAAACAAGCGCACAGCTCAGAAACTAATAGGGTATGTGAGCAGTGATTAGATTGACTGGTCTGGTTTAGCAGCCAATGGGTGGAGGTAATAATTTTTCATGACTGATAACAAAACTTAGAATTAAGAGCTGGAAGGGTGGAGGAGGTAAGTCAAGGGGGACTGATGAGCCACATTGTCTAACTGCTCTATATAAATTAATAGGCTGGAAAGAGGAGACTGGAATCTCATGAGTTAACTCTTTAGCCTTGGTGGTTGGTTATCTTTGGAATGAGCTGTAAACAATGTAACACAAAAGCTTTCATAGCAGAACAACATCAGATAGAGAAAACAAGTCGTTAGGAAACTTGCTTATTTTCATGCTATCTAAGGAATTATACCAATTTTATAAAATGAGAATAACCCTTTAAATATACGTTTAACTTTTTTAATCTTTTTTTTCCACCACTTTAATACTGATGACATATCCATCAGCTGTTTGCAGCATCAGCAGAGCCATACAGTGTATGGAACTGAACATCACTGATCCATCAAACTGTTTAATAGTAACTAACAGGTACTACAGTTCAACTCCCTACAGCGCCTACAAATAAAGTGTGATGGAGTAGGAGTGTTCCGCTCTTTAAACTGTTTACATCCGAAAATGCCCTAGGATACTTCAACAATATCAGAGTTGTGGAAAACTCCTATAATGAGATCTAAAACACGTTTGATGCATGCTTTCTCTAGTAGCCTAGTTCTAGGCTTCAACAATGTTTGTAGATTTGTATCAGAGAGAAAAAAACTATAATATGCAAAAAATCAGCACTAAATTGTTATATCTAAAAGCAAAAGGATGTTCAATCTTTGAGACATTCAATTTAAACCGTATGTGTGTGAAGGATCCTTAAGGTACCGTCACACTAGGCGATATCGCCAGCAATCCGTGACGTTGCAGCGACCTGGATGGCGATATCGCTGTATTTGACACGCAGCAGCGATCTGGATCCCGCTGTGAAATTGCTGGTCGCTGCTAGAAGGTCTGCACATTATTTGGTCGCTAGGTCGCCGTGTATCGCCGTGTTTGACAGCAAAAGCGACGATACCAGCGATATTTTACACTGGTAACCAGGGTAAACATCGGGTTACTAAGCGCAGGGCCGCGCTTAGTAACCCGATGTTTACCCTGGTTACCAGCGTAAAAGTTAAAAAAACAAACAGTACATACTCACCTGCGCGTCCCCCAGCCTCTGCTTCCTGACACTAAAGCGCCGGCCCTAAACTGAAAGTGAAAGCAACAGCGGTGACGTCACCGCTCTGCTGTTAGGGCCGGAGCTCAGTCAGCGTCAGGATGCAGAGGCTGGGGGACGCGCAGGTGAGCATGTACTGTTTGTTTTTTTAACTTTTACGCTGGTAACCAGGGTAAACATCGGGTTACTAAGCGCGGCCCTGCGCTTAGCAACCCGATGTTTACCCTGGTTACCCGGGGACCTCGGCATCGCTGGTCGCTGGAGAGCGGTCTGTGTGACAGCTCTCCAGCGACCACACAGCGACGCTGCAGCGATCGGCATTGCTGTCGCTATCGCTGCAGCGTCGCTTAGTGTGACGGTACCCTTAGAGTTCCATTTGTATGCTAAAATATTTATATGACGAAGACATCCTAATATATAGTGTGCATTTAAAAAGTATTGTCGTATTGTCTGCTTGCTTTACAAGCAAAAGTTATTTGTTCAAATGGATTTCATCCTTCATCACTCGAGAAAGGTCCTATGTGAACTGAAATGTTACACATGGGTGAATAAAGCTCACTTTATTTTAGTGTAATCCACCTAGAGTGCTGCCATTTTTTGCATTTATATGTAGGGAAAGGGGAAATAAAGAGAGGTGAGGGGGAGGGAGAGAGGAGAGAGGCGAAAAAGAAAGGGAGAGAGCATAAATGTGAAACATATTGAGAAAAGGGAGATACAGAGAAAGTGAGAAAGAGAGTGATAGAGGGAAAGAGGGGAGCGATGAGACAGAGTAATTTATTAAACACACTTTAATAACATACTTTTTTTATAGATTAAAAATGACAGCGATAATTTTTTTTTTTAGCTGTTCGTTCTTTTTTTGGACACAACTATTTGACCTTTCTTTCTTCCTATAATGAAAAGCAGAATGAAAGTTTCAAAGCCTTTACAGTACTTGCAATTCTTGGCTTTTATTCCTTTCTTTTAGCCTCTGAACTTTTTCCAGGCTAGATATACTATGTTTACTGTAAATTAGATCAAGGCCCAGTACAGAGAATGATGTCAAACTATCAACATAGATGCTGTGACATTTCTTTGATCATGTCTTTAATATTTTATGGTCCCAGTCCTTTTCATAAACTTTAGTCATTAAAATTACTACCCATCATTATCCTTTCTTAATGCCATGGCACTATAAGATAGTTCTAAAGCTTGTAGTAATGGTTAAGTGATAAACTCTCTTAAAAAGGTTACATTTTAAACCATTAAGCGTGTCGGTAACCTTCATCAACCCTTTACACTTTTTTTCTCTTTTTTTTTCAAAATTCTAACAAAGATACCATGTGAACATTGTACAGTATATAGGTTTTGTAAAGATGGTGCATACATTTATGTTTATAAATGCTGCTGATAAACAAAATAACAATAAAAAATGACAGTAATAAAAAGAAAATGGCCTTAGTTCTTGATTCATCATTTCAGAATGCTATTACCATTGTATTGCAGCAAAGTTCATTACACTGCTCAAAAAAACTAAAGGGAACAATTAACCAACAGAATATAACTCCAAGTAAATCAAATTTCTGTGAAATCAAACTCTCCACTTAGGAAGCAACACTGTTTGACAACCTATTTCACATGCTTTGGTGCAAATGGAATAGACAACAGATGGAAATTATTGGCAATTATCAAGACACACTCAATAAAGGAGTGGTTCTGCAGGTGGGGACCACAGACCACATCTCAGTACCAATGCTTTCTGGCTGATGTTTTGGTCACTTTTGAATGTTGGTTGTGCTTTCACACTCATGGTAGCATGAGATGGACTTTAGATAAAGTGAGAAGTAGAGATGAAGGATTAAAGGAAAGGAAAAGTAAGCAAATGTGCCTAATGTCCCCACCATTTAGGTCCAATCATCACCCTGTTTAGGACATTGCATGATTAGATTAGTTGAACACTGCATAGAGAATAGAGAGTAGATAAATTGCTGTCACTTCCACATCTTGGATCTTGAAAGAGCCAAGAAGTTTGCTCCACACCACTTGAAGAACCAGTACAATAAACTAAATGTAGTTGTTGGGGGTCAGCCACAGATTTTGCATAGACTTAGGAGCTTTAAAAGAGTATTTATATTTAAATGAAGGTGTAGTCTTTACATAAATGTGTATAGGAGATGTAAGTCCCACAAATGAGACCTGCATGTGTCTCATGAATGTGGCACCATCATGCTACAGATGTCAGTGGAGAGATGGTTAAAATTTACATAAAAATAAATGGAAATTTCGACAATCTCTCCCACTGACAACACTGAATTCTTAGTATAGATGTAGGACCCATTGTCACATTTTCTACTCATGTATGACATATCCCATGGATTTGCTATGAATATAGGATATGGGAATACCCCTTTAGGTTATGTCAGTTAAATGCATGCTATTCTTGTTTGTGCATTTTATAGTGGTTGTTAAAAAAGGACTAATGATATGTTTGTGTGTATCCTTTTAAAATATTGCAGAAGTATAATTTTTATTTTTCACTTGTAGTTTGACTATCTAAATTCATGGTACTTCATAAACTTTTCAAAATTATTAGAAGAGAATGTTTTGACTAAGAGTCTACGTAGATCTACATCTGGCCATGTACTTACTCATCTAGTGATTGCTTTATTTCCATAAGGCACATGTTATACTTGCGTTAGGTTTTTTTGCCACTGTAGAACCTCAACATTTTTGCTATGATTTAGGAAGAACTGCAGCAAGAGAATACATATTTGCTATGATGACGGCACAAAAATGCAACTCAGCAGCGACATGTCATGCTAAGCAATTTTTAGTTAAGGGAACTGGACTTCTATATACCTGTTGTAGATTAACAAACTAGCATGCCCTGAATGTTATTTATGGAAAGGAAACCTTTAGGGAACAAAGTTATCCGTGACCTTGGTGATGAAGTGACTTCCTAATTAAAGCTAATTACAAGTTTCAACATCTTTAGCGGCAATAATAACAACCAAATGTTTCCTGCCTGGACTTTGATATCAATCTTTCACATCAATGTTGAGAAATCTTAGCCTTCACTTCTTGCACAACTGATTTCTTAACATTTGTGGATGAAGTTACTCTTTTAGGTTTTAAAAATTATCTTTAGAATTTATGCATTAGATGTCTTTTTAAGGTAGGCGACTCCACCAAGTGTATCAAGAGGAAGATGTTCCAGGAAACACATTTTTTTCCCGAAGCGACTATTGGTTATTTTTCTGCTATTTCCTGATCACCTTTTTTCCTTTTTCACACAATTTATTGGCTTATTTTTAACTCATGTTTTCTGATCAAATTTTTTTTCAACTCCATAGAATATTAGCAGCTTTAATGCTAAGATGCTGGAAGAATGCTTAACCCCTTAACCACCAGAACTATTTCCATTTTTGTTTTTTTGCTCTTGTCCTTCCCAGAGCCATAACTTTTTATTTTTCCATCAATACGGCCATGTGAGGGCTCATTTTTTGCAGGACGAGTTGTACTTTTGAACGACACCATTGGTTTAACCATGTCGTGTACTAGAAAACAGGAAAAAAATTCCAAGTGGGGTGAAATTGCAAAAAAAGTGCAACCCCACACTTGTTTTTTGTTTTGCTCAGATTGCCTCTAATGTAGTAGAATTACAGCATGGCTATTAGCTCAAGGAGACCTCTGATTGTCATGCTGACGCACCAATGACCCCCGATCACGTGTGCACATTTCAGGCCGGATGGCTGGAGCGATTGTTAAATGCCACTGTCAGAGTTTAACAGCGGCATTTAACTAGCTAATAGGCATGGGCGGATTGCGGTTCCACCGACTCCTATTGCAAGCACATGCCAGCTGTTTAAAACAGCTGAGATGTCCCGGTTTTGATGCAGGCTCACCGCCAAAGCCTGCATCAAAGCGGGGGTACTGCCGTCGGACATACTATTCCACCTGATGGCATAAAGGGGTTTAAAAGACGCCAAATAATCTATTTAGCTTTCTAATTAATTTGTATTGTAAAGTATAATGCAATCTTTTAACCTCTTTCCATTTTTATAATCCTGATGCAATTAAAAAATGCTCAATAGCATGAACATAGGAACAGAAAATCATCTTTACATAAAAATGCATATGTTCCCCCTTTTAGGTGCTTTCTGTGAGTTTTTTCAGGCAGTTTTCGACATGTACACTACCGGTCAAAGGTTTAGGTTCACTTAGAAATGTCCTTATTTTTGAAAGAAAAGCACAGTTTTTTTCCAATGAAGCTAACATTAAATGATTCAGAAACACCCTCTATACATTTTTAATGTGGTAAATGACTATTCTAGCTACAAATGTCTGGTTTGTAATGCAATATCTTCATAGGTGTATAGAGGCCCATTTCCAACAACCAACACTCGAGTGTTCTTATGGTACTTTGTGTTTGCTAACTGTGTAAGAAGGCAAATGGATGTTAGAATACCATTGAAAACCCTTGTGCAAGTATGTTAGCACAGCTGAAAACAGTTTGGCTGACTAGAGAACCTATAAACCTGACCTTCCTTTGAGCTAGTTGAGAATCTTGAGTATTACATTTGTAGGTTCCATTAAACTGTCAAAATGGCCAGAAAAAAGAACTTTTATGTGAAACTCGACGGTCTATTCTTGTTCTTAGAAATGAAGGCTATTCCATGCGAGAAATTGCCAAGAAACTGAAGATTTCCTACAACGGTGTGTACAACTCCCTTCAGAGGAGAGCACAAACAGGCTCTAATCAGAGTAGAAAGAGGAGTAGGAGGCCTCGCTGCACAACTGAGCAAGAAGACAAGTATATTAGAGTCTGTTGTTTGAGAAATCGATGCTTCGTAGGTCCTCAACTGGCAGCTTCATTAAATAGTACACTCAAAATGTCAGTGTCAGCGTCTACAGTGAAGAGGTGACTCCGGGATGCTGGCCTTCAGGGAAGAGTGGCAAAAAAAAGCCATATCTGAGACTGGCTAATAAAAGGAAAAGATTAATATGGGCAAATGAAAACAGACATTGGACAGAGGAAGACTGGAAAAAAGCGTTATGGACAGATGAATCCAAGTTTGAGGTGTTTGGATCACACAGAAGAACATTTGTGAGACGCAGAACAACTGAAGAGATGCTGGAAGAGTGCCTGACACCATCTGTCAAGCATGGTGGAAGTTGTGATGGTCTGGGATTGCTTTGGTGCTGGTAAAGTGGGAGATTTGTACAAGGTAAAAGGGATATTGAATAAGGAAGGCTATCACTCCATTTTGCAATGCTATGCCATACCCTGTGGACAGCGCTTGATTGGAGCCAATTTCACTCTACAACAGGACAATGACACAAAGCACATTTCCAAATTATGCAAGAACTATTTAGGGAAGAAGCAGGCAGCTGGTATTCTATCTGTAATGGAGTGGCCAGCACAGTCACCAGATCTCAACCCCATTGAGCTGTTGTGGGAGCAGCTTTACCGTATGGTATGCAAAAGGTGCCTATCACGCCAAACCACCTTGTGGGACTGGCTTCTGGAAGCATGGGGTGAAATTTCTCCAGATTACCTCAGCAAATTAACTGCTGGAATGCCAAAGGTCTGCAATGCTGTAATTGCTGCAAAGGGAGCATTCTTTGACAAAAGCAAAGTTTGAAGGAGAAAATTATTATTTCAAATAAAAAATATTTTTTTGAACCTTTTCAATGTCTGGGCTAGATTTTCAATTTATTTGGCAACTCATTTGATTAATAAAAGTATGAGTTTTTATGGAAAACACAAAATTGTCTGGGTGACCCTAAACTTTTGAACGGTAGTGTAACTGCTTGAAAAAGACATCGTGATCACATGCTCTTACTGCGAACAAGCCAAGATTTATGACTATGGCAACATAAACCTTTAGTTAAGTGTTTGCAGAACTGTTCTAGAAAGCTGGACCTTTGTATTGCCAGCAATACATTGCACTTCAGCTTGCAGACAATTAACAGACATACTTCTTACTCACGTACCCTTTGCTATGACTTTACTGTGCTTATTATGCCAATATTGTGACATAAAATTATAGGATCATCGAATGTTAGAGTTGGAAGGGACATCAAGGGTAATCTTGTCCAACCCCCTGCTCAATGCAGGATTCACTAAACCATCTCTGACAGATGTCGGTCCAGCCTCTGTTTAAAGACTTCCATTGAAGGAGAAATCTTGAGGCAGCCTGTTCCACTCATTGATCACCCTCATTGTCAAAAAATGTTTTCTAATATCTAATCTGCCTTTTTTGCTGCTGCATCACAGTGTTGACACATGTGCAGTCTGTGATCTATTAATAAAGCTGCTGTCTTTTTCACACGTGCTGTTGCTTATTTCTATTCCTCCCATTCTGTTGATGTCATTTTCATTTTCCTTGCTCAGATGTAGAATCTTGCATTCCTACCTGTTAAATACCATTCTATTAGTTGCTGCCCATTGTTCAAGTTTATCTAGAGCCTTCCGAATCCTTTCTATGTCTTTTCTAGTGTTAGCTACACTTTCTAGCTTTGCATGGTCTTCAAATTTGATTAATCTACCTTCAGTTCCCTTATCTAGATCATTTATAAAAATGTTGAACAACACTGGGGCCAAGACAGAGCATTGTGGTTCCACACTTGAAACACTCTTTCAATTGGCTGTTCAACCATTTATCACCACTCTTTGAGTATGAGCACTGAGCCAGTTGATGAAACCACCTAATCATAGCCTTGTAAATCGCATGCTTGGTCATTTTTTCAATGAAGTTAATATGAAATGCTTTATCAAATGCTTTGCTGAAGTCAAGATATACTATATTTACCACATTTCCCTGCTTCACCCAGTCAGTGATTCCATCATAGAAGGAATTTAAATTAGACTGGCATGACTTGTTTGCTACAAACCCATGCTGGCTCTGGTTAGTTACCGTATTTTGATGCATTCTTATCCAAGTACTTACATAAATGCTGTTTAATAATTTGTTCAAAGATCTTTGCTGGCCTAGAAGAAAGGCTCACTGGCCTGTAATTTTCTGTCTCCATCTTCTTTCCTTTATTGAAGATAGGGAAATGTGTCCTTCTCCAATCTTCTGGATCTTCTCCTGTTCTCCAGGATTTTTCAAAGATTCTGGCTACTGGTTCTGCAATCTCCTCTGCTAACCATTTCAGTACCCTAGGATGTAATTCATTTGGACCAGCAGATTTAAATTAATTTAAATTAGCTAAGTATTCCTTCACTTTCTCTTTGTTTATAGATAGTGTAGATTATTTTATTCCTTCGATAGCACCTGGAAGATCAATTGATGTTATATTTGCTTTCTGGGACAACACAGATGCAAAATAGGAATTTAAAGGGAACCTGCCACACTCCCCCCCCCCCCGGTGTTTGAAACTAAAAGAGCCACTTGTGCAGCAGTAATGCTGTATTCTGACAAGGTGGCTCTTTTAGTTATTGGTGCTGTAACTGCAGATATAATCCATTTTGTAATTCAGTCCTGGAGGCAGGCCTTTCCCCCCTGCTGCAGACGCCACACAGCCATCACTCAAGTCCGCCTCCTCAGCGCTGTTTTGAAATCAGCCGGCGCCTGTGCTCTTTTGTCATACCTTGGGCAGGCGCAGTGAGCGCTGCCCGTCCTCTGTCCTCATATGCGCCTGTGCAGCTGCCCTGCTTGGGAATCCCAGCCCCGCAGTGTGAATAAATCAGAAGACACTGTGGGGCTGGGATTCCCAGGCAGGGCGGCCGCACAGGCGCAGTCAGCTAGACTGCATATGAGGACAGAGGACGGGCAGCACTCACTGCGCCTGCCCAAGGCATGACAAAAGAGCGCAGGTGCCAGCTGATTTCAAAACAGCGCTGAGGAGGGGTCGCCTGGCGCCAAGAAGACTTGAGTGATGGCTGTGTGGCGTCTGCAGCAGGGGGGGGAAAGGCCTGCCTCCAGGACTGAAGAAAGGTATTTAGGACAAATTACAAAATGGATTATTTCTGAAGTTACAGCACCAATAACTAAAAGAGCCACCTTGTCAGAATTGCACAAGGTGGCTCTTTTAGTTTCAAACGCCTGGGGGGGGTGACAGGTTCCCTTTAAAAGCCTTCTCAGCATTATTTTTGATCACCTTACCCTTTCCATCCTGTAAAAATCCTATAGCATATTTGACTTTTCTTTTGCTTTTGATGTACCCCCAAAATCCTTTTTTATTGCAGTTAGTCTCCCTTGCAAGCCTTACTTCATTACTGCCTTTAGCTCTTCTAACGCTTGCCCTGCATTCCCTGCAAACAGCATAATATTCTTCTTTAGATATGCAGGTCTTCTTTATATTAACTGCTTTTGGTATGCCATAGTATCCTTGTCTAATGACTCTGCATCTGCAGTGTATTGCAATCTATAAAGAAATCACTGTTATGCACACAGCACAACATAAACAATATAGATTACTTATAGGCAGAACAAATTAACAACAGTCTTTCATAAACTAGACAGTCTGTTAGTTAACATGGAACAAGTAACCATTTAGAGAATACAACTAGTGTTCATAAGTACCATAATTTTCTGACTATAAGACGCACCGGACCATGAGATGTACCCCAAATTTTAGGGAGGATAATAAAAAAAAAGTTTTTTTTATAACATGGGGTTCCATCATGTAGTCTGAATTTATCTTACCTGGGGGGCAGCAGCAGTGGAGCGGCGTCATAGGAAACAAGGTCCCTTCCTCAGGTTGCCGGCAGTGGCAGAAGTGGAGCAATGCAATGCTGCGGGGCCTGGGTGGGAGAAGTGGCTGCCCCAGAGATGCGATGCTATGGGCCCAGTGTCGGCAATAAGGCAGAGCAGATGCCATGGGCTTCAGAGAAAGGGCTACCTGGGATGGCGTTTGCGCAGATTAAGATCTCAGCCAGGCTGAGATCCCAGTCTGCGCAGGCTCTGCCAGAGGTGGCTACAGCTTCGGAAAATAGCACTCCTCTCTGCCTCGCTACCGACACTGGGCCTGCAGCATCGCACCTCTTCTGTCGCCACCAGTTTCTTGAGGAAAGGACCCTGCCTCCTGTGATCCCACTCCACCACTGCCGCAAAGCCCCAGTAAGCTACATTTGGACTATAAGACCCAGTCCCCATTTTCCCCAAAATTTTGAGGATCTCTACAAAAAAAATAACATTTTTATGAAAGGACAAGGGCCTATACAACAATACTGCTACTTCTGAATGTAAAAACATGCTGACAGCATTCACTGTCCTTACAAATGTGTTTCCTATTCATGAACTGTGACATCACTGTATTTATTATCCCAGTACTATGACATCATGTTTTATTAGTTTTGGGATCTGAAATTATTGTAATTTTTGCATGGTGTGTGCTATTGTGATGTATTTATACCATCACTTTGTTTTCCATTTAGTGACATCACTTTTTTAGTATTTCTCTTGTAGCTGCACTGTGTTTATTGTCCCAATAGAGGGATATCATTGTGTGTATTATTTATGTTTAGAGATGGGTGGACCACTGGATGTTCAGGTCTGGTGGGTTCATCCGAACAGTTAAAAAAAAGTTCAGGTTCGGCTACCAGAACAGTACCCGGACCCGAATCTCATTCACTTGAATAGGGGCCCGAACATACCGTGTTTGCCAAGCTGTCATGTGCATGACAGTGCGGCAAACACTGCTTCTGATCGTCAGAAAAATCATTACCGCCGGTCAGAGATCCGAGGTTCCCATGCTGTCAAATGACAGCGTAAGACCGCAGCTGTAATCGGAGGTATAAAAATTACCTCCGGTCACTGGCATCAGCTGATGGGACTACTGCTCCCATCATCCTATGTTTGCTGCTGCTATTAACAGCAAGAGCAGGAGCCGTTGGTGGGAGTATTTATCAGCCGGCGTCTGCGCTCTAAATAAATAATTTAAAAAAACAGCGTGGGTTCCCCTGTATTTTTGATAAGCAGTCTGGCAAAACTGGCAGCTGGGGGCTGCAACCCTCAGCTGTGAGCATTAGCAAAGCTGTTTATCAAGAATACATGTGCTCTGTTTTTTTTCAATTATTTAAATAAATCCACATGCATGTCACTTGACAAATGGTAAGGTTATTAATATTAGATTAAATATAGACAAAGGAATGGAACTCACCAGGCTATTTTTTCAGACTTTATTGCAGCATCTTCTGAGGGAGAATGGGAACAGGGGTGCGTGAATGATGACAATTGTTTTGCACAAGTGCTCTTTGATGGGTCACACAAGCAAAGGGAAGTGACGGGGGATTAAAAACCTGTGTGAAGGTATGCTCCTCCCCCCCTGATTTCCCTACTACACAAGACAAAACAATGAATTTCTCAAATAACCACACATTAAAAAGAGTGTTATACACATTGTTAAAATTAAAAACAATAAGCCCAAGTAGATACTCTTTTTCCAAAAACTGGTCTTAGAGAAAGACAGACATGTCCACTCTTTCATTTAAACCAGTGGAGTCCAGCACCCATGTGTGCAATATCCACTGGGTTTCTCTTCTGAGTAGCAACTTATGCAGGTGGCCACCCTGCGAGGGCAGCGCTACTTTCTCTGAGCCGGCAAAGGTTAGAGTATCTGGATTACCCCCGTGAGTGTCCCTAATATGGTTTATCAAGCGTGGTACATAGTGTTGAGCATTCCGATACCGCAAGTATCGGGTATCGGCCGATACTTGCGGGTATCGGAATTCCGATACCGAGATCCGATACTTTTGTGGTATCGGGAATCGGTATCAGGATTAATATCAATGTGTGAAAGAAAGAATTAAAATAAAAAATAGGGATATACTCACCTCTCCGACGCAGCCTGGACTTTACCGCCGTAACCGGGAGCCGTTGTACCTAAGAATGCGCGCTTGAAGGGCCTTAGATGAGGTCACTGCACTCTGATTGGTCCGTAGCGGTCGCGTGACCGCTACGCGATCAATCACAAAGCAGCGACGTCACCTAAGGTCTTTCAAGCGCTTGAAATACCTTAGAAGACGTCACTGCTTTGTGATTGGTCGCGTAGCGGTCACGTGACCGCTACGCGACCAATCAGAAGCTGCGGACGTCTTCTAAGGTATTTCAAGCGCTTGAAAGACCTTAGGTGATGTCACTGCTTTGTGATTGGTCGCGTAGCGGTCACGCGACCGCTACGGACCAATCAGAGCGTAGTGACCTCATCTAAGGCCCTTCAAGCGCGCATTCTTAGGTACAACGGCTCCCGGTTATGGCGGTAAAGTCCAGGCTGCGTCGGAGAGGTGAGTATATCCCTATTTTTTATTTTAATTCTTTCTTTTACACATTGATATGGATCCCAGGGCCTGAAGGAGAGTTTCCTCTCCTTCAGACCCTGGGAACCATACAGGATACCGTCCGATACTTGGTGTCCCATTGACTTGTATTGGTATCGGGTATCGGTATCAGATTAGATCTGATACTTTGCCGGTATCGGCCGATACTTTCCAATACCGATACTTTCAAGTATCGGACGGTATCGCTCAACACTAGTGGTACACCTTTACCAGTTCTTACCGGTTGCTCTCTGAATCTGACAGATAACGGACGTATTGTCTTCCCTATATAGAAGAATTTACAGGGGCAAAATATTACATATACCACATGGGTAGTCTTGCAGGAGATAAAATCGAAAACAAGATGTGAAACCGCACCAAAGTGCAGGTTACGGCCTGTTATGTGTTGTGAACAAAATGGACAATGTTCACATCTGTGGTTGCATTTAGGGATATTAGAGCCTAACCAGTCATTCTGTTCCCTACCAATCTGATTCTGAACAAGAACATCCTTTAGGCTTGTACTTTTTCTACATGAGAATAATGGACCCTTTGATACAATATCTGATAAGTCCTTGTCACGATGAGAAAGATGAGAAATTTATTTTTAGTTTCCAGTATGGTCCTATGGACAATTTTATGGTCCGGCGGACTTATCAGATATTGTATCATGGAGATTCTATGTGGTGAATATGAGGATTCCATGGGGTGAACATGAGGATTCTATAGGGTGAACTTGGGGATTCTATGGGAGTGAACATGGGGATTCTATGGGAGTGAACATGGGGATTCTATGGGGTGAATATGGGGATTCTATGGGGTGAACATGGCGATTCTATGGGGGTGAAAATGGGGATTCTATGGGGGTTCTATACATGCCGTATGTAGGGAGGCTGTGTGGGGCTCATGCCGTATGTAGGGAGGCTGTGTGGGGCTCATGCCCGAAATGGGGGACTGTGTGGGGCTCATGCCGTATATAGGGAGGCTGTGTGGGGCCCATGCCGCATATGTAGTAGACTGTGTGAGGCTCATTCTGTATATAAGGGGCTGTGGGGGTTCAAAGATATATAGGGGGTGTCAGCATACTTAATTATGCTCAATATTAAGCTATACAATTAATATTAATAAATTAATATTGAGTAGAATTGATTTCAAGCTAATATATTAGTTCGGCCCTCCACAACAGTCATGGTCTCTCATGTGGCCCCTTGGGAAAATTAATTGCCCACCCCTGCCTTAGAGGAATGTGGAAATACCAGGCACAATCCTCTCGTTTTGCCCGGCTCTTACCATATATATATATATATATCTTTTTATTTTCTAGCTATTTATCTCAGTTGCAATGGCTTATTTATTATGTGCAATGCCGTGCATTATTACATAGTTTGCTCTTTTTTAAGCATAGTAACAACCATTGTTAAACATTGTACTTACTTTTTATACTTCGTGTCATCCATTTTTATTGTCCTCCCTTATTATTTACAGTGCTGACTAGAGAAAAAAAATTGCACAGTGTAAACCCTCATTGATCATTTCCCAAATGTGTAAAAGAGGAGCTCTGTGCTCATCACATGACCTATCTATTTTGTAACAGATTCAAAGGATTGTGATGAATAATAAATGCTCACACGAGAATTGAGTAAACTAAAATTAATTTACTTAATAAATTATAAGAACAATAAAGTAAAATAAATACATGTGCATCAAAACAAGCATTATTCATACATTACATTATCCACGCATTCCTTGACAACGAAACCACAAAAACACTAGTGCACGCCCTTATCATCTCCCGCCTTGACTACTGCAACCTCCTACTCTCAGGCTTCCCCTCTAGCACTCTGGCACCACTCCAATCCATCCTACACTCTGTTGCCCGACTAATCTACCTGTCTCCCCGCTACTCCCCAGCCTCTCCCCTATGCCAAGCCCTTCACTGGCTTCCTATCATCCAGAGACTCCTGTTCAAAACCCTTACTATGACATACAAAGCCATCCACAACCAGTCTCCTCCATATATCTGTGACATGGTCTCCCAGTAGTTACCTACACGCAACCTTCGATCCTCACAAGATCTCCTTCTCTACTCCCCTCTTATCTCTTCTTCCGACAACCGCATCCAGGACTTCTCCTGTGCTTCCCCCATACTCTGGAACTCTCTACCCCAACACATCAGACTCTCGTCTACCATAGAAACCTTCAAAAAGAACCTGAAGACTCACCTCTTCAAACAAGCCCACAGCCTGCAGTGATCCTCAACATACTGAACCACCGCACAACCAGCTCCAAACTATCCTAGTGTATCTTCACCCATCCCCTGCAGACTGTGAGCCCTCGTGGACAGGGTCCTCCCTCCTTCGGTACCTGTTAGTGCCTTGTTTTTTGCTCATGTTTACTGTATTTGTCTATATTTGCCCTTTTCACATGTAAAGTGCCATGGAATAAATGGCGCTATAAAAATGCATAATAATAATAATAATAATAATTATGGTAGAAGTCCATTAGTCTGTGTTAATTTCCATCTCTCTCTTCATCTCTCTGTCTCTGTCACATCTCCAACCTGCTGTGTCTGTGTCCCTCCCAAAAAGTTCAGTCCTCTTTTTATATGTTAAAACTGTCTATTGAAACTTCTCTAAAGGCTTTGATCTTCCATGGTATGTGTACTAGAAACTTAACAGTCTCCATTTAACATATAATTAACAGGATAGCATCTTTGGGAAAGTTCTAATTAGTTGACTCTCATTGAAATGGCAAAGGTCCGTTGTTAGTAGATAAGTGTCAAGATTGTAACAGAAACTGGTTATTTGCTCTCCCTGAGCAATTGACTATCTGGTTTAGAACATTTCAGTTTCAATTACCTTTTGCTAACCTCTCCGAAAGTAAGTATATATATATACAGTACAGACCAAAAGTTTGAACACACATTCTCATTTAAAGATTTTTCTGCACTTTCATGACTATGAAAATTGTACATTCACACTGAAGGCATCAAAACTATGAATTAACACATGTGGAATTATATACTTAACAAAAAAGTGTGAAACAACTGAAATTATGTCTTATATTCAAGGTTCTTCAAAGTAGCCACCTTTTGCTTTGATGACTGCTTTGCACACTCTTGGCATTCTCTTGATGGGCTTCAGTGTGAATGTACAAATTTCATACTCATGAAAATACAGAAAAATCTTTAAATGAGAAGGTGTGTCCAAACGTTTGGTCTGTACTATATACAGGGGTTGGACAAAATAACACGTTATAAACATGCAAACCGTGACATACGGTAATGTTTTGAAGTTGATTATTTGTGTTATGTGATATGTGTATGTAAATTAACTGTTTGTTTTGCATAATTGTAAGAACATTGATGAGAACCTGATACCAATGGCAGACCTCTCGGATTTTCAAAGAGGCCAAATTGCTGGTGCTCGTATGGCAGGCACTAGTGTAACAGAAAGTGCCCGAATGCTTGGCGTGTCAAGAGGTACTGTCTCCAAAGTAATGACTGCATTTGAAAGAGAAGGAAAAATGTACGCAGCAAAGCACAGGTCCAGCTGAAAGTCAAAGTTGACTGAGTGAGACCATTGGACTCTAAAGCGAATTGTGAGAGAGGATCGCAAGACCACGGCTCCGAAAATCACGGCTAAGTTCATTGAACACCTACAGAACCCTGTTTCCATGAAAACTGTTCATCAGGAACTGCACAAATCTGGATTCCACAGAATGCAATTAGAAAACCGCTGCTCTCAATGACAAATGTTTCCAAGCATTGAGAGTGGTGTAGAAACCTCCAGAATTGGTACCTCGAGCAGTGGAAACATGTGATATTCTCAGACGAATTATCATTTACCCTATTTCCGACCTCCGGCCGAGTGTACTTTTGGAGACAGCTGAAAGAAGCATTCCATCCAGACTGCCTTCTCCCAACCGTAAAACATGGTGGAGGTTCTGTGATGATCTGGGGTGCTATTTCATGGAGATCCGCCGGGCCAATGATATCCCTTCATGGAAGAATTAACAGCCAAGATTATTTAGGCATTTTGGGCGACCAAGTGCATCCAATGGTTCAAGCACTGTTCCCGGAGGGGAACGCCATCTTTCAGGATGATAATGTAGCAATTCATACAGCTAGAATCATTAAAGCATGATGCGAGGAACATTCTAATGAAGTTGAGCATCTCACCTGGCCCCCACAATCCCCAGACCTCAACATTATTGAGCATGAATGGTCGCTTTTAGAGATTCAAGTTAGACGTCGATTTCCTCTGCCATCGTCGCTCAAGGAACTGGAGGATGTTTTAACAGAATAGGCTAAAATTCCTTTGGAAACAATTCAAACCTTGTATGAATCCATACCTCGGAGAACTGAGGCTGTAATCGCCGCAAAAGTTGGACCTACACCATATTAAACTTACTTTTGTTGATGTGTCCAGGTGTTTCCATTATTTTGTCCAACCCCTGTATATATATATATATATATATATATATATATATATATACACACAGTGCCTTCCGAAAGTATTCGGCCCCCTGGAACTTTTCAACCTTTTCCCACATATCATGCTTCAAACATTAAGATATCAAATGTAATTTTTTGATGAAGAATCAACATCAAGTAGAACACAATCTCAAAACTGACCTGACACATATGACCAGAATATAGGACAAGTTCTGGGGATGTGGAAGCTATACTGACCGCAATCCTGATCCTATCCACAAACACTAAAGGCAGCTGTGGAGCGTTCCTAAAATCCTAGATGCCTCGTTCACAGCCTGAGAAACTGACTACCCCTAGAGAGAAAGCAAAGACCTCACTTGCCTCAGAGAAATAACCCCAAAGTTATAGTCAGCCCCCCACAAATAATAACGGTGAGTTAAGGGGAAAAGACAAACGTAGAAATGAAACAGGTTCAGCAAATGAGGCCCGCTAACACTAGATAGACTGAAAATAGATAGGAGTCTGTGCGGTCAGTACAAAACTATCAAAAATAAACCACGCAGAGAATACAAGAACCCCCACACCGACTCACGATGTGAGGGGCACACTCTGCACCCCAGAACTAACCAGCAAGCGAAAAATCACATATAAGCAAGCTGGACTGAACTCATCATATACAGAGAAACGTTTTCAAGGAAATAATGAGCAAAATGAACAAACAAACTTAACTTCTCCAGCAGGAGACTGGTCACAAGGAATATTCAGGAGCTCACAGAAACAGGACTGAATACACCGACAGCAGGCAACAAATGAAGGTCCAGGTGAGTTAAATAGGCCCAGCAATATCGCTAAAGGCCACCAGAGGGAGCCCAAGAACAAACTCACACAGTACCACTCATGACCACAGGAGGGAGCCCGAAAACGGAATTCACAACAGTACCCCCCCCCCTTGAGAAAGGGTCACCGAACCCTCACCAGAGCTCCCAGGCCGATCAGGACGAGCCGAATGAAAGGCACGAACCAAATCGGCCGCATGGACATCGGAGGCGACAACCCAGGAATTATCCTCCTGACCATAGCCCTTCCATTTAACTAAGTACTGAAGCTTCCGTCTCGAAATACGAGAATCCAAGATCTTCTCCACCACATACTCCAACTCCCCCTCGACCAAGACCGGAGCAGGAGGGTCAACAGAAGGGACCACAGGCACCACGTATCTCCGCAACAATGACCTATGGAACACATTATGAATGGCAAACGATGTTGGGAGGTCCAACCGAAATGACACAGGGTTGAGGATTTCCAAAATCTTATAAGGACCGATGAAACGAGGCTTGAACTTAGGAGAGGAAACCTTCATCGGGACATAACGAGAAGACAACCATACCAAATTCCCCACACGAAGTCGGGGACCCACACAGCGACGGCGGTTAGAAAAGCGCTGAGCCTTCTCCTGGGACAACGTCAAATTGTCCACCACATGGTTCCAAATCTGCTGCAACCTATCCACCACAGAATCCACCCCAGGACAGTCAGAGGGCTCAACCTGACCCGAGGAAAAACGAGGATGAAACCCAGAATTGCAAAAGAACGGTGAAACCAAAGTAGCAGAACTAGCCCGATTATTGAGGGCGAACTCAGCCAATGGCAGAAAAGTCACCCAATCATCCTGATCAGCAGAAACCAAACATCTCAAATAAATTTCCAAGGTCTGATTAGTTCGTTCGGTTTGGCCATTCGTCTGAGGATGGAAGGCCGATGAAAAAGACAATTCAATGCCCATCTTAGCACAAAAGGACCGCCAAAATCTGGACACAAACTGGGATCCTCTGTCAGACACAATGTTCTCCGGAATACCATGTAAACAAACCACATTCTGAAAAAATAGTGGCACCAAATCGGAAGAGGAAGGCAGCTTAGGCAAAGGTACCAAATGGACCATTTTAGAAAAACGATCACAAACCACCCAGATGACAGACATCCTCTGAGAGACAAGAAGATCCGAAATAAAATCCATGGAAATATGCGTCCAAGGCCTCTTCGGGACAGGCAAAGGCAAAAGCAATCCACTGGCATGAGAACAGCAAGGCTTAGCCCGAGCACAAATCCCACAGGACTGCACAAAGGAACGCACATCCCGCGACAAGGAAGGCCACCAAAAGGACCTCGCCACCAAATCCCTGGTACCAAAAATCCCAGGATGACCCGCCAACACTGAAGAATGAACCTCGGAAATAACTCTACTGGTCCATCTGTCCGGGACAAACAGTCTCTCCGGAGGACAACGGTCAGGTCTATTGGCCTGAAACTCCTGCAACACCCGTCGCAGATCAGGAGAGATGGCAGACAAAATTACCCCCTCTTTGAGGACACCAGTCAGTTCAGAAACCTCCGGGGAGTCAGGTAAAAAACTCCTAGAAAGGGCATCAGCCTTCACATTTTTCGAACCCGGAAGATATGAAACCACGAAATTGAAACGAGAGAAAAATAGCGACCATTGAGCCTGTCTCGGATTCAACCGTTTGGCAGACTCGAGATAAGTCAAATTCTTGTGATCAGTCAAGACCACCACACGATGCTTGGCTCCCTCAAGCCAATGACGCCACTCCTCAAATGCCCACTTCATTGCCAACAACTCACGATTACCGACATCATAATTCTGCTCGGCAGGCGAAAACTTTCTTGAAAAGAAAGCACATGGTCTCATCACAGAGCCATCAGAGCTTCTCTGCGACAAGACAGCCCCTGCTCCAATCTCAGAAGCTTCAACCTCGACCTGAAAGGGAAGAGAGACATCGGGCTGGCGCAAGACAGGAGCCGAAGAAAACCGACGTTTCAGCTCCTGAAAGGCCTCCACGGCCGCAGGAGACCAATTCATCACATCAGAACCCTTCTTGGTCAAATCCGCCAAAGGCTTAACCACGCCAGAAAAATTATTGATGAAGCGACGGTAAAAATTAGCAAAACCCAAGAACTTCTGAAGACTCTTCACAGATGTAGGTTGAGTCCAGTCATGAATAGCCTGGACCTTAACTGGATCCATCTCAATAGTAGAAGGAGAAAAAATAAAGCCCAAAAAGGAAATTTTCTGGACTCCGAAGAGACATTTAGAGCCCTTCACAAACAAGGCATTGGCACGCAGGACCTGAAATACCATCCTGACCTGCTTCACATGAGACTCCCAATCATCAGAAAAGACCAAAATATCATCCAGGTACACAATCATAAATCTATCCAGATACTCTCGGAAGATGTCGTGCATGAAGGACTGAAACACAGAGGGGGCATTAGAAAGCCCAAAAGGCATCACCAAGTACTCAAAATGGCCTTCGGGCGTATTAAATGCTGTTTTCCATTCATCGCCCTGCTTTATGCGCACAAGATTATACGCTCCTCGAAGATCTATCTTGGTGAACCAACTGGCCCCCCTAATCCGGGCAAACAGATCGGACAACAGTGGCAAGGGGGTACTGAAATTTGACCGTGATGTTATTTAGAAGGCATAATCTATACAGGGTCTCAGAGAACCATCTTTCTTGGCCACAAAAAAGAACCCCGCACCTAAAGGGGACGAGGACGGGCAAATATGCCCCTTCTCCAAGGACTCCTTTATATAACTCCGCATAGCGGCATGTTCTGGTACAGATAAATTAAAAAGTCGTCCCTTAGGGAACTTACTACCAGGAATCAGATTTATAGCACAATCACAATCCCTATGAGGAGGTAGAGCACTAGATTTGGGCTCCTCAAATACATCCTGGTAGTCCGACAAAAATTCAGGGACTTCAGAAGGAGTAGAAGAAGCAATTGACACCAAAGGAGCATCGCCATGAATTCCCTGGCAACCCCAACTTGACACAGACATAGCTTTCCAATCCAGGACTGGATTATGAGCCTGCAGCCATGGCAGACCCAACACGACAACATCATGCAAATTATGTAGCACAAGAAAGCGAATCACCTCCTGATGTGCAGGAGCCATGCACATGGTCACTTGGGTCCACTACTGAGGCTTATTCTTGGCCAATGGCGTAGCATCAATTCCCTTTAGTGGGATAGGGAACTGTAAAGGCTCCAAGATAAAGCCACAGCTTCTGGCAAATGACAAATCCATCAAATTCAGGGCGGCACCTGAATCCACAAAGGCCATAACTGAGTAGGATGACAGAGAGCAAATCAAAGTAACAGACAAAATGAATTTAGGTTGTACAGTACCAATAGTGATGGACTTGGCGAACCTTTTTGTGCGCTTAGAACACTCTGAGATAACATGAGTAGAATCACCACAGTAAAAGCACAACCCATTCTGACGTCTGTGGTTTTGCCATTCAACTCTGGTCAGAATCCTGTTGCATTGCATAGGCTCAGGTTTCTGCTCAGGAAATACCGCCAGATGGTGCACAGGTTTGCGCTCCCGCAGACGCCGATCTATCTGAATGGCCAAAGACATAGACTCATTCAGACCCACAGGCATGGGGAACCCCACCATAACATCTTTAAGGGCTTCCGAAAGACCCTTTCTGAAAATCGCCGCCAGGGCGCACTCATTCCATTGAGTGAGCACAGACCACTTCCTAAACTTCTGACAGTAAACCTCTGCTTCATCTTGATCCTGAGAGAGAGCCAGCAAAACCTTCTCTGCTTGGTCTACCAGATTAGGTTCCTCATAAAGCAATCCAAGCGCCAGAAAAAACGCATCCACATTTAGCAATGCAGGATCTCCTGGCGCCAGAGAGAATGCCCAATCTTGAGGGTCACCGCGTAACAAAGAAATAACAATTTTAACTTGCTGAACAGAATCACCAGAGGAGCGAGGTCTCAGAGAAAGGAATAACTTACAATTATTCTTAAAATTCAAAAACCTAGATCTATCTCCGGAAAACAGCTCAGGAATTGGTATTTTAGGCTCTGACATAGGACTGCGGACTACATAATCCTGAATGCCCTGTACCCTTGCAGCGAGATGATCCACACTAGAAGACAGACTCTGAATGTCCATATCTGCAGCTGAGTTCAGAACCACCCAGAGATTAAGGGGAGGAGAGAAACTAAACACAGTGCAGAGGAGAAAAAAAAAATGACTTCAGGATTTCTCTTCTCCCTCTTCTGCTGCATTAACACTTTCGGGCCTGCTGTACTGTTATGATCCGGTGGTAGGATCTCAAAACTGACCTGACACATATGACCAGAATATAGGACAAGTTCTGGGGATGTGGAAGCTATACTGACCGCAATCCTGATCCTATCCACAAACACTAAAGGCAGCTGTGGAGCGTTCCTAAAATCCTAGACGCCTCGTTCACAGCCTGAGAAACTGACTACCCCTAGAGAGAAAGCAAAGACCTCACTTGCCTCAGAGAAATAACCCCAAAGTTATAGTCAGCCCCCCACAAATAATAACAGTGAGTTAAGGGGAAAAGACAAATGTAGAAATGAAACAGGTTCAGCAAATGAGGCCCGCTAACACTAGATAGACTGAAAATAGATAGGAGTCTGTGCGGTCAGTACAAAACTATCAAAAATAAACCACGCAGAGAATACAAGAACCCCCACACCGACTCACGATGTGAGGGGCACACTCTGCACCCCAGAACTAACCAGCAAGCGAAAAATCACATATAAGCAAGCTGGACTGAACTCATCATATACAGAGAAACGTTTTCAAGGAAATAATGAGCAAAATGAACAAACAAACTTAACTTCTCCAGCAGGAGACTGGTCACAAGGAATATTCAGGAGCTCTCAGAAACAGGACTGAATACACCGACAGCAGGCAACAAATGAAGGTCCAAGTGAGTTAAATAGGCCCAGCAATATCGCTAAAGGCCACCAGAGAGAGCCCAAGAACAAACTCACACAGTACCACTCATGACCACAGGAGGGAGCCCGAAAACGGAATTCACAACAGTCAGTATCAGTTTTGTACATCGAGAGACTGAAATTCTTGCCCATTCTTCCTTGGCAAGCAGCTCGAGCTCAGTGAGGTTTGATGAAGATCATTTGTGAACAGCAGTTTTCAGCTCTTTCCACAGATTCTCGATTGGATTGAGGTCTGGACTTTAACTTGGCCATTCTAACACCTGGATATGTTTATTTGTGAACCACTCTATTGTAGATTTTGCTTTATGTTTGGGATCATTGTCTTGTTGGAAGACAAATCTCCATCCCAGTCTCAGGTCTTTTGCAGACTCCAACACCAACAGGTTTTCTTCAAGAATGGTCCTGTATTTGGCTCCATGCATCTTCCCATCAATTTTAACCATCATCTCTGTCCCTCCTGAAGAAAAGAAGACCCAAACCATGATGCTGCCACCACCATGTTTGACAGTAAGGATGGTGTGTTCATGGCGATGAGCTGAGTTGTCTTTACGCCAAACATATCATTTGGCATTGTTGCCAAAAAGTTCGATTTTGGTTTCATCTGACCAGAGCACCTTCTTCCACATGTTTGGTGTGTCTCCCAGGTGGCTTGTTGAAAACTTGAAACAACACTTTTTATGGATATCTTTGAAAAATGGCTTTCTTCTTGCCACTCTTACATAAAGGCCAGATTTGTGCAGTGTACGACTGATTGTTATCCTATGGGCAGACTATCCCACCTCAGCTGTAGATCTCTGCAGTTCATCCAGAGTGATCATAGGCCTCTTGGTTGCATCTCTGATCAGTCTTCTCCTTGTTTGAGATGAAAGTTTAGAGGGATGGCCGGGTCTTGGTAGATTTGCAGTGGTATGATACTCCTTCCATTTCAATATAATCGCTTGCACAGTGTTCCTTGGGATGTTTAGAGTTTTGGAAATCATTTTGTATCCAAATCCGGCTTTAAACTTCTCCACAACAGTATCACGGACCTGCCTGTTGTGTTCCTTGGTCTTCCTGATGCTCTCTGTGATTCAGACAGAACCCTGAGACTATCACAGATCAGGTGCATTTATACGGAGACTTGATTACACACAAGTTGATTATATTTATCATCATTAGGCATTTAGGAAACATTGGCTCACTCTGAGATCCACAATGAACTTCTGGAGTGAGTTTGCTGCACTGAAAGTAAAGGGGCCGAATAATATTGCACGCCCCACTTTTCAGTTTTTGAATTTCCATAAAAATTTTAAATAACCAATACATTTCGTTCAACTTCACAATTATGTTCCA
The DNA here is from genome assembly GCF_051348905.1 of Ranitomeya variabilis. Classification (NCBI taxonomy): domain Eukaryota; kingdom Metazoa; phylum Chordata; class Amphibia; order Anura; family Dendrobatidae; genus Ranitomeya; species Ranitomeya variabilis. The sequence continues at coordinate 107,316,636 of NC_135237.1, read as the reverse complement.
CTTGTTGTTGATTCTTCACCAAAAACATACATTTGGTATCTTTATGTTTGAAGCATGATATGTGGGAAAAGGTTGAAAAGTTCCAGGGGGCCGAATACTTTGACAGGCACTGTATATATTTTATAACTGATTGCAACTATATCAATATATCAATAATTAGTATTAATTAATTGGAGTGTTGAAACCATTAAAAAATAACTTACTATACACTATCACATGACCCCAAGTGTAACATGTCAATTGATATGTGACACACACAGACAGATGGTGCCCACATAATCTAAACTGCTCAGGGCCCTGGCTGCCCTCAATCTGCCCCTGCCTGTCATGTGTAGCATTGAGGAATATGGGCTCCACCATTGCTATCTAGACCCTCAGGCAGTGCTGTTTGCCCAAAATAATAAATAAATAAATAATAAAGCTTTTAAAATTAATTCTAGCTATGCTTACAATATGGCAAATATTACAATCATACATATGTGTCTGCTTTTAATGTTTCTGTATAATGATTTCAAATTGTAAAATATAATTATAATCATGTAAAATTATATTCCAGAATTTTACAAGAAAAAAACTATTTTCACTCCACTTATGTATAATGCCATGACTAATATTCTTATTCTGACACAATTTGCTTATTCATAGAATTGTTCTTTTTCATTTAAAAACAAAAACCTGCACTTCAGCTCCCAGACACTATTGGATGTGTTTCAATGAAAAGATATGGGTGCTTAAATATTTTCTGCTTCTTTTATCTTTAATTCTTATTTTCTTTACTCAAAATGATTTCGACAGCTTGAAATTACTTGAGAAGCATGCCATTGTTTTTGTTTCATGATAATTCTTTGATATATTTTGCTTTGAAAATTCATTGAAGCTGGACAATTACATTACTGGATATGCTGAATTACTCGTATTGTGCAGACACTATCATAATGCCAATTCACAATATTTTACAATATTTTACAATATTGTCACAATAATGTAATGCATATCAAGAGAGGACAGATAGCAGAAAAAAAGCAATTAATTGGAACTTGTCACCATTTAACACATTATTTGCTTGCAGATATAGGGTTAATCTGTAGGAAAACAGCATTACAATGCAGCCGGGCCACTTTACTAAAAGTGGGACTACCGGGAGAAAATTACCATATTCTATCCTCATGGGGGCAGTGCAGGGAGCAATTACTGTCACCTTTCATAGCATTGCTCACTATATGGTGAGCAGTGGTGGTAAGCATGCCCAGGCTCTCTGATTGACAGCCCGCTCTGTAGCGCATCTGTGTTGAGTGAGCTGTCAATAAGCTTCCCTGGGCAAGCTAACAGCTGCTGCACACTGTATAGTGAGTGGCAGTTGGGCTCACATATATTGGCCAATCTATGCGCTAAGTACCTTCTTTTTTACTGTATTTTCAAAGCAATTTTGCAGATGAATATTTCATATGAACATTATATAGCACTTTTTTTTTTCTTTTTTCCTGTTTTCTATGGCAGTAATGCATCTTCAATGTTCTAGAGTAATCATTCTTCGTAAAGCATGGTGCAACCTTTATCGCTTTTCAAGTTATCCACTTTTTTTGGTTGGCACCTGTTCACACTAGCTTAGATATGCTGGCCCTTTTTCTCTATTTGTATAAAACCCATTTTGGACATGTGACCCCCACTCCCATTAGCCACAGGTGATTTTAAGTAGTTAGCTGGTCCATTCCTGCCCCATAAATTATAAGCTTTTTTGCCCAGGAGAGGTGACATATCAGGACAGGAACCCAACTTTTGAAGGACACCTTGACATGACAGTTGGGCTCACATATATTGGCTAATGCATGCGTTAAGCACCTTCTTTTTCACTGTATTTTCATAGCAATTTTGCAGATGAATATTTCATATATACATTGTATGGTGCTTTTTTTCCTTTTTTCCCATTTTCTATGGCAGTAATGCAGTTTCGATGTTCTAGAGCAATCATTCTTGGTAATTCATGGTGCAAGCCTTATCATTTTTCCTGCTCTTTGATTGACAGCCCACTCTGTAGCGCATCGGTGTTGAGTGAGCTGTCAATCAACTTGCCTGGGCAAGCAAATAACTGCTGCACACAGTAAAGTGAATGGTGCTGTGAGTGGTGACTATAACTGCTCTGTTCATGACCCCATAACTGAAAGCTGGTGGCTCCCAGAAGAAAATAAGAACATTTTCTTCCTGTAGCTGCAATTTAGTAAACTGGCTGTGCAGCATTGTAATGCTATTTACCTGCGGATTTAAACTACAGTATATTTTCAGGTATATTGCATTTTCTAAAATGACAGATTCCAATTAAGATGCAGTTTTCACAAAATAATTTAAAGTGATCAAATCAGTGTTAAAGAAGAAGGTTTCAAAGTTAAAATAAACCTGACAGCTGATACATGCTATCTGATAAATGGGCAGCATGTATTTGGCACTGCCTACATAATCTAAGTCATACCTGGCTGAGATCATATGGAAAGTTTCTGATACATCTGCATCATATGTAAGCTGTCAGGTTCACTTTAAAGAGCACTTTAATGGCTGTCTTATTTAAGAAAAGAGCTGGCAGCCCCAGAATGGTAATGTCCCCGTAAGTGTCGGACATTCTAGCAAAAGTTGGATCCAAGCTTCCGGGTTGTAAGATCCCAGCATGCAGAGTGGGATCCCACAACCTTCCACAGCCAGTCTCACAGTTAAAAAGTGAGATCTCACTTTTTGTACTAACCAAGCATTGCCACATACTTTACTAAGCTGTTACCAAATGGTAACAATATTACAGCATGTTCGGAATCAGCTCAGTAGAGTATGCTCCATTGCTCAATTAGTGCAAAATGTGAGATCTCATGAAATCTAAAACTAAAAAAAAACTTGAATGTAACATACTTATCACTGTGATTTTGTGTAATTCCCTTAATGACCTCTACTAAAACCTTTGTCCTCTTACGTTTCTATATAGAGCAAGTAAATATGATATATACACTGCTCAAAAAAATAAAGGGAACACTTAAACAACAGAATATAACTCAAAGTAAATCAAACTTCTGTGAAATCAAACTGTCCACTTAAGAAGCAACACTGCTTGACAATTAATTTCACATGCTGTTGTGCAAATGGAATAATAATAATAATATTTTTTTATTTATATAGCGCCAACATATTCCGCAGCACTTTACAATTAAGCAGGGACATGTACAGACAATAAATTCAATACAAGTTAGGACAATTTAAACAGTGACATTAGGAGTGAGGTCCCTGCTCGCAAGCTTACAGTCTACAAGGAAATGGGGAGACACAATAGGTGAAAAGTGCTTGTTATTTCAGGTCTGGCAATTATAATAAGTAGGGATTTTCATATAAAGCTGCATGATCCGGTCATCAGCCCGTGTGTTTAAGTGCAATAGTCAAGTATCAAGTTCAGTTATCATGTGCATGGGGGGTGTGGAGACAGATGAATAGATGAATAGACAACAGATGGAAATTATTGGCAATTATCAAGACACACTCAATAAAGCAGTGGTTCTGCAGGTGGCGACCACAGACCACATCTCAGTACCAATGCTTTCTGGCTGATGTTTTGGTCACTTTTGAATGTTGGTTGTGCTTTCACACTCGTGGTAGCATGAGATGGACTCTACAACCCACACAAGTGGCTCAGGTAGTGCAGCTCATCCAGGATGGCGCATCAATGGGAGCTGTGACAAGAAGGTTTACTGTGTCTGTCAGCGTAGTGTCCAGAGGCTGGAGGCGCTACCAGGTGACAGGCCTGTACACCAGGAGATGTGGAGGGGGCCGTAGCAGGGCAACAACCCAGCAGCAGGACCGCTACCTCAGCCTTTGTGCAAGGAGGAACAGGAGAAGCACTGCCAGAGCCCAGCAAAATGACCTCCAGCAGGCCACAAATGTGCATGTGTCTGTACAAACGGTTAGAAATCGACTCCATGAGGATGGTCTGAGTGCCCGACGTCCACAGATGGGGGTTGTGCTCACAGCCCAACACCATGAAGGATGCATGGCATTTTCCACAGAACATAAGGATTGGCAAATTCGCCACTGGAGCCCTGTGCTCTTCACAGATGAAAGCAGGTTCACACTGAGCACATGTGACAGATGTGACAAAGTCTGGAGATGCCATGGAGAGCAATCTTCTGCCTGCAACATCTTTCAGCATGACGGGTTTGGCAGTGGGTCAGTAATGGTACGGGGTGGCATTTCTTTGGAGGGCCACAGAGCCCTCCATGTGCTCGCCAGAGGTAGCCTGGCTGCCAGGTACCGAGATGAGATCCTCAGACCCCTTGTGAGACCATATGCTGGTGCGGTTGGCCCTGGGTTCCTCCTAATGCAGGACAATGCCAGACCTCATGTGGCTGGAGTGCGTCAGCAGTTCCTGCAAGATGAAGGCATTGAAGCTATGGACTGGCCCGTATGTTCCCCAGACCTGAATCCAATTGAACACATCTGGGACATCATGTCTCGCACCATCCACCAACATCACATTGCACCACAGACTGTCCAGTAGTTTGCAGATGCTTTAGTCCAGGTTTAGGAGGAGATCCCTCAGAAGACCATCTGCCGCCTGATCAGGAGCTTGCACAGGCATTGTAGGGAGGTCATACAGGCACGTGGAGGCCACACACTACTGAGCATCATTTCCTTGTCTTGAGGCATTTCCACTGAAGTTGGATCAGCCTGTAACTTCATTTTCCACTTTGATTTTGAGCATCATTCCAACTCCAGACCTCCGTGGGATATTAGTTGTGATTTACGTTAATAATTTTTAGGTTTTATTGTTCTCAACACATTCCACTATGTAATGAATAAAGATTTACAACTGGAATATTTCATTCAGTGATATCGAGGATGTGGGATTTTAGTGTTCCCTTTATTTTTTTGAGAAGTGTATGTGGAATTAGACAGGAAACCACAAAATGACTAAAATTTGCATTAATTTTAATTTCCAATGTTGTACATATTCAAATTTATTTAAGAATCCATGAAAAACTCTTTAACTACACCAGTCAATGTAAAAAGATACAGGTGCTTCTCACAAAATTAGAATATCATCAAAAACTTAATTTATTTCAGTTATTTAATAAAAAAAAGTGAAACTTATATATTATATAGAGTCATTACAAACAGAATGATCTGTTCCAAGTGTTTATTTCTGTTAATGTTGCTAATTATGGCTTGCAGCCAATGAAAACCCAAAAGTCATTATCTCAGTAAAATAGAATAGTTAAAAAAAAAACCTGCCAAGGCTTCCTATGCAGTTAAAAAGGCCCCTTTGTCTGTTTCAGTAGGCTCCACAATCATGTTAACAGTGCTGACTTGACAGAAATCCAGAAGGCAGTCATTGACAATCCACAAGGAGGGTAAGCCACAAAAGGTCATTGCTAAAGAAGCTGGCTGTTCACAGAGTGCTGTATCCAAGCATATTAATGGGGAATTGAGTGGAAGGAAAAAGTGAGAAAGAAAAAGGTGCATAAGCAACTGGGATAACTGCAGCTTTGAAAGGATTGTTAAGGAAAGGCCATTCAAAAATTTTGGGGGGAGATTCACAAGGATTGGACTACTGCTGAAGTCATTGCTTCAATAGCCACTGCACACAGACATATCCAGGACATGGGCTACAAGTGTCGTATTCCTTTTGTCCAGCGACTCATGACCAATAGACAATGCCAGAAACATCTTACCTGGGCTAAGGGGAAAAAGAACTGTACTGTTGCTCAGTGGTTCAAGGGGTTGTTTTCAGATGAAAGTAAATTTTGCATTTTATTTGGAAATCAAGGTCCCAAAGTCTGGAGGACGAGTGGAGAGGCACACAATCCAAGCTGCTTGAGATTTAATGTGAAGTTTCCACAACCAGTGATGGTTTGGGGAGCCATGTCATCTGCTAGTGTAGGTCCACTATGTTTTATTAAGATCAAAGTCAGCTTTTTTGGAGATGGAAATTTCATTCTCCAGCAGGACTTGGCACCTGTCCACACTGCCAAAAGAACCAATACCTGGTTTAAAAACAACAGTATCACTGTGCTTGCTTGGCCAGCAAACTCCCTGATCTTAACCCCATGAATAATCTATGGGGTATTGTCAAGAGGAAGATGAGAGACACCAGACCCAACAATGCAGATGAGCTGAAGGCTGCTATCAAATCAACTTAGGATAAAATAACACCTCAACAGTGCCACAGACTGATCGCCTCCATGCCACACCAGATTGATGCAGTAATTGATGCAAAAAAGGCTCCAACCAAGTATTCACTACATTTACTGAACAAGCATTTCAGTAGTCCAACATTTCAGATTTTAAAATCATTTTTTAAGCTGGTGATATAAAGTATTCTAATTTACTGAGATAATGAATTTTGGGTTTTCATTGACTGTAAGCCATAATCATTCAACATTAATGGAAATAAACACTTGAAATAGACCACTCTGTTTGTAATGACTCTATATAAGTTTCACTTTTTGTATTGAAAAACTGAAATAAATTAAGTTTTTGATGATATTCTAATTTTGTGTGAGTCGCACCTGTATTTTAGAGGTCAGTAGGGGCCGGCTGGGACCAAAAAACTAGAGCCAGAAAAAACTCCAATTTCGACAGGTAACCTCTTCAGTGTATACATATGGGCAAAGTTGTTGGTACCCTTCTGTTACAGTAAGAAAACCCCACAATGATCACTGAACTAACTGACAAAAGTAATTTGAAATTTAAATGTATTCAGTATCAATCAATGAAAATCAGATATTGCGTTTATTGTGGTTGAACAGAAAAAAAAATTTAAAAAAAATAATGGAAGTGGCCTGGACAAAAATCATGGTATCCCTAAAAAATATTTAAAACATTTGACCATGAGGACATGTTAAACTAAGGTGTATCCTGTAATTAGCAAGACAGGTGTCCACAAACTTGTAATCAGTAAGGATGTTTGGTCACATGTTGTATACCACACTAATCATGGACCACAAGAAGTTAAAGAGTGAGTTATTTCAGGACATTAAATGTTCCTGTTGCTACTACAGTTGCACATATTATTCAGAAGTTTAAGTCCTATAGAACTTTAGCCAACCTGCCTTGATGTGTTCACAAGAAGAAAATTGATGACAAATTGAAGAGACAACTACTACAAATAGTAACTAAAGAGCCCAGAACAACATCAAAAGAGATTAGAAGTGAACTCCAAGGTCAAGGTACATCAATGTCAGATCACACCATCTGTTGTTTTCTTGGCCAAAGTGGACTTGATGGAAGATGATGGAGTAGGAAAGCACTGTTGAAAGCAAATTATAAAAAAGCGAGCCTGAAATTCCAAAAATGCATAGTCAATATCATAAGGATAAGTCATCAATGATAAAGTAGTGGACAACCTCTTTAAGTACAACTTTCAACAACTAAATATACTGTGAAATTAAGGGAACTTAGTCAAAAAGTCTATCACCTTTACTGTAATAGTTTTATTTTTAAGTCTTTAAATTTCATTGGACTTTTTTTATATCCTAATATATTCTGAAATCTAGCACGAAAGTATAAACCAACATAGAATGACTCCAAAAACACAGTCTCGCCAGCATATTTGGATTATTGACTGGTAAATAAAGGTACAAAAGGAAATAATCTTAGTGTTCTTCATGGAAATACTTGTAAATTTAGCAATTATCAGAAGACATTTTCTGAGTCATACCGTCTCGTCAGCACAGTGGGAGTACTAAATATTTAGTCACATTCACTCCTTATGCCATTGAATTTTCACTTCAGCACAAAACTGTGTATCTTCTTAATTAGGTTTACTGGGGTGGTTGATAGATGGCTACGTAATCTAATAAACAAAAATGCCATGTTAGTTCTTTGAAGTTTGTCAATCTAAAAAACATGTAATACAGAATATGAAAATGTCATAATGTGATTTACACTGAAAATGTTCCTTCTTTAAAGGTCCAAAATAAATCATCAAATGCTTTCAAAGCTGACATTTAATCCATGAATTCAAATCATTTCCAAGATTTATGATCTATTATGCAGACAGATTCCATTTTCCTTGCCCTTGTGAGGTTTTAATGTATGGCACAAGCAAGTACATTTAATATATATGCTTACAAAAACACGAGCATTTATTGAGTTTTTTTCTCTTCTGAGAAGCAATGAGGCTTATCCTTATTTGTTTACCTGTTGGTAAACATAACAGTTCAAGGAAACTCTTGTATCAAATTCATATAAAATTTTTGTATCCTGGCGCAATTGAACAATTTATGATTTGCTTGACACAAATAACCTAAATTTGACTCCTTCATTGTACACATTGCAGAAGGTTCCATTAGCTAGAGAAGGAACATATGACCTTGGGCATGCCAAGGCTGGTCTCCTCATATTAACTTGCAGCCAGGCTCAGACTGCACCACAGTAGAACCGGAGAATCCTTTGGTGGACCCCCATGCAGGAGTGGGCCACTACCCTCTTGTATGAGCAGTACTTGGCACAATACACTTGATTCACTACGTACAGACAAAGGCAGCATCTTATTAACTTAACTATCAACCCAGTTGCTGAGTTCAGAATCACATGATCTATCAATATAAAAAATAATTAACCCAATCGCTAAATGGCACAGCGAGAAAAAAATTGTCACCACTGCAATGCAATAAAATGCAATAATGGGCTATCAAAAGATGCATCTACACCAAAATGGTATCAATAAAAATGTCAGGTCAGCACACAAACAATAAGCCCTCATCCTGCCCCAGATCACGAAAAATGGAGACGCTACAGGTCTCGGAAAATGGCAACATTTTTTTTTACAAATTTTGGACATTTTTTTCACCACTTAAATAAACAAGATCCCATACATGTTTGGTGTATGTGAGTTTGTAATGACCTGGAGAATCATAATGGCAGGTTACCACACTTGGAATTTGTTGCATGCTCTCCATGCATTTGTCAAGAGTGTGACACAGCTGCGACACATGCAGCTGCAGAGCCAAACAGCTGATCAGCAGGAGTGATAGAGGAAGCCAGGTTCCCTTTGCAACTTATTTGGTAAGCGCTATAGCTTGCCAAATAAGTAGGGACCTGATCAAATTCACTCATCTCTAAAAATCAACATAATGGTCATAACAAGTATATCTAGACGCAGGAATTTTTTAAAATTATTACAATAAAAAAATATGTTTATGGCATTTAAAATATTTAATCACAAAACAATATCTTTTAAAGTACCACTCCACTTTTTTTTACCACAGACCAATGTGTTTTAATTGTCATTATGCTAATATTCCCTTTTTCACAGGGTCCAGACTCCAATCCATAATGTGTCCCAAAGGTCTAGCAGAAAATAACACTGGATAGAGTAATTTTGAATTATTAACCCCTTTCTGACCTTGGACGGCATAATACGCATGAGGTCAGAACCCCTGCTTTGATGCAAGCTCTGGCGGTGAGCCCGCATCAAAGCCGGGATATGTCATCTGTTTTGTACAGCTGACATGTGTCCGCAATAGCGGCAAGTGGAATCGTGATCCACCCGCCGCTATTAAGTAGTTGAATGCCGCTGTCAAACGCTGACAGCGGCATTTAACTAGCGCTTCCGGCCATCGGACTGGAAATGCCCGCATTGCTGATCCCCGGCAATGCATCAGCATGACAACCAGAGGTCTATTGAAGACCTCTATGGTTGTTGACACCGGATTGCTGTGAGCGCCACCCTGTGGTCAGCGCTTATAGCAAGCCTGTAATTCAGCTACATAGCAGCAATCTATGCATCTCTCCTATGTAGCAGAGCCGATCAGGCTATGCCAGCTTCTAGCCTTCCATGGAGGCTATTGAAGCATTGCAAAAGTAAAAAAAAAATGTTTTAAAAAATATGAAAAAAATAAAAAATATAAAAGTTTAAATCACCCCCTTTTGCACCATTCAAAATAAAACAATAAAAAAATCAAATATACACATATTTGGTATCGCTGCGTTCAGAATTGCCCGATCTATCAATAACAAAAAGGAATAACCTGATCGCTAAACAGCACAGTGAGAAAAAATATTGAAACACCAGAATTACGTTTTTTTGTTGCCACGACATTGCATCAAAATACAATAACGGGCGATCAAAAGAACGTATCTGCACCAAAATGGTATCACTGAAAATGTCAGCTCGGCATGCAAAACATAAGTCCTCACTCAACCCCAGATCATGAAAAATGGAGATGCTACGGGTATTGCGCAATTTTTTAAAAACATTTTTTAGCAAAGTTTGGAAATTTTTTTTACCACATAGATAAAAAATGACCTAGAAGTGTTTGGTGTCTATGAACAAGTAATGGCCCAGAGAATCAAAATAGCTGGTCAGTTTTATCATTTAGTGAACCTAGCAAAAAAGCCAAACAAAAAACAAGTGTGGGATTTCACTTTTTTTGCAATCTCACCGCACTTGGAAATTTTTTCCCATTTTCTAGTGTATGATATGCTAAAACCAATGATGTCGTTCAAAAGTACAACTTGTCCTGCAAAAAATAAGCCATTACATGGCCATATTGATGGAAAAATAAAAAAGTTATGGATCTGGGAAGGAGGGGAGCGAAAAAAAACGAAAACGCAAAACCGAAAAAAGATGGGGTCATGAAGGGGTAAATTATTTTTTCATAAATTGACCTTGGTAATGAATGGTGATGAGCAAACATGCTTGATGATGCTCAGATATCTCTCGAGTATCTGGGTGCTCGGATGTGCTCGTTACTCGGTGAGCATTAGCCAAACTTGAATCCTCGCCCCTCTTGTTTGGCGCCTGTTACACAGCTAATAAGCATGCTGGGATTGCCTGCGGTGTTGTGAATTTACCTTTTTGGCTCCCTCTAGTGGTTACTAGTGATTTGACTCTGGGAATGTCTGCCATCCCTTGTATGCTCACCTGGGTCGTTAGGTCAGGGGTGTTGCTATATAAGCTCCCTGGACCTTCAGTTCAATGCCTGGCAACGTTGTAATCAGAGCTAATCTGTTGTGCTCTTGTCTACTGATCCTGGTTCCTGCTAGATTAAGCTAAGTCTGCTTTCTTGCTTTTTGCTATTTGTTTTTGTTTGCATTTTTGTCCAGCTTGTACATAATCTGTATCCTAACCTTGCTGGAAGCTCTAGGGAGGCTGGAGTTCTCCCCCCGGGCCGTTAGACGGTTCGGGGGTTCTTGAATTTCCAGTGTGGATTTTTGATAGGGTTTTTGTTGACCATATAAGTTATCTTATTACATTCTGCTATTAGTAAGTGGGCCTCTCTTTGCTAAACCTAGTTCATCTCTGTGTTTGTCATTTCCTCTTACCTCACCGTTATTATTTGTGGGGGGCTTGTATCCAACTTTTGGGGTCTATTCTCTGGAGGCAAGAGAGGTCTTTGTTTTCCTCTTCTAGGGGTAGTTAGTCCTCCGGCTGGCGCGAGACATCTAGCGACCAACGTAGGCATGTTCCCCGGCTACTTCTAGTGTTGGCGTTAGGAGTAGATATATGGTCAACCCAGTTACCACTGCCCTATGAGCTGGATTTTTGTACTTCGCAGACTTACTTGTTCCTCTGAGACCCTCGCCATTGGGGTCATAACAGTTTGCCAGGCCAGTATTAAATGTTGAATGCATTGCAGAAGCGGGATTATAAGAAAGAAAATTCTGAGTTTTTTTTTCTCTTTCTCATTTTTTTTTCTTTTCCCCTTTACCTCTGAGTGGCTTGTGTTTGCTGCAGACATGAATGTGATGGTGGGTTTTCCCATTCCCACAGGTCTGAATGATTCCATGGCCCTGGCAATTCAAATCGACCGGCGGTTGCGGGAGCGCAAAACCGCAAATTCCCTCATGGTGTTGTCTGAACAGGCACCTGATTTAATGCAATGTGATAGAATCCTGACTAGAAATGAGTGGAAAATTCATAGACGCCAGAATGGCTTGTGTTACTACTGTGGTGATTCTACACATGTTATCTCAGCATACTATAAACGTCTTACTAGGGTTGTTAGTCCTGTCGCCATTGGTAATTTGCAACCTAAATTTATTCTATCTGTAACTTTGATTTGCTCACTGTCATCGTATCCTGTCATGGCGTTTGTAGACTCAGGTGCTGCCCTGAGTCTGATGGATCTGTCATTTGCCAAGCGCTGCGGTTTTGTTCTGGAGCCATTAGAAAATCCTATCCCTCTTAGGGGTATTGATGCTACGCCTTTGGCAAAAAATAAACCGCAGTTTTGGACACAGGTTACCATGTGCATGACTCCCGAACATCGGGAGGTGATACGTTTTCTTGTTCTGCATAAGATGCATGATTTGGTTGTTTTGGGTTTGCCATGGTTACAGACCCATAATCCAGTCTTGGACTGGAAGGCAATGTCAGTGTCAAGTTGGGGCTGCCATGGAATTCATGGAGATTCCCTGCCCTTGTCTATTGCTTTTTCTACGCCTTCGGAAGTTCCGGCGTATTTGTCTGATTATCAGGATGTCTTCAGCGAGTCTAAGTCCAGTGCATTGCCTCCTCATAGGGAATGTGACTGTGCAATAGATTTGATTCCTGGCAGTAAGTTTCCTAAGGGGAGACTGTTTAATTTGTCGGTACCTGAACATACTGCGATGCGTTCATATATCAAGGAGTCTCTTGAGAAGGGGCATATCCGTCCTTCTTCTTCCCCTCTTGGTGCGGGATTCTTTTTTGTGGCCAAAAAGGACGGATCTTTGAGGCCTTGTATTGACTATCGGCTTTTAAACAAGATCACTGTCAAATTTCAGTATCCTTTGCCGCTGTTGTCAGACTTGTTTGCCCGGATTAAAGGTGCCAAGTGGTTCACCAAGATAGACCTTCGTGGTGCGTACAACCTTGTGCGCATTAAGCAAGGCGATGAATGGAAAACCGCATTCAATACGCCCGAAGGTCATTTTGAGTACTTGGTGATGCCATTTGGGCTCTCTAATGCACCTTCAGTTTTTCAGTCCTTCATGCATGACATTTTCCGGAAGTATCTGGATAAATTTTTGATTGTTTATCTGGATGATATTCTGGTTTTTTCTGATGATTGGGACTCGCATGTGGAGCAGGTCAGGATGGTTTTTAAGATTTTGCGTGAAAATTCTTTGTTTGTTAAAGGCTCAAAGTGTCTCTTTGGTGTACAGAGGGTTCCCTTTTTGGGGTTCATTTTTTCCCCTTCTGCTGTGGAGATGGACCCAGTCAAGGTCCGAGCTATTCATGATTGGACTCAACCCTCGTCAGTTAAGAGTCTTCAGAAGTTCTTGGGTTTTGCTAACTTCTACCGTCGTTTTATCGCAAATTTTTCTAGCGTTGTTAAACCATTGACGGATATGACCAAGAAAGGCTCTTATGTAGCCAACTGGGCTCCTGCTGCCGTGGAGGCTTTCCAGGAGTTGAAACGCCGGTTTACTTCGGCGCCTGTTTTGTGCCAACCTGACACCTCACTTCCCTTTCAGGTGGAGGTGGATGCTTCGGAGATTGGGGCAGGGGCCGTTTTGTCGCAGAGAGGCCCTGGTTGCTCTACTATGAGACCTTGTGCCTTTTTCTCCAGGAAGTTTTCGCCGGCAGAGCGAAATTATGATGTGGGCAATCGGGAGTTGTTGGCCATGAAGTGGGCTTTTGAGGAGTGGCGTCATTGGCTCGAGGGTGCTAAGCATCGTGTGGTGGTCTTGACTGATCACAAAAATCTGATGTATCTCGAGTCTGCTAAACGCCTGAATCCTAGACAGGCCCGCTGGTCATTGTTTTTCTCCCGTTTTGAATTTGTGGTCTCGTATTTACCAGGTTCTAAGAATGTGAAGGCCGATGCTCTGTCTAGGAGCTTTGTGCCTGATGCTCCTGGAGTCGCTGAACCTGTGGGTATTCTTAAGGAAGGAGTTATCTTGTCAGCTATTTCTCCTGATCTGCGGCGTGTGTTGCAGAGATTTCAGGCTGGTAGGCCTGACTCTTGTCCATCTGACAGATTGTTTGTGCCTGCTAAATGGACCAGCAGAGTCATTTCCGAAGTTCATTCCTCAGTGTTGGCAGGGCACCCGGGAATTTTTGGCACCAGAGATCTGGTGGCCAGGTCCTTTTGGTGGCCTTCCTTGTCAAGGGATGTGCGGTCATTTGTGCAGTCCTGTGGAACTTGTGCTCGAGCTAAGCCTTGCTGTTCTCGTGCCAGCGGGTTGCTCTTGCCCTTGCCTGTCCCGAAGAGACCTTGGACACACATCTCTATGGATTTCATTTCTGATCTTCCGGTGTCTCAGGGCATGTCTGTCATCTGGGTGATATGTGATCGTTTCTCCAAGATGGTCCATTTGGTTCCTTTGCCTAAGCTGCCCTCCTCTTCTGATCTGGTTCCTGTGTTCTTCCAGAACATGGTTCGTTTGCACGGCATTCCTGAGAATATTGTGTCGGACAGAGGATCCCAGTTTGTTTCCAGGTTCTGGCGATCCTTTTGTGGTAGGATGGGCATTGATTTGTCGTTTTCGTCCGCTTTTCATCCCCAGACTAACGGACAAACGGAGCGAACTAATCAGACTCTGGAGGCTTATTTGAGGTGTTTTGTCTCTTCTGATCAGGATGATTGGGTGACCTTCTTGTCGTTGGCTGAATTTGCCCTTAATAATCGGGCTAGTTCCGCCACCTTGGTTTCGCCATTTTTCTGCAACTCTGGTTTCCATCCTCGTTTTTCCTCGGGACATGTGGAGCCTTCTGACTGTCCTGGGGTGGATTCTGTGGTGGATAGGTTGCAGCGGATCTGGAGTCATGTGGTGGACAACTTGAAGTTGTCACAGGAGAAGGCTCAGCGTTTTGCCAACCGCCGCCGCGGTGTGGGTCCCCGACTTCGCGTTGGGGATTTGGTATGGCTGTCTTCTCGATTTGTTCCTATGAAGGTCTCTCCCAAATTTAAGCCTCGCTTCATTGGTCCTTACAAGATATTGGAAATCCTTAATCCTGTATCCTTTCGCCTGGATCTTCCGGTGTCGTTTGCCATTCACAACGTATTTCATAGGTCCTTGTTGCGGCGGTACGTTGTGCCTGTGGTCCCTTCTGCTGAGCCTCCTGCTCCGGTGTTGGTTGAGGGCGAGTTGGAGTACGTGGTGGAGAAGATCTTAGATTCTCGTCTCTCCAGGCGGAGGCTTCAGTACCTGGTCAAGTGGAAGGGCTATGGTCAGGAGGATAATTCCTGGGTGGTCGCCTCTGATGTGCATGCGGCCGATTTGGTTCGTGCCTTTCACACCGCTCATCCTGATCGCCCTGGTGGTCTTGGTGAGGGTTCGGTGACCCCTCACTAAGGGGGGGTACTGTTGTGAATTTACCTTTTTGGCTCCCTCTAGTGGTTACTAGTGATTTGACTCTGGGAATGTCTGCCATCCCTTGTATGCTCACCTGGGTCGTTAGGTCAGGGGTGTTGCTATATAAGCTCCCTGGACCTTCAGTTCAATGCCTGGCAACGTTGTAATCAGAGCTAATCTGTTGTGCTCTTGTCTACTGATCCTGGTTCCTGCTAGATTAAGCTAAGTCTGCTTTCTTGCTTTTTGCTATTTGTTTTTGTTTGCATTTTTGTCCAGCTTGTACATAATCTGTATCCTAACCTTGCTGGAAGCTCTAGGGAGGCTGAAGTTCTCCCCCCGGGCCGTTAGACGGTTCGGAGGTTCTTGAATTTCCAGTGTGGATTTTTGATAGGGTTTTTGTTGACCATATAAGTTATCTTACTACATTCTGCTATTAGTAAGTGGGCCTCTCTTTGCTAAACCTAGTTCATCTCTGTGTTTGTCATTTCCTCTTACCTCACCGTTATTATTTGTGGGGGGCTTGTATCCAACTTTTGGGGTCTATTCTCTGGAGGCAAGAGAGGTCTTTGTTTTCCTCTTCTAGGGGTAGTTAGTCCTCCGGCTGGCGCGAGACATCTAGCGACCAACGTAGGCATGTTCCCCTGCTACTTCTAGTGTTGGCGTTAGGAGTAGATATATGGTCAACCCAGTTACCACTGCCCTATGAGCTGGATTTTTGTACTTCGCAGACTTACTTGTTCCTCTGAGACCCTCGCCATTGGGGTCATAACACTGCGGCATCACTGTAATGCCATAGCCATCTTGGTAGTGGCATTACTGTGATTGGCTGGCTATGTGATATCATCAGGGATTATGAAAGGACAAGCGCTGCCAGGTTCTTCTCACTGACACCATTGCACAGCTCTGTGACAGTTGTTATTGGAGGAAGAGAGTGATTTGTTAAACTGTGCACACACATGCATGTACAAGCAGAGTCCTCTAGTGTTGATACTAGTGCTGAAGCTGAACCATCACACTAACAGCCCTTCTAAGAGTTAATCTTGTATTTGCTATTTGTATCAGATACACTCTGCATTTAGGTAGGGAGGGAGAGAGAGTTGCAAAAGCAGGGTAAATATTTAGCTATGGTAGTTGACCACATTTCTATTTTTGGGGTAAAAAAATGGACTATATTGTCATCCATAGAGTATTCGGTGCTTTACGGAACATCTCTGTGTTAACACTCCAAGAAAGACTTGACACATTTTTCTTTATTCAATTACGCATCCATTTATTATGCTGTCTGTGGTACATTTCTGTTACATAACAGTCCAAAAAAGCCTTGAAACATTTTTCTGTATTCAGTTACTCATTCATATACTATTATCTGCTCTGTGGTACATTTCAGTGTTACATAACAGTCAAAAAAAGAGTTGAATTTTTTTTCGGGGTTCAATTACTCATCCATAGAGTATTACGTGACTTGTGGTACATAATGGCGGTTTTAAACTAAAAAAAAAATCACTTTGACTGCTGCATATGATCGATTTTTTTTTTTAATTAAAAATAAACTTGTCTTCAATAGATCTAGCAATTAGAAAATGCGTAAGGCATGCGGTAAGGGACAGGGAAATGGAAGTGCTGAAGATTGCGCCTGTTGCTGGAGCAGAAAAAACACACCATTTCACAGCACATAGCTTCCTGCCTCACTTTGCAGGGAGGCATGGTACAGCACAGTGCAATCAGATGGTCGGTTGGATAGCAGATAATGCTTCTCACAGCCTACAATCTGGATCACTTAAAGGGAGCCTGTCAACAGTATTGTGCTGAGTTAACTACACACAGTGTCAGGTTAGCACTGTTATACTGATTATAATTATAACTGGGTTGATGAAATCCGTCTTGTGGTTGTTATTTAATCTTTATTTGTAGTTTTCAGTTAATGAGATTCTTGTGCTTTGGGGGGCCTATAGGGGGGTCTTCATGTGGTACTCTGCTTCCATATAGATCTGTATGGCACATGACAGGTCACTGATCCCTCAGTGACCTGCCCCCTACTTTACATACTGTATATCTTATTGTTTGGCGAAAAAAAATTACATTCATCGTGGAGGCACTGGTGGTGGAGGTGCCTGCGCTGTAGCATGATCGTATCTATAATAGCCATATTTTCATTTTATTTAGTACTATAAATTGCTTGAGAAAAAAAATTCTTTCTTAAAAGGGTGCTGAGCGCGCCTGCGCAGCGGCAAGGTTCGGAACGTGATAGATGCTACTGCACAGGCACCACCGCCGGTATCATTTGCTAGAGGAAAATAAAAATTGTTTTCACCAAGATGGCGCAGGCGGCACATGCACAGTACTATTTATCAGATCGCCAATAGATGCATCTGTGCATGCGCAGCCAGCGCCATATTGGTGAAGACATTTCTTTTTTTGTAGCAAAATGGCACCAGCAATGGCCAGCCAAGGAGGAGAGGTGAGGGAGACACACACCAGGTACAGCAGAGACAGGGGTATACTGTCAAAGGCCTAGGCCAATTTCATAACACCATCCCAGCGTACATTCCCTGATGACCAGGTATGTTTGATAAGGAGGGAAAGGTTTTTAAAGATGGTCTAGCAATACCTGGCCTACCAAACCAGTGTACTCCACAATTCATCTGCGACCTTCAGCTATTGGGTAAAGCTGGACAACTGGCATGAGCTGTCCCTCTATGCCTTGGAGGTGTTGTGCTGCACTGCTGCTAGCGTCTTGTATGAGCGAGTTTTTAGTGCCACCAGGGGTCATAAGAGACAGGTGATTATGCCTGTTAAAGTGCTGACAGGCTCACTCTGATAACAATGAACAAAGCCTGGATTAGACCAAACCAGATGACAGCAGCACATAAAGTGCTTTTAATGGTCAACATTTGAATGAGGCCTGACAGATGTTGCCTTCAAGGGTCTTTATGAGTGCAAAGTCTTTATGAGTGTAGAAGTACCACAACTACACTTTCTTAATTTTGTTATGAGGCACTCTAGTTGGTGCCTTCAAGGTGTATGGATGACCCTGCTTGTATTTATTGGCATGCTTTGCACTGTGTACAGCACTTTTATGAGTGTAGGAGTAACACAACTACATTTTGCTCACAATATAATGTAAAAGGCACTACTTTTGGTGACTTCAAGGGTGTATGGATGACCCTGATTGTAAATTCTGACAGCATTTGCACTTAGTGTATAGCCTTTATGAGTCCCACTACATTGCAGTGTGAACAGAATGTGTATGAGGCCCTTCTTTATGTCTAATACAGGGTGTACCTGAGTCCCTCTGAGTCCCTAATTTTTGGCACTTCTTGCTTCCTTCACAAGTTACACTGAAATTTAAATTTTTTTAATAAAAAAATCTATTCAGGTTTAATAAAATTATATATTTTTTAAAATCCTTTTTACATTTTGCGTTATATACAAGTAATTATACAGGAAAAAATGTTGAATGAATGTTTTATTGTCAATCATTAAAGTGGAGCAAAAGTGTGACACCATTGTTCTCAGCAGCGATCTGGGAGTCACAGATGCTTCAAGCGGTCTTCCCCAGGCTGTTCTCCTTCGATTCAGCCCTTTTTATATCCAGTTCAACATCTTTACTGCCCCCTAGACCTTTTTGTAGGGTCTGCTGGAAAAATGCTTGGATTTCCCATTGACTCCGATTATACTCGGTACTCAAAATGAGCACTTGAGAATTAGAAACTGCTTGGTTCGAATAACGAGCATCTGAGTATTTTACTGCTCTCTCATCTATAGTAATGAACTGTTCCTCAAGTTTACGTATAATCCCAGGATAATATGCATATTTTCTATATACTGTAGATGAAATGTAGGAGAGTAACCCCATAAGGAACATACTTTGGAGAAAAACACCATATATCATGTCCTCTGTCCTACACTGCTGTCAGTATTTTTAATGCACTCATTACATATTTATGTTGTTAAATTTTTCTTTTCTTTAACCCCTTAGTGATGGAGCCAATATGCAGCTTAATGACCAGGCCAATTTTTACAATTCTGACCACTGTCACTTTATGAGGTTATAGCTTTGGAACGCTTTAACGGATCCCACTGATTCTGAGATTGTTTTTTTGTGACATATTGTACTTCATGGTAGTGGTAAAAATTTCTTCTATATTACTTTTGTTTATTTATGAAAAAAATGGAAATATGGTGAAAATGTTTAAAATGTTGCAATTTTCAAACTTTGAATTTTTATGCCCTTAAATCAGAGAAAGATGTCTCACAAAATAGTTAATAAATAACATTTCCCACATGTCTACTTTACATCAGCACAATTTTGGAAACAAAAGTTTTTTGATACGAAGTTATAAAGGTTAAAAGTTAACCAGCGATTTCTAATTTTTACAACAAAATTTACAAAACCATTTTTTTAGGGACCAACTCAAATTTAAAGTCACTTTGAGGGGTGTACAAGACAGAAAATACCCAAAAGTGACACCATTCTAAAAAATACACCCCTCAAGGTGCTCAAAACCACATTCAAGAAGTTTATTAACTCTTTACGAGCTTCACAGGAACTGAAGCAATGGGGAAGGAAAAAATTAACATTTAACTTTTTTTTACAAACATTTTAATTCAGCACCAATTTTTTTTATTTTCACAAGTGTAAAAAGAGAAAATGAATCATAACATTTGTTGGGCACTTTCTTCTGAATACGCTGATACCCCATATCTGGGAATAAACCACTGTTTGGGTGCACGGCAGAGCTTGGAAAAGAATAAGTGCCGTTTGACTTTTTCAATGCAGAATTGGCTGGAATTGAGATCGGACCCAATGTCGCATTTGGGGAGCCCCTGATGTGCCTAAACAGTGGATACCCCCCACAAGTGACACCATTTTGGAAACTAAACCACTTAAGGAACTTATCTAGATGTGTGATGAGCACTTTGAACCCCCAAATGCTTCACAGAAGTTTATAACGTAGAGCAGTGAAAATAAAAAATAGTATTTTTACACAAAAATTATATTTTCGACCCCAAATTTTTATTTTCACAAGGTTAACAGGAGAAATTAGACAACAGAAGTTGTTGTGCAATTTTTCCTGAGTACGCCGATACCTCATATGTGGGGGTAAACTACTGTTTGGGCACACAGCAGAGCTCGGAAGGGAGGGAGCACCATTTGACTTTTTCAATTCAGAATTGGTAGGAATTGTGTCAGGACTCTGAACATTTTTTACCTTTTGTGCATTACAGCCCTTTTCCAAGATGGCGTCTTTGGTCTCATGTGCACTGTGTCTCCTGCTATAAAACTCCACCCCAGCCTTCAGTCTGTGCTAGAGTACTCTGCCTTGCATCCAGCTCCTGACCTCTGATTACTCCCTGGCTATACACCTGCTCCTGTGAATCTGTGTGGTGATCCTGCCACTCTGCTCTGAGTTCCTGCTGCATACACAAGTTTTCAGTAATCCTCCTTCATCTGCTGTTCGTGTTTACTTCCATCCACATTTGCTGGTCATGTAAGCTGTTGCTGCTTTGCAATAACCTGAGACTATTAACCCGGTCTCCCTGGTTGAACTAAGATATGATTTGAACTGCCTAATAAGCATATCTATCTGTGCCTGGACTAAGACAAGGATTTATTCGTGTCAAGTATCCTCAAGAATAACTGTGCTTCATAGACTTTCTGCTTGATTGCATTTTCCTCTGAAGTTTCCTATAGACTGCTAAGCTGCGTTTATTATTTGCACCAAGTGTTGTGGACTTGAGTTTTTCTCTGCACCTGTTTGAATCACCGTGTGATAATATAGACTTTACCACTTATAAAACTGTGTCCTGTAGTTGTCTTGTTCCACGCAAAGAGTCTCCTGAGTTATCCCCTATAATTATTACAAATTGAGATCGGACACCATGTCTCTTTTGGGTAGCCCCTGATGTGCCTAAACAGTGAAAAACCCCACAAGTGACAACATTTTGGAAATTAGACCCCTTAAGGAACTTATCTAGATGTGTGGTGAGCACTTTGAAACCCCAAGTGATTCACAGAAATTTATAACGCAGAGCCCTGAAAATAAAATAAAAAAATTATTTTCCTCAAAAATAATATTTTAGCCCACAATTTTTTATTTTCATAAGGGTAACAGGAGAAATTGGACCCTAAAAGTTGTTGTCTAGTATGTCCTGAGTATGCCAATACTCCATATGTGGGGGTGGACCACTATTTGGGCATATATCGTGGATCGGAAAGTAGGGACCTTTTAAAATGCAGACTTTGATGGAATGGTCTGCGGGCATCATGTTGCATTTGCAGAGGCTCTGATGTACCTAAACAGTAGAAATCCCCCACGAGTGACCCCATTTTGAAAACTAGACCCACTAAGGAGCTTATCTAGATGTGTGGTGAGCACTATAAACCCCAAAGTGCTTCATAGAAGTTTATAATGCAGAGTCGTGAAAATAAAAAATCATTTTTTTTCCACAAAACGGACCTTTCCACCCCCAAATATTTACTTTTACAAGTGTAACAGGAGAAATTGGACCATGAAAGTTGTTGTGCAATTTGTTCTGAGGACGCTGATACCCCATATGTGAGGGGACTACTGTTTGGGCACATGGCAGAGCTCAGAAAAGAAGGAGAGCTGTTTTGGAATGGAGAGTGATAGAATGGTCTGCGAGCATCATGTTGCGCTTGCAGAGCCCCTGATGTGCCTAAACAGTAGAAACCCCCCACAAGTGACCCCATTTTGGAAACTAGATCCTCCCAAGGAGCTTATCTAGATGTATGGTGAGCACTTTGAATACCCAAGTGCTTCACAGAAGTTTATAATGCAGAGCTGTGAAAATAAAAAATCCTTTTTTTTCACAAAAGTGATTTTTTAGCCCCCATTTTTTTTATTTTCCCAAGGGTAACAGGAGAAACTGGACCCAAAAGTTGTTGTCCAATTTGTCCTGAGTACCCTGACACCCCATATGTGGGGGTACACCACTGTTCGGGCGCACGGCAGCGCTCAGAAGGGATTTGACTTCTTTAATGCAAAATTGGCTTGAATCAATGGTGGCGCCATGTCGCATTTGGAGACCCCCTGATGTATCTTAACAGTGGAAACCCCCCAATTCTAACTCCAACCCTAACCCCAACACACCCCTAACCCTAATCCCAACCCTATCCATAATCCTAGTCACAACCCTAACCCCAACACACCCCTAACCCAAATCTCAGCCCTAACTGTAACCCTAGTCACAACCCTAACCCCAACACACCCCTAACCCTAATCCCAACCCTAACCATAACCCTAATCAAAACCCTAACCCCAACACACCCCTAACCCTAATCCCAACCATAACCCTAATCAAAACACTAATCCCAACACACCCCTAACCCTAATCCCAAACCTAATCCTAACCCTAATCCCAATACACCCCTAACCCTAATCCCAACCCTAATCATAGCCCTAATCCCAAACCTAACCCTAATCCCAAACCTAACCCTAATCCCAACCCTAACCTCAACCCTAACCCTAATCCAAACCTAACCCTAATCCAAAAACCTAACCCTAATCCAAACCTAACCCTCATCCCAAACCTAACCCTAATCTCAACCCTAACCCTAATCTCAACACTAACCCTAATCCAAACCCTAGTCCCAACCCTAACCCTAATCCCAACTCTAACCCTAACTTTAGCCCCAACCCTAACCATAACTTTAGCCCTAACCCTAACCCTAACTTTAGCCCAACTCACTATAACCCAACTCTATCCCTAATTGGAAAACGTAAATAAATTAATTTTCTTTATTTCATTATTTTTTCCTAACTAAGGGGGTGATAAAGGAGGGTTTATTTACTTTTTTTTCTTTTGATCACTGTGATAGGGTCTATCACAGTGACCAAAATGAACCAATAGGAAAAATCTTCCTATTGTTGCCGGGTGCCAGCCGGCAGATCTCGGCGGGCACACTGTGAATGCGCCCTCCATTTTCCTCCCGGAAAAAGATGGCAATGCCCATGGGGGGAAGCAGGACGGTCGAGGAGCACCAGGAGACACAGGTATCGGGGGCGATCGGGGACCCTATTTCTTTGTCCTCTGATGTGCAGTCATATCGGAGGACAGAGAAATTAAATGGCACATCGGACTTTTTTTTGCCGTCGCCGGTATACGGTTAGTACCGGCAATCGCAACCCGGGGGTTGGTAAAAACTGACCCAGATCATGTTCTTTGGGGTCTCGGCTACCCCTGGCAGCTGAGACCCCGAGATCTACCGGGTGCCGGACTGCAGATCTCGGCGGGCGCACTGCGCATGCACCAGCCATTTTCTTCCTGGAACAAGATGGTGGCGTCCATGGGGGAAGCACGGGAGGTACCGGGGTGGGATCGGGGGCCCTATTTCTCTCTCCTCTGATGTGTGATCACATTGGAGGACAGATAAATTAAATGGGACATTGGACTTTTTTTGTTTGGGGTCGCCGGTAAACAGTTAATACCGGCAATCGCAACCCGGGGTCAGTAAAAACTGACCCGAATCATGTTCTACAAGGTCTTGGCTACCCCGGCAGCCGAGACCGCGGGGAACATCTGACTATGGGGGGGTGCTATACACTTTTTCCACAGCTAACGGCACTGTGGATTAAGTACCCTTAACTACCGCCATTAAAAGGCATATCAGTGGTTGCTTAAGGGTTAAATAGAATTTTGTTAAAATTACTCATCCAGCCATATGGTAAGTTACTAATGCAGAAGATGCCTTAAACTTTAAAAACAAACAAAACCTGTCAACTTCCTGTTCTAAAAAGCAAAGTATTATTTTCTATTTACATTACTCTAGCTCAGTGACAATTTGTAATTAAGTAGCTATAAATGGAGAGGGCATGGGAACTGTATAATAGGCACTTTTCGAGTCCTCAGTTGTGACATAGTTCTAAGGTTCCTCCAAATATTCACATCTATCATTCTTCCTGTTAGAATGTATAAGAGATACGATGGATGTTAAGAGGTTTGGAGGACAGAGTACAGAGATTTGGATGAGTCGGAGTGATTTGTTTGGAAGAGCTAGGAAAGATGAAAGAGGTTTGATGTATAAATCAGCTTCTCCAATCATTCACTTTCTTAAACCACTTTAGTTTTGTCATACTTAACTCTTTTACAGAAAAACCAACACAAATCCTTCATAATGCTACAGATATATAAATGTGTTCACATGAATATTCTATTAAGCAAAATATATCACATATCATAGGTATTTTACATGCTACAGCCTTTAGGCTAGGGCTACACAACAACTTTTCCACGACATGTGTCATGCGACCAAAGTTCGCCACAGTGCAATACAGGTGAATGAGGTTTCATTACATCCATGGGGGTACTGAGACCATGACAAGCAAGTCGCAACACATCCAACCTCATCATATTTTTGTGTTCTGTATTGGAGGAAAGATGAATAAGCTGTCAAACGGAGATTCTCTGCCCCATGGGATGACAACACTAGTGGATATTTTAACTTTATAGGTTCCCCTAACTCAACCCTTATTTATTAATAACAGACCTACGAATAGCACAAAAGCAAAGGAACCTTGTGCTGCAGATGGGACTGAGAGAATCTGGATTTTCAGTTTAAATCTAAAACTTTTCACATGTCCCATACAGCAGCAGAACAATGGGTAATTTATATTTTTGAAGATATTCTCAACCATTCATTTATACAGTCACAATTTTTATCAGAAGAGTTGTCAGGCTAAAAATATGGAAAGGAGATTAGTTGATAAAAGAGAAATTAAAATGTCCTAATTTGTTTTATAATTTTATCAACCAGGGAAAGTTATATAACTTTGCAAATCATTTTATTAGGGGTTTTGTCTTCATTCCTGTAAACAAAATTGCATGTAAGTGGCTTTAAATCTCCTCCTTTTTCCATTCTTTTTGCCTGCCTTCAGCTATCTCAGCTGTGTAAGGATATTTTAATTTAGAGTATAGAGGATAGCAGTGAAGGGGTCAACATAGGTTTACCATGACAGAGAGGAGCCAGAAGACCACGCTGTCAGATTTTTCCTACTCCTGTAATGATTAGAAGCACTTCACCTTCATATAAAACAGTGCAGGTTTATTCTAGCAATACAGGGGTTAATCTGTTCAGTTGAGAGGTCCTAGAAGCTTACCTGGTTGATGCTCTCAGCTGTTCAGTGTTGGCCACTCCCCTCTACTATATGTACTGGCCTCTGGCAAACAAGAGTTGCCAGAGTTATCATCATGCTGCATGGTTCAGGAGCTGGAGGAGTTTTGTTGTTTGAGGAGGTGTTTGGTGGATTTATCTAAAGACTGTTGATTTTGGTTGTATGCAAATCCTCTTCTTCTCCAGCTTTGGGTTTTTCCCTTCCTTCACTCCATCGTGTTCCCCTCTTTTGTTGTGAAAGCATATTTGTATTTTCCTTTATTCCAGTACATATTCTCTTGTTAGTCTGACTGGTGTATTTCCACACACTACTACTCCCCTCTTCCCTGAGTGAGGGAAGGGAACAGACTTAGGATGGATTCAGGAGCTCAGCATCTTCACCATTAGAAATAATCCAGGGCGCATGATAGCTAGGGCGCCCCTAGTGCAAGTGTTTGTCACTTTTTAGTACAAATCTCTATATATTGAAAAATAACTGATTTTACACATTACAGCACATGTTGTTTCTTGGTCCTGTTGTCCACTTTTAAGACTGTTTTCTGCACAGTGTCAGGCAAAAGCAGAATGCCTTTATTAACCCCTTCATGACCCAGCCTATTTTGGCCTTAATGACCTTGCCGTTTTTTGCAATTCTGACCAGTGTCCCTTTATGAGGTAATAACTCAGGAACGCTTCAACGGATCCTTGCGGTTCTGAGATTGTTTTTTCGTGACATATTGGGCTTCATGTTAGTGGTAAATTTAGGTCGATAATTTCTGAGTTTATTTGTGAAAAAAACGGAAATTTGGCGAAAATTTTGAAAATTTTGCAATTTTCACATTTTGAATTTTTATTCTGTTAAACCAGAGAGTTATGTGACACAAAATAGTTAATAAATAACATTTCCCACATGTCTACTTTACATCAGCACAGTTTTGGAAAGAATTTTTTTTTTTGCTAGGACGTTATAAGGGTTAAAATTTGACCAGTGATTTCTCATTTTTACAACAAAATTTACAAAACCATTTTTTTTAGGGACCACCTCACATTTGAAGTCAGTTTGAGGGTTCTATATGGCTGAAAATACCCAAAAGTGACACCATTCTAAAAACTGCACCCCTCAAGGTGCTCAAAACTACATTCAAGAAGTTTATTAACCCTTCAGGTGTTTCACAACAGCAGAAGCAACATGGAAGGAAAAAGTGAACATTTAACTTTTTAGTCACAAAAATGATCTTTTAGCAACAATTTTTTTATTTTCCCAAGGGTAAAAGAAGAAACTGGACCACAAAAGTTGTTGTCCAATTTGTCCTGAGTACGTTGATACTTCATATGTAGGGGTAAACCACTGTTTGGGCGCACGGCAGGGCTCGGAAGTGAAGGAGCGCCATTTGACTTTTTCAATGAAAAATTGGCTCCAATCTTTAGCGGACACTATGTCGCGTTTGGAGAGCCCCCGTGTGCCTAAACATTGGAGCTCCCCCACAAGTGACCCCATTTTGGAAACTAGACGCCCCAAGGAACTTATCTAGATGCATAGTGAGCACTTTAATCCCCCAGGTGCTTCACAAATTGATCCGTAAAAAATGAAAAAGTACTTTTTTTTCACAAAAAATTTTTTTTAGCCTCAATTTTTTCATTTTCACATGGGCAACAGGATAAAATGGATCCTAAAATTTGTTGGGCAATTTCTCTTGAGTACGCCGATACCTCATATGTGGGGGTAAACCACTGTTTGGGTGCACGGCAAGGCTTGGAAGGGAAGGCGCGCCATTTGACTTTTTCAATGGAAAATTAGCTCCAATCGTTAGTGGACACCATGTTGCGTTCGGAGAGCCCCTGTGTGCCTAAACATTGGAGCTCCCCTACAAGTGACCCCATTTTGGAAACTAGACCCCCCAAGGAACTAATCTAGATGTATAGTGAGCACTTAAAACCCCCAGGTGCTTCACAGAAGTTTATAACGTAGAGCCATGAAAATAAAAAAATATTTTTCTTTCCTCAAAAATTATTTTTAGCCCGGAGTTTTTTATTTTCCCAAGGATAATAGGAGAAATTGGACCCCAAATGTTGTTGTCCAGTTTTTCCTGAGTACGATGATACCCCATATGTGGGGGTAAACCACTGTTTGGGCGCACGGCAGGGCTCGGAAGGGAAGGCACGCCATTTGGCTTTTTGAATGGAAAATTAGCTCCAATCATTAGCGGACACCATGTCGCGTTTGGAGAGCCCCTGTGTGCCTAAACATTGGAGCTCCCACACAAGTGACCCCATTTTGGAAACTAGACCTCCCAAGGAACTAATCTAGATGTGTGGTGAGCACTTTGAACCCTCAAGTGCTTCACAGAAGTTTATAACGCAGAGCCATGAAAATAAAAAATTATTTTTCTTTCCTCAAAAATGATTTTTTAACCCACAATTTTTTATTTTCCCAAGGGTAACAGGAGAAATTGGACCCCAAACATTGTTGTGCAGTTTCTCCTGAGTACGCTCATACCCCATATGTGGGGGTAAACCACTGTTTTGGCACATGTCGGGGAGCGGAAGGGAAGTAGTGACGTTTTGAAATGCAGACTTTAATGGAATGCTCTGCGGGCGTCACGTTGCGTTTGCAGAGCCCCTGATGTGCCTAAACAGTAGGAACTCCCCACAATTGACCCCACTTTGGAAACTAGACCCCCAAGGGAACTTATCTAGATGTGTGGTGAGCACTTTGAACCCCCAAGTGCTTCACAGAAGTTTATAACGCAGAGACGTGAAAATAAAAAATGTGTTTTCTTTCCTCAAAAATATTTTTTTAGCCCAGAATTTTTTAATTTTCCCAAGGGTAACAGGAAAAATTTGACCCCAAAAGTTGTTGTCCAGTTTCTCCTGAGTACGCTGATACCCCATATGTGGGGGTAAACCACTGTTTGGGCACATGGCGGGGCTCGGAAGGGAAGTAGTGACGATTTGGAATGCAGACTTTGATGGAATGGTCTGCGGGAATCATGTTATGTTTGCAGAGCCCCTGATGTGCCTAAACAGTAGAAACCCCCCACAAGTGACCCCATTTTGGAAACTAGACCCCCCAAGGAACTTATCTAGATGTGTGGTGAGCACGTTCATCCCCCAAGTGCTTCACAGAAGTTTACAACGCAGAGCCGTGAAAATAAAAAATCATTTTTCTTTCCTCAAAAAAGATGTTTTAGCAAGCAATTGTTTATTTTCACAAGGGTAACAGGAGAAATTGGACCCCAATATTTGTTGCCCAGTTTGTTGTGAGTACGATGGTACCCCATATGTGGGGGTAAACCACTGTTTGGGCGCACGTCAGGGCTCGGAAGGGAAGTAGTGACATTTGAAATGCAGACTTTGATGGAATGGTCTGCGGGCGTCACGTTGCATTTGCAGAGCCCCTGATGTGCCTAAACAGTAGAAACACCCCACAAGTGACCCCATTTTGGAAACTAGACCCCAAAAGGATCTTATCTAGATGTGTGGTGAGCACTTTCAACCCCCAAGTGTTTCACATAAGTTTATAACGTAGAGCCGTGAAAATAAAAAATAATTGTTCTTTCCTCAAAATTATGTTTTAGCAAGTAATTTTTTATTTTTGCAAGGGTAACAGGAGAAATTAGACCCCAATAGTTGTTGCCCAGTTTGTCCTGAGTACGCTGGTATCCCATATGTGGGGGTAAACCACTGTTTGGGCGCACGTCGGGGCTTGGAAGGGAGGGCGCACCATTTGACTTTTTGAACGCAAGATTGGCTGGAATCAATGGTGGCGCCATGTTGCGTTTGGAGACCCCTGATGTGTCTAAACAGTGGAAACCCCTCAATTCTAACTTCAACACTAACCCCAACACACCCCTAATCCTAATCCCAACTGTAGCCATAACCCTAATCACAACCCTAACCCCAACACACCCCTATCCACAACCCTAACCCCAACACACCCGTAACCCTAAATCCAACCCTAATCCTAACCCTAATCCCAACCCTACCCACAACTGTAACCCCAACACAACCCTAACCCTATCCGTAACCCTAACCACAAGCCTAATCTTAACCCTATTTCCAACCCTAGCCCTAATTCCAACCCTAAGGGTACCGTCTCACATAATGATTTACCAACGATCACGACCAGCGATACGACCTGGCCGTGATCGTTGGAAAGTCATTGTGTGGTCACTGGGGAGCTGTCACACAGACCGCTCTCCAGCGACCAACGATGCCAAAGTCCCGGGTAACCAGGGTAAACATCGGGTTACTAAGCGCAGGGCCGCGCTTAGTAACCCGATGTTTACCGTGGTTACCAGCGTAAAAGTAAAAAAAAAAAACGTACATACTCACATTTTGGTGTCCTTCAGGTCCCTTGCCGTCTGCTTCCCGCTCTGACTGAGTGCCGCCGTACAGTGAGAGCAGAGCGCAGCGGTGACGTCACTGCTGTGCTGTGCTCTCACTTTCCGGCCGGCAGACAGTCAGAGTGGGAAGCAGACGGCAAGGGACCTGAAGGACACCGAAATGTGAGTATGTACGTTTTTTTTTTTTTTTTACTTTTACGCTGGTAACCACGGTAAACATCGGGTTACTAAGCGCGGCCCTGCGCTTAGTAACCCGATGTTTAACCTAGTTACAAGCGAACGCATCGCTGGATCGCTGTCACACACAACGATCCAGCGATGACAGCGGGAGATCCAGCGACGAAAGAAAGTTCCAAACGATCTGCTACGACGTACGATTCTCAGCAGGGTCCCTGATCGCTGCTGCGTGTCAGACACAGCGATATCGTATGGATATCGCTGGAACGTCATGGATCGTACCGTCGTAGCGATCAAAGTGCCACTGTGAGACGGTACCCTAACTCTAATTCCAACCCTAACGCTATGTGCCCACTTTGCGGATTCGTGTGAGATTTTTACGCACCATTTTTGAAAAAAACGCAGGTAAAAGGCACTGCGTTTTACCTACGGATTTACAGCGGATTTCCAGTGTTTTTTTGTGCGGATTTCACCTGCGGATTCCTATTGAGGAACAGGTGTAAAACGCTGCGGAATCCGCACAAAATTGACATGCTGCGGAAAATACACAGCGTTTCCGCATGGTATTTTCCGCACCATGGGCACAGCAGATTTGGTTTTCCATAGGTGTACATGGTACTGTAAACCTGATGGAAAACTGCTACGAATTCGCAGCGGCCAATCCGCTGCGGATCCGCGGCCAATCCGCTGCGGATCCGCTGCGGATCCGCGGCCAATCCGCTGCGGATCCGCGGCAATCCGCTGCGGATTCGCAGCCAAATCCGCACTGTGTGCACATGCCCTAACCCTACCCCTAACCCTAACCCTAATTCTAACCCTAATTCTAACCCTAATTCTAACCCTAGTTCTAACCCTAACCCTAGCAGAAAAAAAATATATATATTTTATTTATTTTTATTATTGTCCCTATGGGGGTGATAAAGGGGGGTCATTTACTTTTTTTTCATTTTGATCACTGTGATAGGCTATATCGCAGTGATCAAAATACATCTGGAACGAATCTGCCAGCAGGCAGACTCTGCGGGCGCAGTGCGCATGCGCCCGCCATATTGGAAGATGGCGGCGCCCATGGAGAAGCCGGACGGACACTGGGAGGCCCGGTAAGTATGTAGGGGGGGTGATCGGATCACGGGGGGGGGGACCGGAGCACAGGGAGGGGGCACCGGAGCACGGGGGGAGCGGACAGGAGGACGGAGGAGCGGACAAGACGATTTAGGGGGGGCGGCCACGTAACGGAGCACTGGGGGGGCGATCGGTGGGGTGGGGTGGGGGCAGATTAGGTTTTCCAGCCATGGCCGATGATATTGCAGCATCGGCCATGGCTGGATTGTAATATTTCACCGTTTTTTTGGGTGAAATATTACAAATCGCTCTGATTGGCAGTTTCACTTTCAACAGCCAATCAGAGCGATCGTAGCCACGGGGGGGTGAAGCCACCCCCCCTGGGCTGAAGCACCACTCCCCCTGTTCCTGCAGATTGGGTGAAATCGGAGTTAACCCCTTCACCCGATCTGCAGGGACGCGATCATTCCATGACGCCACATAGGCGTCATGGGTCGGGAAGGCATGGGTTTTCATGACGCCTACGTGGCGTCATGGGTCGGGAAGGGGTTAACCAAGAAAAACATGCTTTTTTCTGCAGCTTCTTCCTGCCTAGAGATCCGGTTTTGCGGAAGAAAAAAAATGCTGAAAAAAACATCTAGTATAAACTTAGCCTAAGAGTGTATCTAAAATGGCCAATAATATAATCATGAGGAAGCGTTCCTAAAAATGCTTATTTCCTAATAATCATGTTATGTAAACAGACTGCTGATCACCTACTAAAGGAGCAAGACATTATAACGAACAAGCCAAAAAGTTTTTTTTACCATTTTTATAAAAATCCCAAACCATTGCACAAATTATTTGCCTGTACTACATGTTTCATATGGATATAAATCAATTAACTCTCACTGGCGCTCACCACACTTAGGAGTACAGGTCGGTGGCAGAGACCGAGAAAAGGGGGGGGGGAAGAGAACATGAGTTACACACCCCTAGCTGCTGGGACCAGAACCAGGATCTGTGCCTATCCAGGAAAAACAAAGAAGGTAATCCTAAAAGAACGAGGTGATCCCGTGCTCAGGGGTTAATGTATGTAACACAGAGTGAATAATAAAATCTATTTAGATATGCCCCAAACCTGTGTACAAGTATATATGTGCATGAATGATACGTAGTGGGAAAATGATTACCCGGCAGGTGAATGCGCTAGTGGTCCCAGTGAGAGACCTACAGGATTACCTGATCCGGTGACCGCTGAAGGCTGTAGCAGCTTGTACGGGGAATGAAGGGGCAGGAGTATGT
The DNA here is from genome assembly GCF_051348905.1 of Ranitomeya variabilis. Lineage (NCBI taxonomy): Eukaryota > Metazoa > Chordata > Amphibia > Anura > Dendrobatidae > Ranitomeya > Ranitomeya variabilis. Next base: position 107,284,398 of record NC_135237.1, on the reverse strand, counting down.
AGCAGCTAACGGTGCCTGGGAGCCCCGGCCGAAGGCGTCCCTGGCAACCACGAGGAGGAAGATGGCTGCTAGCGCTGGCTCACGAGTGCCTGTAATGTGACGTCACAAAAGGTACGGAGCGGCGTTGGGGCCACAAATGAATGACTAACCAACGCGTTTTGAAGGTTCCCGGCCTTCTTCGTCAGGGTTACCGTGTGTCTGTCCATCTACTCCCTATATACGCTCGGCTTGTGCTGCTACTCCGCCCACAATTCACCTCCCCACTGCTATACACTGAATCGGGGGCACTGTGCAGGATCCTAGTCTCTATAGTAGGCTAAGCGGTGCTGATACCCTAACTCGGGTTTATTACATACAGAATGTAGCCCATCCATACCTCTCAGTTTGGCCTCCACATTAGTGTATGATTATATAATTAAAAACTAAATACTTTATTACTATTATAAGATTAAAAACTTTAACATAAAAAACTATATGACCCTTTTAATGGGTGGATCATTTTGCTTGTTTAGATGGTTATTGCCCCCAAGCACACGTAAAAACAACGGTTAAAAAGGGGGGGGGTTATGTGAAAACTCATTAGTAATTAAAAAACATTAAAAAACATTAAAACACCTACATATGTGGATGTACCTATCCCAGGGTAATGGCCCTCTTCTTGTGGGTACTACTTCTGGTTCCCATAACAGGGTTCCTAGGGTGGTATCCTAAAAATATCCTTAAATTAAATATATATATATATATTATCTAGGGGAAGAAGCGAGGGGGATCATGGGGAGAATTATAGATGTCCCCGCTGTCTATCCCCCAACAAATTTCAAGAAGTATCATGCGTGTCTTTACTGACATGTACTCCATTGTGATAATGGTACCTATTCTAGAGGGCATACAACTCTAGCTCCTGATTCAGACCTCTTGGGGATAAACTATCCAGTAAGAATATCCATTGGGACTCGATTCTCAACATCTGTTTGATGAAGTCCCCTTTCCTTAGCTTCGGTTGGATCTTCTGGATTCCACAGAAGTGTATGTCCTTTATCTTTCTTCCATGGTTCTCTACAAAATGTTGCGACAAAGGGTGTCCCAGATATCCCTTTTGGATGTTGGTAAGATGTTCTTTGATCCGTACCCTAAGCTCCCTTTTAGTCCGACCGACATATATTTTATTGCATGGACATATAATGATATATATAACCCCCGTGGAAAAACAGGAGATTTTATTTCTAATACTGAAAGTCTTCGTGTTGCTGGTGTCCCTAAATTGCATCTGGCAGGTTTTTTTGAAAGTTGTATTAATGCAACTAAAACAACTGCCGCAAGGTGTAAACCCCATATTAGAGCTTGAGGGAATTCTGGTGTTAGATGTGAGTTTGCTAAAAGCTCATCTTTAGGAAAGCCCAAACTCTGGGAAATCTTCTTGCCCCAACAAATAAACTGGCTTTTAGCAAACTCACATGATCCCCCTCGCTTCTTCCCCTAGGTAATATATATATATATATATATATTTAATTTAAGGATATTTTTATGATACCACCCTAGGGACCCTGTTATGGGAACCAGAAGTAGTACCCACAAGAAGAGGGCCATTACCCTGGGATAGGTACATCCACATATGTAGGTGTTTTAATGTTTTTTAATGTTTTTTAATTACTAATGAGTTTTCACATAACCCCCCCCCTTTTTAACCGTTGTTTTTACGTGTGCTTGGGGGCAATAACCATCTAAACAAGCAAAATGATCCACCCATTAAAAGGGTCATATAGTTTTTTATGTTAAAGTTTTTAATCTTATAATAGTAATAAAGTATTTCGTTTCTAATTATATAATCATACACTAATGTGGAGGCCAAACTGAGAGGTATGGATGGGCTACATTCTGTATGTAATAAACCCGAGTTAAGGTATCAGCACCGCTTAGCCTACTATAGAGACTAGGATCCTGCACAGTGCCCCCGATTCAGTGTATAGCAGTGGGGAGGTGAATTGTGGGCGGAGTAGCAGCACAAGCCGAGCGTATATAGGGAGTAGATGGACAGACACACGGTAACCCTGACGAAGAAGGACGGGAACCTTCGAAACGCATTGGTTAGTCATTCCTTTGTGGCCCCAACGCCGCTCCGTACCTTTTGTGACGTCACATTACAGGCACTCGTGAGCCGGCGCTAGCAGCCATCTTCCTCCTCGTGGTTGCCAGGGACGCCTTCGGCCGGGGCTCCCAGGCACCGTGTTAGCTGCTACATACTCCTGCCCCTTCATTCCCCGTACAAGCTGCTACAGCCTTCAGCGGTCACCGGATCAGGTAATCCTGTAGGTCTCTCACTGGGACCACTAGCGCATTCACCTGCTGGGTAATCATTTTCCCGCTAGGGCCGCTACGTATCATTCATGCACATATATACTTGTACACAGGTTTGGGGCATTTCTAAATAGATTTTATTATTCACTCTGTGTTACATACATTAACCCCTGAGGGCGGGATCACCTCGTTCTTTTAGGATTACCTTCTATGTTTCATATGGAGTCTATTACAAGGCACAAGAATTTTTGCAAAGTGACGTTTAAGATATAGTACATGTACCATGAGGGTCAAGGTCACTAGGTGATCCATGTCTTGCCATTTTTTATGCCCAGATCAGTAAAATTGTATTACTAATGCAGTTCAGGTTTTTGTATAATTTAGAGACCAACTTGTAATTACTTGTAATTTGTGTGTTTTTAAAGTTCATGTCTAGTGTTGCCCTATATTATATGTTTACGCTCTGTTTCCATTTATCATGAGCAGGAAGTAGAATATTGTATGTATTTTTCAGTATATAAAATGTATTTGCTCTACTTTTCAAACTTACATCTGCATTCCTCTCTCAGTTTGTCTAGTGCATAATATGCTAAATTACGGTTTTGTGATTCGCTTGATTATTTCATTATGTTAATGTGATTTATTTTATCCTGAGCTCGATTATGTATTTCGTTCTTTTGTTGTGATGCCTGGTATTTTTGCAGAGCCAAACTTTGATTATAGTCTCTAAATTGAATCCAGAATAATTCTGTAGGACTTAGGAGAGAAGTTTACATTATGGTTTGGAACTAACCACCACATTGGGTTACAGAAAACAAGCTAACCACAAAATGATTCGTATTCCCTAGAGTGCTTAAGATAATTGGAAACAAATCTGATACATTTATTGCCATATCATATTAGCTCATGCAATAATTCTTTGAAAGTGAAAACATTTTAAAAGTTGTTGCCATGGGCATGTAAAGCATATGGGACAAAGTTTAGAAAGGTATGTTACAAATATCGTTATAGACAACATTCCGGGTTGTGATACCTATTGTGCAGGTATCTAAGGAGAGTGATCTTAAAGTGGTTGCCCCACTATAACAACTTATTTGATATTGATCACTAGGGACCAAACTCCCTTATACCTGAGAATGAGGCTCAGGAGTCCATTTTTTGAGTGGAATATTTGTCTTGCATGTAAACCACCACACCAGTCATTATCTATGGAATTTAAGAAATAGTAGTTTTTGATATGGCGTGTATTACGTTTTGCATTAATTAAAACTAGATTTTGAAATGAAATTTATATTATTAAACTTCATTCATAATATGGCTTAAAAATGTTTTATGAAACCCAGTCTTGTCAAAATTTTGGAAAATGTTCTTGTGTTCTGTTAGATATTGATTAAAATCTTACTTTTAAAAGGGGGTTTTGTCATTTATGCCGAGAACTGTACTTGGCACTCATTCAAATAAACACAAAGTTGTGTTGAACATGGTTATGTTCTGTCCACCGAAGTGAGAACCACTCTTTGAACCTAGCTAAGAAAAGCTTAGCTATGTTTCTGTCATACAAAATCAAGCCTAAAAGTTACTTAATTGAAAAAGTATTTGAACAATAAACTGCTCTAAAGCAAAATAGCAGAAAAGTGAAAAAGCTTATAGTTTGTGCTATGCTTTACACTCTTCATAAAAATGACTGTTAGTTAAGACTTGTTCATTACACTAAAGGATTTATCATCCAAAAAAGACTCAAAGCAAAATAATTTTTCATTCCTTTATTTTATATCATTGTGGCAGAATATTGCTTTGTTATCAGACCTTAAATCTTGTACAAAAGTGTGAGGTAAAAATTGGAAAGCTCTATCCATCATATTTTGTGTACATCAGAAATTATTCCCTTAAGTACTGCTAAGTGTGCCCAGAATAAGTAAATGAATTTGAAATTTAAAAAGAAAATCACTTTACAAAGTTGATTCTTCTTAACATTTTGAGAATTAATTCCCATAAGATCTAAAAGTCAAAATTCTTTTTTGCAAATAGAGTTTAAGTGTTTTTACAGTCTTAATATTTTTTTTCTGTGTTGCGTCATAGCTTGGTAATGAACAAAAGACTGTTTTTCTTTGTCACAGCATGTTCTACAGATTGACATATTTACATGCTAAGAAAGACTCCATTTATAGGATTATGAGATGAGATTTTCTAAAAAATAACGAAATAAAATGCAATTATTATTCTCCGTCTCTAAAAGCAAAAACTAAAAAGCCTTCAGACTGCAAACATATGTTTTTAATCACTTTTATTTAAAGTCATATACAAATTAAATGTCCGACCAGAAATCATACTATGAAATGTGGCAAGGTTTGTTGGCAATCACAGCTGAGTATAAGTAATAGAATTATATTCTAGCTATTTTTGTTATGATCGCTTGTTTTTAGTTGTAACAAAAATAATATATTTTAGTGCTATCAGATAGAGTCAGTTCAAAAACATGCAGTGCAATTTAAAGCCTCAAAGTCCTTTTTTCTTCTTTAAAAAAATCATGGTCTAATTAAAGGGAGGCCAAATGGATCAATGAACAGAGGCCTCTAGCACCAAGACGCCATCATGACTCATTTGCCTCCAGTCCTTCTAGTCATGCAGCTGAAAACATACAAAATGTAAACTCCAATATTACAGAAGATTTAATAATTGTAAAGGTAATTATACAGCTTTTCTATTATTTGCATATTATTTACTTTATCAGTATTATAAGAAGTCAGAGATCTACCATATATACGAGTATAAGTTGACCTGAGTATAAGCCGAACAACCTAATTTTGCCACGAAAAACTGGGAAAACTTGTTGACTCAAGTATAAGCCGGGTATGCTTATTAAAGTAATGAATATTCACTCCACGCCTATGGGAGTGGAGAGGGGTGAATATTCATTACCTTAATGAGTGGGGGACACATGTGATTGCTTGGCTGAAAGACTGGCACTGGAAGGAGATGCAGTGAGGGCACGTAGGGAAGGTAAGTAGGATGAGTGCTAGAAGCCAGCGGCTGCTTCTGTAACTGTGCACTCTATAAGAGAAATGAATATTGACTGCCAGCGCAGTGAATATTCATTTCTCTTTAGCAGCAGGCACAGTTACAGCCACAGCCCCTGGCTCCTGCCTCTGTGACCGGTGGCTCCGCTGCTCCCCCTCCCCTGCCATCTTTCTAGCACAAAAAAAGTGCTGAAAAACTCATCTTATACACGAGTATATATAATGTAATTCACTGTCTGCACTGCTAACTGGAAAAACAGCTGAAAACAAGAGTACATTTATTGAAATCTGAAAAATATACTGTATATTGCAGAGTGTGGATAAATAAAGAAGAGTGAGTTATTAAAACCCCTTCCCAACATGCACCATACTAGTACTGCTCTGCAGGAACTGCATTTCTGCCCTGAGCAGTACTGGTATGGCGGCATGATCATGGGGTCTCACGATGAGCGCCAGGGCAATCACGTTTGGGCGTCAGATGTATGTGACAGCTGACACCCAGCAAGCAATGCCCATGATCAGTGCTAGCGCCGATCATGGGCGTTAAACCCCTCTTATGCTGCTGTCAGTAGTGACAACAGTATAGAGAACAATCGGGCAGGGAGGGGGCTCCCTGCTCACTTTCACATGAACAACGTGATGTGATGGCGTTGTTCGGGTGGTCTCCATGGAGACCCCGGTTCCAAGATGGCCGTGGGATCCTTCCGGGTCCTTCAGTGAGGTGGCATGTCAGCGCCTGTCAGATTGCTGATCTAACACTGTGCTAAGCAAAATGTCAAATCAGCGATCTGACATGATCTAGTAATGTCCCAACCTGGGACAATCTTATAAAGTAAAAAAAAATAATTAGAATGTTGAAAAATATATTGTTTTTTAAAAATCCCCAAATAAAGAAAAATAAATAAATATTTTTCCAATAAATCAATTTATTTATGTAAATTTTAAAAAAATAAAAGTACACATATTTGGCATTGCCGCATCCGTAATGACCTGCTCTATCAAACTGTCCCACTAGTTAACCCCTTCAGTGAACACCATAAAAAAATAACTAGGCAAAAAACAATGCTTTATCACCATACCGCCGAACAAAAAGTGAAATAAAACACGATCAAAAAGACGAATGTAAATAAACATTGCGAAATTTTCAAAATTTTAGCGAAATTTCCATTTTTTCACAAATAAGCGCAAATCATATCGAATAAATTTTACCACTATCATAAAGTAAAATATGTCACAAGAAAACTATCTCAGAATCACCAGGATCTGTTGAAGCATTTCAGAGTTATGACCTCATAAAATGACAGTAGTCAGAATTGAAAAAAATGGCCTGGTCAGGAAGTTGAAAACAGGCTTTGGGGTGAAGGGGTTAACCCCTTAGAAACCAGGAGTATTTCAGCTTTTGAATTTCTGTTTTTTGCTCCCCTTCTTCCCAGAGCCATAACTTTTTTATTTTTTGTTCAATATGGACATGTGAGGGCTTGTTTTTTGGGGGGACAAGTTGTACTTTTGAATGAAATCATTGTTTTATTATATCCAGAGTTGTTTTGAACTGTTCACCCGCCGCTCCCATTCCAATACTGCCAGGGTCCAACGTTGGTCTCTAATTCCTGTTCCTGGCTGAAACACATGAAATGCTAAGAAATGTCTCTCGTGATCCATTTACTGTCTGAAGTGACTCCCGGTTGGAGCCGATGATTTGATGATAGGGCATGTTCTTTTATGATAAGACTTGATCTGGAAGTAGAGACAGGTGAGACACAGTAAGAGTCAGAACAACAAATTTAGCTTTCTACTGAGTGTTTCAGGTGCTGCTTGAAATTAGATTTAAAGGTTGGTTTTAGTAGAGATGAGCGAACCTTTCAAGGTTTGGTTCGTCAAACATCCCAATGTTCACCAAACATGTTTGCTGAAAAGTTTAACGAACGTACCTGAACCCCATTAGATTCAATGGGAGGCCAAACCAAACATATACACAGCACCTTAAGGGGTGCCAAAAATCTTCCTGAACAGATAAAATTAAGGGAAGACACCATAAAAAGTGGCTTACTGCTGCTGTGCCATTAGCAAATTTCTGCTGTGGGTCAATTGATGCTACTTTTCATGCTGTCTGCCCCTAATTTTTTCTGTTGGGGAAGCTTTTTGTCTCCCCTTAAGATGTTGAGTATACATTTGGTTTGGCCTCCCATTGAATCTAATAGGGTTTGGGTACGTTCGTCGAACCGTTCAACGAATATGCTCAGCGAACATTGGAACGTTCGGCGAACCGAAGTCAAACCAAATCTTGGAAGCTTCGATCATCTCTAGTCTTTGGATTTAATTATTCTAACCAGAAATAAAAATATAGACTTTCCTTTAAAGACCAAGGAATATAATCAACTTCTATAATCTTAAAGTGAAAAATCTACGTTTTAGCTTTTAAGAAAACTTGTATTGTAAAAAAAATGCTATTAACCTTCAAATATGAGGTTAATCTGCGCATGCTATCGGCGCTGGCACCTAAAGCCCTGCTGCTAGGATCAAATTAGCTTTGTTCCTCCAGCAGGCTTGGGCTTTCAGTCTTATTAGTGGTCCGGCGTGGCTTCAGTCACCACTCAGTGCTCAGTTAGGGGTGGCTGTAACTGCGACCTCGGCACTAACTGACAATCGGTTACAGACCGCTGGCTACAACCCCATGACTGTAATTCCGAGCCTGCCTGCTGTTAACCTGCACATTAACCAAAATATCTGCAGGTTAATTGCCTTCTTTTACATTACAGATTTCTTTTACAGCCTTTAATTAAAACAGTTTCAATATGTTCAGTAATATTAACAGTGATGAACTTGAATTATAGGCAGTTGGCTATCAAAGGTTAGCGTCTCCTTCATACATTATGTGTAGGTCACTAGACATTGCTAATGGCCATTTGTATGTTATAATTTTTATCATAAATTCCTTTTTATGCCTGTGTTACTAAGCCATAAATTACATTCTGAACAGCTAATCAGCAATGCCAAAATATGTCTATTAAAATTAGCTCAAAAACAGCCCAAAGCAAACACAAACAAGAAAAATCATTACACATCTACAGCAAAGGTCATGGTAATACAAACTGTACAGGCAAGGCTAGTAAAACCTGCTTTACCTTCTCACGACATTAAATATTCCAACAGTATCTATAGCGAACTGATAGTTTTATATCTCACACATGAGTACGGCTTAATTATCTGTGTAAGAGATTGTGCTTTTTATCTTATGCACATGGAGACATCACTTTTAGGATGAAAAGCTGCATTAATCTGCATTACGTTCACGTGTTTAAGGGCTGCTGCCCTTCAGATTCTCAGTTCATTATAGTGACACTTTGCAAAGTTAATCATAAACTGCCTTACGTCTCCAGAATTAGCTGCCAATAACCAAAGTGCTTGAAGTCGGAATGAAACAATAAAGCTTCTATAAAGGGCAAGCTGTAGTCATTTTAAACTGTAAAATTGCCCCGTCTCCAGATCACATATGCTGTGACTTGTCCCTGAGAATGTCATATCCAATGTTCTACGGCAAAACGAGGAACAAATTATTTTGCTAGTATAAAGGCATCCCATTTATTCCAGTGTGTCTCTTCTGTATAAGCAATCAGGAAACAGGAATTTACCAAGGCAATATCACCACAGCTTTATTTTTGTTTCCTACACAAAATCATTCCTTAATCATTCCTTGATTAATTCTGACATCAAAGGTTTCATAATATGACAAAAATATTTCTATTCAAAAAAGTCTTCTAAAATTCCTACCTAAGTAGCAAGCAACTTTACATAATATAGTTTGGTCCTTAAAAGGTTTTTTTTCAATCTTTAACCCCTTTCTGACCTCGGACGGGATAGTACGTCCGAGGTCAGAAGCCCCATTTTGAACAGCTGACATGTGCCCGTAATAGGCGCGGGCAGAATCGCGATCTGCCCGCGCCTATTAACTAGTTAAATCCCGCTGTCAAACGCAGACAGCGGCATTTAACTACCGCTTCCGGCCGGGTGGCCGGAAATGATCACATCGCTGACCCCCGTCACATGATCGGGGGTCGGCGATGCTTCAGCAGTGTAACCATAGAGGTCCATGAGACCTCTATGGTTACTGATTCCAGGCAGCTGTGATCGCCACCCTGTGGTCGGCGCTCACAGCACACCTGCATTTCTGCTACATAGCAGCGAACATCAGATCGCTGCTAGGTAGCAGAGCCGATCGCGTTGTGCCTGCTTCTATCCACTTATAGAGGCTATTGAAGCATGGCAAAAGTAAAAAAAAAGTAAAAAAAAATGAAAAAAATAAAAAAATATAAAAGTTTAAATCACCCCCCTTTCGCCCCAATCAAAATAAATCAATAATAAAAAAATCAAACCTACACATATTTAGTATTGCCGCATTCAGAATCGCCTGATCTATCAATAAAATAAAGCATTAACCTGATCGCTAAACGGCGTAGTGAGAAAAAAATTGAAACGCCAGAATTACGTTTTTTTGGTCGCCATGACATTGCATTAAAATGCAATAACGGGCGATCAAAAGAATGTATCTGCACCAAAATGCTATCATTAAAAACGCCAGCTTGGCACGCAAAAAAAAAAGCCCTCAACCGACCCCAGATCATGAAAAATGGAGACGCTACTAGTATCGGAAAATGGTGCAATTTTTTTTTTTTTTTTTTAGCAAAGTTTGGAATTTTTTTTCACCACTTAGATAAAAAATAACCAAGTCATGTTAGGTGTCTATGTACTTGTACTGACCTGAAGAATCATAATGGCAGGTCAGTTTTAGCATTTAGTGAACCTAGCAAAAAAGCCAAGCAAAAAACAAGTGCGGGATTGCACTTTTTTTGCAATTTCACCGCACTTGGAATTTTTTTCCTGTTTTATAGTACACGACATGGTAAAACCAATGATGTGGTTCAAAAGTACAACTCATCCCGCAAAAAATAAGCCCTCACATGGCCAAATTGATGGAAAAATAAAAAAGTTATGGCTCTGGGAAGGAGGGGAGCGAAAAACGAACACGGAAAAATGGAAAATCCCAAGGTCATGAAGGGGTTAAGACCTCGATTCACCATTTCAGCATTTTTTAGTCATTTTCCATTTTTCATGTTTTGGCTCCAAATTCATTAAAATGGCATACGTGATTTATGAATTTGGCACATAATTAAAAAAACGGGCTTTCTTCCTGTCTTTAAGTATTTTCATGTCAAAAGTGTCAAGTTGGTGCCAAAAATGTGCTAACTGTAAAATAGAGAGTGAAGTTGCACCAATTTTTGTGACTTTTTAAAACATTGCTATTGATGAATCGAGCAAAAACATCCGGAATTGCTAGAGTTCGCCCCAAAAAGAGGAATAAAAAAAACAAACAGACAAACTCCTATAAGATAGACTTCAAAAAAGTTGAAATAGAAAAATAAATTGGTTGCAAACAAAAAAAACAAAACACAAAGCTAGACAAAACAAAACAGATCAAAGGCAATGTTGACTCCGGGCCTAAAAGTTATCACTTTTACAGAGAATTTGTAATAAGACTACTGATCCCAAAAATGGGACTCTGAAACTCTCAATGGAACTGAAAAATTACAGGAAGGAGATGTCCTGGACATGCATGGTCATCGTTCACATCCAATGGAACATTTCAGAGCCCAATCTTTCAGGGATTGGACCCCATTAGGGATGAGCACACCCATGGAAGTTCAAGTACCCGACCCAAACTGTAGTGTAAAGTTTGTGTCAGATACCACACCTGTACCCAAACTTGAACCCTGTTGAAAACAGCAGAGACCCGAACATGGAATCTGGAGAAAAAAAATTCTCTCTCTCACGGACTTCCCTCGGGACTCCGAACTGTGCAACGTTTAACGGAGAACACTAACTGTCTGGTACGAACCCCGAACTTTCAAGTTTGGGTTTGTTCATCTCTAGACCCAGCTTATCCTTATTCATTGGGCAGGTGATAACTTTTATTATGGAAATAACCTTGTGAAGTGTACCCCATCTGTATAGTGAAATGTTTATAATGCAACAGAAGGGTGATATCCAGAATGTCAGAAATATAAAAAACATAAAAACTATTTTCTTTCATGTGATTAAAAACATAGTGAGAGACTGGCTTATGTGGCTTAAATCACATTAAATAAAGTCGTTTTAGCTTTTTCTATTTGTGACAGGGTGCTGGATATCATCTTTCTATTGCACTGCTGCATGCTTTTCTGACATGGAATTCTCATCTGCGCACAGTCAATGATAAATGGAGTTCTCTGTCTTTTCACACTGTTGGATGAACTGAAAATATTTCTTTTTTCTTTTCACCTATAAAATGATTATAATACAAGAGTAATGGCTGCATTTTGTGCTGCTCGCTGGTCATATTTATGCCCATGTCGTCAAAGCGTTCTGTTATGTCTTTGAGGCTCCCATATATCCAATTCTAGAACCAGCATTGTAAAATAACAAAATCCTGCCATTTTGTTTCCCATGCTGGACACAGGATGCTTTGTACCCTCCTGTATTGAAATAAGCAGCACATATCATTGTTGGCATTAAAGATCAAGCTTACTATACAAGTTATTTTGCAAAATAATTATTGCATAAATGTTGCCCTTAAAGGGCTTTTCTGTGATGGAGGTTGCGTTCTGGAATACCTTTTTAATACTTTTTTGGTAGGCAATAGAAAAAACAGTATTTCCAGAATTGTATTCAGGATTTGTTTTTTTACAGTGTTCACCATACCAATAGCGGCACGTGGTACGATTTAAACAAAGTATTTGCTAACATAAACACATATGTTGTGCATCAACACAATGCTATTAATGCATACCAGAATGCCATTATTGCTCTACGCTTAAAAAATGTTAGGTAGGGACACTTTAAAGGGAATATGTCAGTAGGATTAACTACCATAAGCCATCTATATGGGCATATAGGTTGTAGAAAGTTGAGCAAAATGATAACTTCATATTTGCGATCAGATGTCTTATTCCAGAGAAATCCCCATTTTTCATAATATGTAAATGAGCTGTTAAGATCAATGAGCTGGACATAGATTTTCTTGAGAATCTGCCTCTGAACTTATTAAGTAACAGGAGGCATTGCCAGTGTGAGACATGTAATGACTGACAGTCTTCTCTCCTGTCCTCATCGAGAGTTGTATGTGATTACAACTAACACATTTACAACTGCAGCTCCCTTCTCATAGGGCTGTCAGCTCTGCTGTAGTACCCTTTCCCCCATACTGGTTGCCTGCCAGACGGAAGCTGAAGTGCTATAAGAGGACAACTACAGCTGCAAGAGTGTTTGTAGTAAGACAAAGCTTAACCCTGCTCTTATATGTTAGTTGTAATCATACACAGCTCTGCAGCAAGATCAGGAGAGCAGACTGTCAGTCATATGGTGAAACAAGTATTGAATAAGTCACCAATAAAGCTGCTAGAATGGCCTGGTCAATACCTGACCTGAATGCAATGGAAAATTTATGGGAGGAACTAAAGCTCAGAGTTCATAGAAGGAGCCCATGAAAACTTCAGGATTTGAAGAGTACTTGTCTGGAAGAATGGATAAAATCACACCTGAGCAGGCGACTAGTTTCTCTTGAATAGGCTGTATATCGGCATGGTGCACTACACATATTTAATTGGCACCCTTTACAAAAGCTATATGAGTGCATTTGTTATACAAAGCAACCGCCCCCACCATGGATAGTAGGCATGTAAGTGGTTTTTCATCAGTGTTTTGAATCTGTGCGGCTTCCGACTTTTATCATGGGGACCTGCTGCATCCTGCAATGTATTAGTTTTTGTATTGTTATATAAGGCAGTGTTTTCTTTGATCTTTTTCAGGATGAATGTCCTGTTCCTGTGATTTGCTTTTAATGTTAGTGTAGAGACTTGCAATGCAATAAGGACCCATTATGTACGTTGTGAACTTGAGCACTTTGGCCAAATATTAATTAAGACTTCATGCATGTTTTGGTCTTTGCAGGATGCATCCAGGCCCTGTAGTTTTGCTGTGGGGCATTAGGATGTCTGTCTGTGTAGTGTGAACATACAGAGTGCTGTTCAGCCTGCCTGATCTAACAGTTTTAACAATAGATAACAGAAAAACTGACTGAAACCTCAAGAACTAGTCTGAACAGGTGCATACCAATAAAACAACTTATATATCAAAATGGGAAAATGGTTGCACTCAATAGTGTTAAAACATATCAATGCAAAATACATTTTCACATTTTGATATGTAAGTGTTATCAATTGGCTCTAAAATGGCATATGGCACTACATGTATCTATACAACTGGCACTCTATACAAGGCTTATCTATATGCATTGGTAATACTAAGCAACCACCCCATATGGATAGTAGGTGTGTAAGTAGTTGTTCACCAGTATTTTACACCTGTGCTGCCTCTGTTTTTTATCAAGAGGGTCTGCTGCATTTTTCAGTGCACTAGTAGTTTTACATGACATTGATAAATAAGGTTGTTTTATTCTGTGATGTTTCACTCATGAACCGGAACAGAAGGCCAAGAGTCCTTCCGCAACAATTCAAAGAGATGCTCTTTCTCTACATCTCTAGTACTCTGAAGTCTCTCTCTTGACATCATTGCATCTTGTATAGAATGAATCAGGTTTGCCACTACTAAGACTAGGTGCACATGTGTTTATACTGTTAAATAGAATGGTGGATCAAGGAGCTAATTTCTCACCTTGAGTCTGCGTCTATGATTCTGAGATTCAGCACATGTCAGGTGCGATGATGTCACTGCATCAAACCTGCTGTGTGGAGCCTCAGTCTTTTCACTGCTCAGACCCCAGCAGCATGCCTAGGGAGCAAGGGTAGATAAGTAGGGTTTATTTGTTTTAAAATGTCAATACTTATTGGGGCACAATACTAAGTTAGGGACTGTGGAAGCCATCATAATGAGTGAGGGACTGTGGAAGCTATCATAATGAGTGAGGGACTGTGGAAGCCATCATAATGAGTGAGGGACTGTGGGGGCCATCATATTGAGTGAAGGACTGTGGAAGCCATCATAATGAGTGAGGGACTGTGGAAGCCATCATAATGAGTGAGGGACTGTGGGGCCATCATACTGTTATGATCCTAGTGGCTGAGGATCACAAAACGGACTAGCTAAGTTTATGAACATAGACACGAGCTCTAGGGAGGTGGTAACTAAACTGACCGCAAACCTGATCCTAACCAACACACTAAAGGTAGCTGGTGAACGTGCCTAAAATCCTGGACGTCTCGACGCAGCCTGAGAAACTATCTACTCCTGGAGGGAAAGTAAGACCTCACTTGCCTCAAGAGAAATCACCCCAAAGATATAGGAAGCCCCCAACAAATAATAATGGTGAGGTAAGGGGAAAACACAAACGTAGAAATGAAAACAGATTCAGCAAATGAGGCCCGCTAATACTAGATAGCAGAAGGCAGATAGTGAACTGTGCGGTCAGTAAAAAACCCTATGCAAAATATCCACGCTGAGAATACAAGAACCCCCACACCAACTAGCGGTGTGAGGGGAGAAACTCAGCCCCCTAGAGCTACCAGCAAGCAAGGAAATCACATATTAGCAAGCTGGACAAGAAAACAAAAATAAACCAAGAAACATATGACCACTGATGGTCAAAAAATGAATCAAGCAAAACTTAGCTTCTCTTGAAGAGACTGATAACGAAGGACTGCAGGAGAGCTCCAAAATAGCACTGAAGACATTGACAGCAGGAAACAACTGAGAGTCCAGGTGAACTAAATAGGAAACCAGCTAAGAGATAACGAGACAGCTGATCAGCCTCAGACCTGCAGAATGACACAAAGAACCACCAGAGGGAGCCCAAAGACAGCACTACACAGTACCAGTTGTGATCACAAGAGGGAGCCCAAAAACAGAGTTCACAACAGTACCCCCCCCTTGAGGAGGAGTCACCGGACCCTCATCAAAACCCCCAGGGCGATCAGGATGAGCCACATGGAAGGCATGAACCAAATCGGCCGCATGAACATCGGAGGCGACAACCCAGGAATTATCCTCCTGACTATAGCCCTTCCACTTAACCAAATACTGAAGCCTCCGTCTAGAAATACGAGAATCCAAGATCTTCTCCACCACGTACTCCAATTCGCCCTCAACCAGCATCGGAGCAGGGGGTTCAACAGAAGGAACCACAGGCACCACATACCTCCGCAACAATGACCTATGGAACACGTTATGAATGGCAAACGACGCTGGGAGGTCCAAACGAAATGACACCGGATTAAGGATTTCCAAAATCTTATAAGGACTGATGAAGCGAGGCTTGAATTTAGGAGAGGAAACCTTCATAGGAACATACCGAGAAGACAGCCACACCAAATCCCCAACAAGAAGTCGGGGACCCACACCGCGACGGCGGTTGGCAAAGCGCTGAGCCTTCTCCTGTGACAACTTCAAATTGTCCACCACATAGTTCCAAATCTGTTGCAACCTATCCACCACAGAATCCACCCCAGGACAGTCGGAAGGCTCAACCTGACCCGAGGATAAACGAGGATGAAAACCAGAATTGCAGAAAAAAGGCGAAACCAAAGTAGCAGAACTAGCCCGATTATTAAGGGCAAATTCGGCCAATGGCAAAAAAGTCACCCAATCATCCTGATCAGCAGAAACAAAACATCTCAAATAAGTTTCCAAGGTCTGATTAGTTCACTCGGTTTGGCCATTCGTCTGAGGATGGAAGGCCGACGAAAAAGACAAATCAATGCCCATCTTAGCACAAAAGATCCGCCAAAATCTGGACACAAACTGGGATCCTCTGTCAGACACAATATTCTCAGGGATGCCGTGCAAGCGAACCACATTCTGAAAAAATAGAGGAACCAAATCGGAGGAGGAAGGCAACTTAGGCAAGGGCACCAAATGGACCATTTTGGAAAAACGATCACACACCACCCAGATGACAGACATTCTCTGAGAGACTGGAAGATCCGAAATGAAATCCATGGAAATGTGCGTCCAAGGCCTCTTCGGGACAGGCAAAGGCAAAAGCAAACCGCTGGCACGAGAACAGCAAGGCTTAGCCCAAGCACACATCCCACAGGACTGCACAAAGGAACGCACATCCCGCGACAAGGAAGGCCACCAGAAGGACCTAGCCACCAATTCTCTGGTACCAAAAATCCCAGGATGGCCTGCCAACACCGAAGAATGAACCTCGGAAATAACTCTGCTGGTCCATCTTTCTGGGACAAACAGTCTCTCTGGTGGGCAACGGTCAGGTCTATCCGCCTGAAATTTCTGCAGCACTCATCGCAAATCTGGAGAAATGGCAGACAAAATCACTCCCTCTCTGAGGATACCAGCCGGCTCTGAAACTCCCGGAGAGTCAGGCACAAAACTCCTAGAAAGAGCATCAGCCTTCACGTTCTTCGAACCAGGCAGGTACGAGACCACAAAATCGAAACGGGAGAAAAACAACGACCAACAAGCCTGTCTAGGATTCAGCCGCTTGGCAGACTCGAGATAAATCAGATTTTTGTGATCAGTTAAGACCACTACACGATGCTTAGCTCCCTCGAGCCAATGTCGCCACTCCTCAAATGCCCACTTCATAGCCAACAATTCCCGATTACCAACATCATAATTCCGCTCGGCAGGCGAAAACTCTCTTGAAAAGAAAGCACAAGGCTTCATCACAGAGCAATCAGAGCTTCTCTGCGACAAAACAGCCCCTGCTCCAATCTCAGAAGCATCAACCTCGACCTGAAAAGGGAGAGAGACATCAGGCTGACACAAAACTGGAGCCGAAGAAAACCGGCGCTTCAGCTCCCGAAAGGCTTCCACGGCCGCAGGAGACCAATTAGTCACATCAGAACCCTTCTTGGTCAAATCCGTCAAGGGTTTAACCACGCCAGAAAAATTAGCAATGAAGCGACGG
Source organism: Ranitomeya variabilis (assembly GCF_051348905.1). Lineage (NCBI taxonomy): Eukaryota > Metazoa > Chordata > Amphibia > Anura > Dendrobatidae > Ranitomeya > Ranitomeya variabilis. Next base: position 107,267,169 of record NC_135237.1, on the reverse strand, counting down.
TAAAAATTAGCAAAACCCAAGAACATCTGAAGACTCTTAACAGATGTAGGCTGAGTCCAGTCATGAATAGCCTGGACCTTGACTGGGTCCATCTCAATAGTAGAAGGAGAAAAAATAAAACCCAAAAAGGAAACCTTCTGTACTCCGAAGAGACATTTTGAGCCCTTCACAAATAAGGCATTAGCACGCAGGACCTGAAATACCATCCTGACCTGCTTCACATGGGACTCCCAGTCCTCAGAAAAGACCAAAATGTCATCCAGATACACAATCATAAATTTATCCAGATATTCTCGGAAGTTGTCATGCATGAAGGACTGGAACACAGAAGGAGCATTAGAGAGTCCAAAAGGCATCACCAAGTACTCAAAACGACCTTCGGACGTATTAAATGCTGTTTTCCATTCATCCCCCTGCTTAATGCGCACAAGGTTATACGCACCACGAAGATCTATCTTGGTGAACCAACTGGACCCCTTAATCCGAGCAAACAGATCAGACAACAATGGCAAAGGATACTGAAATTTGACCGTGATTTTATTTAGAAGACGATAATCTATACAAGGTCTCAGAGAACCATCCTTCTTGGCCACAAAAAAGAATCCTGCACCAAGAGGGGAGGAGGACGGGCGAATATGTCCCTTCTCTAAAGACTCCTTTATATAGCTCCGCATTGCGGCATGTTCTGGTACAGACAAATTAAAAAGTAGTCCCTTAGGGAACTTACTACCAGGAATCAAATTTATAGCACAATCACAATCCCTGTGAGGAGGCAGGGCACCGGATCTGGGCTCATCAAATACATCCTGGTAGTCCGACAAAAACTCAGGGACCTCAGAAGGAGTGGAAGAAGCAATTTATACCAAAGGAGCATCGCCATGAATCCCCTGGCAACCCCAACTTGACACAGACATAGCTTTCCAATCCAGAACTGGATTATGGGCCTGCAGCCATGGCAGACCCAACACGACAACATCATGCAAATTATGCAGCACAAGAAAGCGAATCACCTCCTGATGCACAGGAGTCATGCACATGGTCACTTGAGTCCAATATTGAGGCTTATTCTCAGCCAATGGTGTAGCATCAATTCCCCTCAGTGGAATAGGGAATTCCAAAGGCTCCAGGACAAAACCACAGCGCCTGGCAAACGACAAATCCATCAGATTCAGGGCAGCACCTGAATCCACAAAAGCCATAACCGAGTAGGATGACAAAGAACAAATTAAAGTAACAGACAAAATGAATTTAGGCTGTATAGTACCAATGGTGAAAGGTTTAGCGATTTTTTTAATGCGCTTAGAGCATGCTGAGATAACATGAGTTGAATCACCACAGTAAAAGCACAACCCATTTTGACGTCTATGATTTTGCCGCTCAATTCTGGTCAGAACTCGGTCACATTGCATAGACTCAGGTCTCTGTTCAGAAAACACCGCCAGATGGTGCGCAGATTTGCGCTCCCGCAAACGCCGATCAATCTGAATGGCCAAAGCCATTGAGTCATTCAGACTTGCAGGCGTGGGGAACCCCACCATAACATTCTTAATGGCTTCAGAAAGACCTTCTCTGAAATTTGCAGCCAGGGCACACTCATTCCATTGAGTAAGCACCGACCATTTCCGAAATTTTTGACAATGCACCTCAGCTTCATCCTGGCCCTAAGAAAGAGCCAGCAAGGCCTTTTCTGCCTGGTTCTCAAGATTAGGTTCCTCATAAAGCAGTCCAAGCGCCAGAAAAAACGCATCCACATTCAGCAATGCAGGATCTCCTGGCACCAGAGAGAAAGCCCAATCCTGAGGGTCGCCACGCAACAAGGAGATAACAATTTTAACTTGCTGAGCGGAATCACCAGAGGAACGAGGTCTCAAAGATAGAAATAATTTACAATTATTCTTAAAATTCAGAAACCTAGATCTATCTCCAGAAAACAACTCAGAAATAGGTATTTTTGGCTCTGACATAGGGCTATGAACAACAAAATCCTGAATGCTTTGCACCCTTGCAGCAAGACGATCCACACTAGAAGTCAAACTCTGAATATCCATGTCTGCAGCTGAACACAAAACCACCCAGAGATTAAGGGGATGAGAGAAGCTGGACAGACTGCAGCAAAGATAGAGAGGTAAAAAAAAAAAAATTGTACTCAGGGCTTCTCTTATCCCACTTCTGCGATGCATTAAACACTTGTTGGCCTGCTGTACTGTTATGATCCTAGTGGCTGAGGATCACAAAACGGACTAGCTAAGTTTATGAACATAGACACGAGCTCTAGGGAGGTGGTAACTAAACTGACCGCAAACCTGATCCTAACCAACACACTAAAGGTAGCTGGTGAACGTGCCTAAAATCCTGGACGTCTCGACGCAGCCTGAGAAACTATCTACTCCTGGAGGGAAAGTAAGACCTCACTTGCCTCAAGAGAAATCACCCCAAAGATATAGGAAGCCCCCAACAAATAATAACGGTGAGGTAAGGGGAAAACACAAACGTAGAAATGAAAACAGATTCAGCAAATGAGGCCCGCTAATACTAGCAGAAGCAGAAGACAGATAGTGAACTGTGCGGTCAGTAAAAAACCCTATGCAAAATATCCACGCTGAGAATACAAGAACCCCCACACCAACTAACGGTGTGAGGGGAGAAACTCAGCCCCCTAGAGTTAGCAGCAAGCAAGGAAATCACATATTAGCAAGCTGGACAAGAAAACAAAAATAAACCAAGAAACATATGACAACTGATGGTCAAAAAATGAATCATGCAAAACTTAGCTTCTCTTGAAGAGACTGATAACGAAGGACTGCAGGAGAGCTCCAAAATAGCACTGAAGACATTGACAGCAGGCAACAACTGAGAGTCCAGGTGAACTAAATAGGAAACCAGCTAAGAGATAACGAGACAGCTGATCAGCCTCAGACCTGCAGAATGACACAAAGAACCACCAGAGGGAGCCCAAAGACAGCATTACACAGTACCAGTTGTGATCACAAGAGGGAGCCCAAAAACAGAGTTCACAACACATACTGAGTGAGGGGCTGTGGGGGCCATCATCTTGAGTGAAGGACTGTGGAAGCCATCATAATGAGTGAGGGACTGTGGGGTCATCATACTGAGTGAAGGACTGTGGAAGCCATCATAATGAGTGAGGGACTGTGGAAGCCATAATAATGAGTGAGGGACTGTGGAAGCCATCATAATGAGTGAGGGACTGTGGAAGCCATCATAATGAGTGAGGGACTGTGGAAGCCATCATAATGAGTGAGGGACTGTGGGGGCCATCATATTGAGTGAAGGACTGTGGGGGCCATCATATTGAGTGAGGGACTGTGGAAGCCATCATAATGAGTGAGGGACTGTGGAAGCCATCATAATGAGTGAGGGACTGTGGAAGCCATCATAATGAGTTACATAGTTACATAGTTACATAGTTATTAAGGTTGAAGGAAGACTTTAAGTCCATCTAGTTCAACCCATAGCCTAGCATGCCCTAACATGTTGATCCAGGGGAAGGCAAAAAAAACCCATGTGGTAAGAGTAAGCTCCATAATGGGGAAAAAAATTCCTTCCCGACCCCACATACGGCAATCAGACTAGTTCCCTGGATCAACGCCTTATCAAGGAATCTAATATATATACCCTGTAACATTATACTTTTCCAGAAAGGTATCCAGTCCCCTCTTAAATTGAAGCAATGAGTCACTCATTACAACATCATACGGCAGAGAGTTCCATAGTCTCACTGCTCTTACAGTAAAGAATCCGCGTCTGTTATTATGCTTAAACCTTTTTTCCTCCAGACGTAGTGGATGCCCCCTTGTCCCTGTCACCGGTCTATGATTAAAATGATCAGCAGAAAGGTCTTTGTACTGTCCCCTCATATATTTATACATTAACATAAGATCACCCCTTAGTCTTCGTTTTTCCAAACTAAATAGCCCCAAGTGTAATAACCTATCTTGGTATTGCAGAACCCCCAGTCCTCTAATAACCTTGGTTGCTCTTCTCTGCACCCGCTCCAGTACAGCTATGTCTTTCTTATACACCGGAGACCAGAACTGTGCACAGTATTCTAAGTGTGGTCGCACTAGTGACTTGTATAGAGGTAAAATTATGTTCTCCTCATGAGCATCTATGCCTCTTTTAATGCATCCCATTATTTTATTTGCCTTTGTAGCAGCTGCCTGACACTGGCCACTGAATATGAGTTTGTCATCCACCCATACACCCAGGTCTTTTTCATTGACGGTTTTGCCCAGAGTTTTAAAATTAAGCACATAGTTATACATCTTATTACTTCTACCCAAGTGCATGACCTTACATTTATCCCCATTAAAGCTCATTTGCCATTTATCAGCCCAAGCTTCTAGCTTACATAAATCAGCCTGTAATATAAAATTGTCCTCCCCTGTATTGATTACCCTGCAGAGTTTAGTGTCATCTGCAAATATTGAAATTCTACTCTGAATGCCCCCTACAAGGTCATTAATAAATATGTTAAAAAGAAGAGGGCCCAATACTGACCCCTGTGGTACCCCACTACTAACCGTGACCCAGTCCGAGTGTGCTCCATTAATAACCACCCTTTGTTTCCTATCCCTGAGCCAACTCTCAACCCACTTGCACATATTTTCCCCTATCCCCATTATTCTCATTTTATGTATCAACCTTTTGTGTGGCACCGTATCAAAAGCTTTTGAAAAGTCCATATACACTACATCTACTGGGTTCCCTTGGTCCAGACCAGAACTTACCTCTTCATAGAAGCTGATCAAATTAGTCTGACATGATCGGTCCCTAGTAAACCCGTGCTGATACTGGGTCATGAGGTTATTCCTCTTCAGATACTCCAGTATAGCATCCCTTAGAATGCCCTCCAGGATTTTACCCACAGTAGAGGTTAAGCTTACTGGCCTATAATTACCGAGTTCAGTTTTTGTCCCCTTTTTGAATATTGGCACCACATTTGCTATACGCCAGTCCTGTGGTACAGACCCTGTTATTATGGACTCTTTAAAGATTAAAAATAATGGTCTATCAATGACTGTACTTAATTCCTGCAGTACTCGGGGGTGGATCCCATCCGGGCCCGGAGATTTGTCAATTTTTGAGATATTTAGACGCCGCCGTACTTCCTGCTGGGTTAAGCAGGTAACATTAAATTGGGAATTATTATCACTAGTCATATTGGCTGCCATGGGATTTTCTTTTGTAAATACTGATGAAAAAAAGTCATTTAGCATATTGGCTTTTTCCTCATCCTCATCCACCATTTCACCCAGACTATTTTTAAGGGGGCCAACACTATCATTTTTTAGTTTCTTACTATTTATGTAGTTAAAGAATATTTTGGGGTTATTTTTGCTCTCTCTAGCAATGAGTCTCTCTGTCTCAATCTTTGCTGCCTTGATTTCCTTTTTACATAATTTATTTAATTTTCTGTATTTATTTAATGCCTCCTCACTACCTACTTCCTTTAATTCTCTAAATGCTTTCTTTTTGTCCCTTATTGCGCCCCTTACAGCTCTATTTAGCCATATTGGTTTCCTCCTATTTCTGGTATGTTTATTCCCATACGGTATATACTGTGCACAGGTCCTATCCAGGATGCTAATAAATGTCTCCCATTTTCTTTTTGTACTTTTATGTCTCAGGATATCGTCCCAGTTAATTGCACCAAGATCCTCTCTCATCCGTTGGAAATTTGCCCTCCTGAAGTTTAGTGTCCTTGTCACCCCTCTACTACACATCTTATTAAAGGAGACATGAAAACTTATTATTTTGTGATCACTATTCCCCAAGTGACCCCCAACCCTTATATTTGATATGCGGTCTGGCCTGTTGGTTAATATTAGGTCTAGCAGTGCCCCCCTTCTTGTTGGGTCCTGAACCAGTTGTGAAAGGTAATTGTCTCTCATAGTTGTCAAAAACCGATTACCTTTACTGGAACTGCAGGTTTCTGTTCCCCAATCTATTTCAGGGTAGTTGAAGTCCCCCATAATAATGACTTCTCCTTGAGTCGCAGCTTCATCTATTTGCTTTACAAGGATATTCTCCATTGCTTCCATTATTTTTGGGGACTTATAACAAACCCCTATCAGTAATTTATTATTTTTTCCCCCTCCCCTTATCTCCACCCACAGGGACTCTACATGTTCATTAGATTCACCTATATTATCACGCATGATGGGTTTTAAGGTCGATTTTACAAACAGACACACCCCACCCCCTCGCTTATCTGTACTGTCATTTCTGAAAAGGCTATAGCCCTGCAAGTTAACAGCCCAGTCATGGCTCTCATCCAGCCATGTTTCAGATATCCCCACCATGTCATAATTATGTTCCAACAACATTAGTTCTAATTCGTCCATTTTGTTGGCGAGGCTTCTGGCATTAGTATACATGCACTTGATGTTCCTCTCTGTACCTCTATTCTTTCTTAAATTATTAACTGTTCTAACCCCACCCCCCATGCCTCCGCCACCCCCAACTTCCTTATTTGTGCCCAGGTCTCTATCTGCACTATCTTCCCCACCTATAAAATGAATACCCTCCCCCCCATTCCCTAGTTTAAACACTCCTCCAACCTTCTAACCATTTTCTCCCCCAGCACAGCTGCACCTTCCCCATTGAGGTGCAGCCCATCCCTAGCGTAGAGCCTGTAGCCAACTGAGAAGTCTGCCCAGTTCTGCAGGAACCCAAACCCCTCCTTCCTACACCAATTCTTGAGCCACTTATTAACCTCCCTAATCTCCCGTTGCCTCTCTGGCGTGGCACGTGGTACAGGCAGTATTTCAGAAAATACCACGTTGGAGGTCCTTGCTTTCAGCTTGCAGCCTAATTCCCTGAAATAATCTTTAAGGACCTTCCACCTACGTCTAACTTTGTCATTTGTGCCAATGTGCACCATGACCGCTGGGTCCTCACCAGCCCCTCCCAGTAATCTGTCCACCCGATCAGCGATGTGTCGGACTCGAGCGCCAGGTAGGCAGCACACCGTTCGACGATCCCTGTCTTTGTGACAGATTGCCCTATCTGTTCCCCTAATAATTGAGTCCCCCACTACCAGCACCTGTCTGGCCTGCCCTGCTCTCCTATTTCCCTCCTTACTGGAGCAGTCACTCCTCCGGCTTTCAGAGGACATGCCTGGCTGCAGCAGTGCTACCCCTGTACTGGCACCCCCCTCATCCACCAACTTAGAAAACTTATTGGGGTGCGCCAGATCAGGACTAGCCTCCCTGGCACTCTTCCCTCTACCCCGCTTTCTGAATGTCACCCAGCTACCTACTTCACTGTCCTGCAGCTCCATCCTACCATCCCCCTCCTCATCTATCCCATTGAGCGTCTGCTCTGTGAGCAGAAGACTCCTCTCCATATTGTCTATGGATCTCAGTGTTGCCAGCTGCACATTTAGATCCAGTATCTGGGTTTCCAAATGCACAACGTGCTCACATCTCGCACAGCAGTATGCACCCTCGACCGGCTGATCAAGGACTGCATACATGTGGCAAGATGTGCACTGGATGGCATTAACAATTGTGGAGCACATTTCCTAATGGGGATTGCACCAGACAGAAACGTTAAATAAAAATAAATACAAAGTATTAATTAACACTTGGAACAGCAATTCCTCCCTTGGAAACTCCCTGATTCCAAAGTCACTGAGTCACAAGTCACACTTACCGCCGTCCACACTTACGCTCAGGTCACACTCAGCTCGCTCACACTCGCTATGCTGAAGATTTAAAGATTTTTTTTTTTTTCCTCTATCTCCCTTCAACAACAAGCCACCTTGCTGTTCAACTGCACTTCCAAAAAGGGCTTGAGCCCCAAACAGCTGCCCCTTATAAACCCTTGATTATGACCGCCCACCCTAAGTTAACCCCTTGTGAATATAGCTACTCCCAATTCAACAACTCACACAAATTCACACAGGTATTTGTTAAAGGCCTTCCAAATACCTCTTCACTGAGTCACAAGTCACACTTACTGCCGTCCACACTTACGCTCAGGTCACACTCAGCTCGCTCACACTCGCTATGCTGAAGATTTAAAGATTTATTTTTTTTTTCCTCTATCTCCCTTCAACAACAAGCCACCTTGCTGTTCAACTGCACTTCCAAAAAGGGCTTGAGCCCCAAACAGCTGCCCCTTATAAACCCTTGATTATGACCGCCCACCCTAAGTTAACCCCTTGTGAATATAGCTACTCCCAATTCAACAACTAACACAAATTCACACAGGTATTTGTTAAAGGCCTTCCAAATACCTCTTCACTGAGTCACAAGTCACAAGTGAGGGACTGTGGAGCCATCATAATGAGTGAGGGACTGTGGAGCCATCATACTGAGTGAGGGGCTGTGGGGGCCATCATCTTGAGTGATGGACTGTGGAAGCCATCATAATGAGTGAGGGACTGTGGAAACCATCATGATGAGTGAGGGACTGTGGGGCCATCATACTGAGTGAGGGACTGTGGGGGCCATCATATTGAGTGAAGGACTGTGGAAGCCATCATAATGAGTGAGGGACTGTGGAAGCCATCATAATGAGTGAGGGACTGTGGGGCCATCATACTGAGTGAGGGGCTGTGGGGGCCATCATCTTGAGTGAAGGACTGTGGAAGCCATCATAATGAGTGAGGGACTGTGGGGTCATCATACGGAGTGAAGGACTATGGAAGCCATCATAATGAGTGAGGGATTGTGGAAGCCATCATAATGAGTGAGGGACTGTGGAAGCCATCATAATGAGTGAGGGACTTTGGGGCCATCATACTGAGTGAGGGACTGTGGGGGCCATCATATTGAGTGAAGGACTGTGGGGGCCATCATATTGAGTGAGGGACTGTGGAAGCCATCATAATGAGTGAGGGACTGTGGGGCCATCATACTGATTGAGGGGCTGTGGGGGCCATCATATTGAGTGAAGGACTGTGGAAGCCATCATAATAAGTGAGGGACTGTGGAAGCCATCATAATGAGTGAGGGACTGTGGGGCCATCATACTGAGTGTGGGGCTGTGGGGGCCATCATAATGAGTGAAGGACTGTGGAAGCCATCATAATGAGTGAGGGACTGTGGGGGCCATCATACTAAGTGAGGGGCTATGGACAAGTGCGAAAAAAAGTATATTACCTATATTGCTGGATTAGTGTAAACAACGTCTCACCAAAAAAACTAATACCATAAAAATAATTTTTATTAAACTGCTTTTTTAAAAAAATATAACCAATGACCTAAAAACAAACCACACCAAGCAATAATTAATCACCTATACTAGACAACACTCGCAGGTGGGTATGGGGGATAGGTATCCCTGTTACACCCTAATAATCCCTATCTGTACCCTACCTGTCTGCGGAGGTTGGCACCCTCTTGGACGCAATGTGGCGCCCCCGCTCCTCGGCGGCTTACCCTTATCTCCCTAGCAAATCCCTTGTATATACACCAATAGGGGATTCACGAAAAATGCCACTACACAGGGATACAGCACACAATGACTTTTCTTGATTATAACCAAAAAAAAGGGGAGTAGGACAGCAATATACAAAACCAACCAAAAAAAAGGTGCAGTGAATAAAACCAATCTGATATTCTGGGAGCATAAATATAGATATAAGGATATCTTGCCTACCAGCGGAGGTTGGCACCCTCTTGGACGCAAAATGGCGCCCCCGCTCCTCGGCGGCTCTCCCTCGTGTCCCTAAAAGTCTCCTGGGTTATAGATACTCAAAAGTATGGAAACGCAGTGAAAAAGGATATTTAAGGCTGCATAAAAAAAAAAAAAAAAAAAAGCCACACTCATCAATACGTCACTGAAGTCCCAATTATATAGTATCCCCTTTGACTTTAACACTGCATTTAAACCATTTGCAGCCCTATCCTGAAACCAGTTGAAAATAGCATGTGCAGCGCCCCAGAGTCCTGGTCGTTGCAGTACTGTTGCTCCGCCGCTAAGGGGGGGCTATGGTACGTCTGATGGCACTGAAGGAGTTCATCTGACCAGGTATCACAGACACCAATACACTTCACAGTCTGGCCTCCAGGGGGAGCTAAGGGTTCTATTTATTAGGCCACTCCTCACAATCTGGTAAAACTGGGGGTTAGGCAGGAAGTTAGAAGAGAAAGCTGACTGGGTTGGAACCAGGCAACACCTTGTGGCAGAGGGTGTTGTGTTATGATCCTAGTGGCAAGGATCGCAAATCTGACTAGCTAAGAAACTGAACTGACGACTAGCTCTGGGGAAGTGGTAACTGAATTGACCGCAACCTGATCCTATCCGCAAACAACTATAAGTAGCTGTGGAACGTTACCGGGAAATCCTAGACGTCTCGTCACGGCCTGAGAAACTGACTATTCCTAGAGAGAAAGTAAGTCCTCACTTGCCTCAGAGAAATGACCCCCAAAGATATAGAAAAGCCCCCCCACAAATATTAACGGTGAGTTAAGGGGAAAGCACATACGCAGAGATGAAATAGATTTAGCAAATGAGGCCCACTAACACTAGATAGCAGAAAATAGGAAGAGAACTGTGCGGTCAATGAAAAACCCTATTCAAAATATCCACGCAGAGATTGCTCGAGCCCCCGCACCAACTAACGGTGCGGGGGAAGCAACTCCGTACCCCAGAGCTTACCAGCAGCAAGAAATCACATATTAGCAAGCTGGACTAAACTCATCATAAACAGAAATCATATTGCAGACAGATGAGCAAAAAATAATCAAACAGAACTTAGCTTCTCATGAAGAGACAGAAAACCAAGATAGTCAGGAGTAATCAGAATAGCACTGAATACATCGACAGCCGGCAACAAGTGAAGGTGAAGCAGAGCTAAATAGGAACCTCCCTAGAGAATAACGAGGCAGCTGATCCAGCCACAGACCCGCAAGATAACAAACAAAGCCACCAGGGGAGCCCAAAAATAAAACTCACGCAATACCACCTGTGACCACAAGAGGGAGCCCGAAAACAGAGTTCACAACAGTACCCCCCCCTTGAGGAGGGGTCACCGAACCCTCATCAAAACCCCCAGGGCGATTAGGGTGAGCCACATGGAAGGCACGAAACAAATCGGCCGCATGAACATCAGAGGCGACAACCCAGGAATTGTCCTCCTGACCATAGCCCTTCCACTTAACCAAATACTGAAGCCTCCGTCTAGAAATACGAGAATCCAAGATCTTCTCCACCACGTATTCCAATTCACCCTCAACCAGCACAGGGGCAGGAGGCTCAACCGAAGGAACCACAGGCACCACATACCTCCGCAACAACGACCGATGGAACACATTATGAATAGCAAACGAAGCTGGGAGGTCCAGACGAAATGAAACAGGGTTAAGGACTTCCAAAATCTTATAAGGACCGATAAACCGAGGCTTGAACTTAGGAGAGGAGACCTTCATAGGAACAAAGCGAGAAGACAACCACACCAAGTCCCAAACGCGAAGTCGGGGACCCACACAGCGACGGCGGTTGGCAAAGCGCTGAGCCTTCTCTTGTGACAGCTTCAAATTGTCCACCACATGATCCCAAATCTGATGCAACCTATCCACCACAATATCCACTCCAGGACAGTCAGAAGGCTCCACCTGACCCGAGGAAAAACGAGGATGAAACCCCGAATTACAAAAAAAAGGAGAAACCAAAGTAGCAGAACTAGCCCGATTATTAAGGGCAAACTCGGCCAATGGCAAAAAAGTGACCCAGTCGTCCTGATCAGCAGAAACAAAACATCTCAAATAAGCTTCCAAGGTCTGATTAGTTCGCTTGGTTTGGCCATTCGTCTGAGGATGGAAGGCCGACGAAAAAGACAAATCAATGCCCATCTTAGCACAAAAGGTCCGCCAAAATCTAGACACAAACTGGGATCCTCTGTCGGAAACAATATTTTCAGGGACCCCGTGCAAACGAACCACATTTTGAAAAAACAGTGGAACCAACTCGGAGGAGGAAGGCAACTTAGGCAAGGGCACCAAATGGACCATCTTAAAAAAACGATCACACACCACCCAGATGACAGACATTCTCTGAGAGACAGGGAGATCTGAAATAAAATCCATGGAAATGTGCGTCCAAGGCCTCTTCGGGACAGGCAAAGGCAACAACAAACCACTGGCACGAGAACAGCAAGGCTTAGCCCGAGCACAAATTCCACAAGACTGCACAAAGGAACGCACATCCCGCGACAAGGAAGGCCACCAAAAGGACCTGGCCACCAAATCTCTGATACCAAATATTCCAGGATGGCCCGCCAACACCGAAGAATGAACCTCGGAAATGACTCTACTGGTCCATCTATCTGGGACAAACAGTCTATCCGGTGGACAACGGTCAGGTCTATCCGCCTGAAACTTCTGCAACACTCGTCGCAAATCTGGGGAGATGGCGGACAAAATCACCCCTTCTCTGAGGATACAAGCCGGCTCTGAATCTCCTGGAGAGTCAGGCACAAAACTCCTAGAAAGAGCATCAGCCTTCACATTCTTCGAACCAGGCAGGTACGAGACCACGAAATCAAAACGAGAGAAAAACAACGACCAACGAGCCTGCCTAGGATTCAGCTGCTTGGCCGACTCGAGATAAATCAGATTTTTGTGATCAGTCAAGACCACCACACGATGCTTAGCTCCCTCGAGCCAATGTCGCCACTCCTCAAATGCCCACTTCATAGCCAACAACTCCCGATTACCGACATCATAATTCCGCTCGGCAGGCAAAAACTTTCTTGAAAAGAAAGCACATGGCTTCATCACAGAGCCATCAGAGCTTCTCTGCGACAAAACAGCCCCCGCTCCAATCTCAGAAGCATCAACCTCGACCTGGAAAGGAAGAGAGACATCTGGCTGACATAAGACCGGAGCAGAAGAAAACCGGTGCTTCAGCTCCCGAAAGGCTTCCACAGCCGCAGGAGACCAATTAGTAACATCAGAACCCTTCTTGGTCAAATCCGTCAAAGGCTTAACAACACCAGAAAAATTAGCGATGAAGCGACGGTAAAAATTAGCAAAACCCAAGAACTTCTGAAGACTCTTAACAGATGTAGGCTGAGTCCAGTCATGAATAGCCTGAACCTTGACTGGGTCCATCTCAATAGTAGAAGGAGAAAAAATGAAACCCAAAAAAGAAACCTTCTGGACTCCAAAAAGACATTTTGAGCCCTTCACAAATAAAGCATTGGCACGCAGGAAATGAAACACCATCCTGACCTGCTTAACATGGGACTCCCAATCATCAGAAAAAAACAGAATATCATCCAGATACACAATCATAAATTTATCCAGATATTCGCGGAAGATGTCGTGCATGAAGGACTGAAAGACAGAAGGAGCGTTAGAAAGTCCAAAAGGCATCACCAAGTACTCAAAGTGGCCTTCGGGCATATTAAATGCAGTTTTCCATTCATCACCCTGCTTAATACGCACAAGGTTATAAGCACCACGAAGATATATCTTGGTGAACCAACTAGACCCCTTAATGCGAGCAAACAGATCAGATAACAATGGCAAAGGATACTGAAATTTGACCGTGATCTTATTTAGAAGGCGATAATCAATACAAGGTCTCAGGGAACCATCCTTCTTAGCCACAAAAAAGAACCCCGCACCAAGAGGGGAGGAGGAGGGGCGAATAAGTCCTTTCTCCAAAGACTCCTTTATATAACTCCGCATAGCAGCATGCTCCGGCACTGACAAATTGAAGAGTCGTCCCTTAGGAAACTTACTACCAGGAATCAAATTTATAGCACAATCACAATCCCTATGAGGAGGTAGAGAACTGAGTTTGGGCTCATCAAATACATCCTGGTAGTCCGACAAAAACGCAGGGACTTCAAAAGGAGTGGATGAAGCAATTGACACCACAGGAGCGTCGCCATGAATTCCCTGGCAACCCCAACTTGACACAGACATTGCTTTCCAATCCAGGACTGGATTATGAGTCTGCAACCATGGCAGACCCAACACGATGACATCATGCAAATTATGCAGTACAAGAAAGCGAATCACCTCCTGATGAACAGGAGTCATGCACATGGTCACTTGCGTCCAGTACTGAGGTTTATTCATAGCCAATGGTGTAGCATCAATTCCCCTTAGTGGAATAGGTAATTTTAAAGGCTCCAAAACAAAACCACAGCGCCTGGCAAATGACAAATCCATCAGACTCAGGGCAGCACCTGAATCCACAAAAGCCATAACCGGGTAAAATGACAGGGAACAAATCAGGGTAACAGACAAAATGAACTTAGGCTGTAAAGTACCGATGGTGACAGACTTATCCATCTTTTTTGTGCGCTTAGAGCATGCTGAGATAACATGAGCTGAGTCACCACAGTAAAAGCACAACCCATTTTGCCGTCTATAATTTTGCCGTTCACTTCTGGTCAGAATTCTATCACATTGCATAGACTCAGGTGTCTGTTCAGAAGACACCGCCAAATGGTGCGCAGGTTTGCGCTCCCGCAAACGCCGATCAATCTGAATGGCCAGAGTCATTGACTCATTCAGACCTGCAGGCGTAGGGAACCCCACCATGACATTCTTAATGGCTTCAGAAAGACCTTTTCTGAAATTTGCAGCCAGGGCACACTCATTCCATTGAGTAAGCACCGACCATTTCCGAAATTTCTGGCAATACACCTCTGCTTCATCTTGCCCCTGAGAGAGGGCCAACAAAGCTTTTTCAGCCTGGTTCTCAAGATTAGGTTCCTCATAGAGCAATCCAAGGGCCAGAAAAAACGCATCCACACTGAGCAATGCAGGATCCCCTGGCGCCAATGCGAAGGCCCAATCTTGAGGGTCGCCTCGCAAGAATCTTAACTTGCTGAATGGAATCACCAGAGGAACGAGGTTTCAAAGAAAGAAACAACTTGCAATTGTTCTTAAAATTCAGGAACCTAGATCTATCTCCAGAAAACAACTCCGGAATAGGTATTCTAGGCTCTGACATAGGACTGTGAACAACAAAATCCTGAATACTTTGTACCCTTGCAGCAAGATGATCTACACTGGAGGCCAAACTCTGGATATCCATGTCAGCAGCTGAACTCAGAGCCACACCAAGATTAAGAGGAGGAGAGAGGCTAGACACACAGCAGCTAGACACACAGAAACAAAAAAAAAACTCAAGGCTTCTCTTCTCCTGCTTCTGCCATGCAATTAACACTTTATAGGCCGGCTGTACTGTTATGATCCTAGTGGCAAGGATCGCAAATCTGACTAGCTAAGAAACTGAACCGACGACTAGCTCTGGGGAAGTGGTAACTGAATTGACCGCAACCTGATCCTATCCGCAAACAACTATAAGTAGCCGTGGAATGTTACCTGGAAATCCTAGACGTCTCGTCACGGCCTGAGAAACTGACTATTCCTAGAGAGAAAGTAAGTCCTCACTTGCCTCAGAGAAATGACCCCCAAAGATATAGAAAAGCCCCCCACAAATATTAACGGTGAGTTAAGGGGAAAGCACATACGCAGAGATGAAATAGATTTAGCAAATGAGGCCCACTAACACTAGATAGCAGAAAATAGGAAGAGAACTGTGCGGTCAATGAAAAACCCTATTCAAAATATCCACGCAGAGATTGCTCGAGCCCCCGCACCAACTAACGGTGCGGGGGAAGCAACTCCGTACCCCAGAGCTTACCAGCAGCAAGAAATCACATATTAGCAAGCTGGACTAAACTCATCATAAACAGAAATCATATTGCAGACAGATGAGCAAAAAATAATCAAACAGAACTTAGCTTCTCATGAAGAGACAGAAAACCAAGATAGTCAGGAGTAATCAGAATAGCACTGAATACATCGACAGCCGGCAACAAGTGAAGGTGAAGTGTTGTGAAATTGGATTTTGGGCTCCCCCGGTGGCCACTGGTGGAATTGAACTGGTGTGCATCATCCTCTCTGTTCACCTGTTTCCATCAGGATGTGGGAGTCACTATTTAGCCTTGCTCCTCTGTCACTTCCATGCCGGTCAACATTGTAATCAGAAGCCTTTCTGTGCATGTTCCTGCTGCTAGACAACTCCCAGCTAAGTTGGACTTAGTCCTTGTTTGTTTTTGCATTTTGTTCCAGTTCACAGCTGTAGTTTCGTTTCTGTGTCTGGAAAGCTCTTGTGATCTGAAATTGCCACTCTGATGTTATGAGTTAATACTAGAGTCTTAAAGTAATTTCAGGATGGTATTTTGATAGGGTTTTCAGCTGACCATGAAAGTGCCCTTTCTGTCTTCCTGCTATCTAGTAAGCGGACCTCAATTTTGCTAAACCTATTTTCATACTACGTTTGTCATTTCATCTAAAATCACCGCCAATATTTGTGGGGGCCTCTGTCTGCCTTTCGGGGAAATTTCTCTAGAGGTGAGCCAGGACTGTATTTTCCTCTGCCAGGATTAGTTAGTCCTCCGGCCGGCGCTGGGCGTCTAGGGATAAAACGCAGGCTACGCTACCCGGCTACTGTTAGTTGTGCGGCAGGTTTAGTTCATGGTCAGTTTAGTTTCCATCCTTCCAAGAGCTAGTTCTTATGTTTGCTGGGCTATGTTCTCTTGCCATTGAGAACCATAACAGTTTGACCGGCCCAAAAGGGTTAAATTAATTGACAGAGAAAGGAGAGAAAAGAGAAGTCTGCTGAAGATTTTTTTTTTTTTTTTTCTCAGTTCTGAGTGTGCTTGTAATTGAATCTCTTGCAAGTCTGCCTATATTGCAGCCTTTCTCTCTCTCTCTCCTTCTAATCCTGGAATGGCTCTGTGTTCACCTGTTTAAAATGGATATTCAGAGTTTAGCTGCAGGTTTGAATAATCTCACCACGAAAGTTCAAAACTTACAAGATTTTGTTGTTCATGTTCCTATATCTGAACCTAGAATTCCTTTGCCTGAATTTTTCTCGGGGAATAGATCTTGCTTTCAAAATTTCAAAAATAATTGCAAGTTGTTTTTGTCCCTGAAATCTCGCTCTGCTGGAGATCCTGCTCAGCAGGTCAGGATTGTGATTTCTTTGCTCCGGGGCGACCCTCAGGATTGGGCTTTTGCATTGGCTCCAGGGGATCCTGCGTTGCTCAATGTGGATGCGTTTTTTCTGGCCTTGGGGTTGCTTTATGAGGAACCTCAGTTAGAACTTCAGGCGGAAAAGGCCTTGATGTCCCTATCTCAGGGGCAAGACGAAGCTGAAATATACTGCCAGAAATTCCGTAAATGGGCTGTGCTTACTCAGTGGAATGAGTGCGCCCTGGCGGCGAATTTCAGAGAGGGTCTCTCTGATGCAATTAAGGATGTTATGGTGGGGTTCCCTGTGCCTGCGGGTCTGAATGAGTCCATGACAATGGCTATCCAGATCGATAGGCGTCTGCGGGAGCGCAAACCTGTGCACCATTTGGCGGTGTCTACTGAGAAGACGCCAGAGAATATGCAATGTGATAGAATTCTGTCCAGAAGTGAACGGCAGAATTTTAGACAAAAAAATGGGTTGTGCTTCTATTGCGGTGATTCAACTCATGTTATATCAGCATGCTCTAAGCGTACTAAGAAGCTTGATAAGTCTGTTTCAATTGGCACTTTACAGTCTAAGTTTATTCTATCTGTGACCCTGATTTGTTCTTTATCATCTATTACCGCGGATGCCTATGTCGACTCTGGCGCCGCTTTAAGTCTTATGGATTGGTCCTTTGCCAAACGCTGTGGGTATGATTTGGAGCCTCTTGAAACTCCTATACCCCTGAAGGGGATTGACTCCACCCCATTGGCTAGCAATAAACCACAATACTGGACACAAGTAACTATGCGGATTAATCCGGATCACCAGGAGATTATTCGCTTTCTTGTGCTGTATAACCTACATGATGTGTTGGTGCTTGGATTGCCATGGCTGCAATCTCATAACCCAGTCCTTGACTGGAAAGCTATGTCTGTGTTAAGCTGGGGATGTAAGGGGACGCATGGGGACGTACCTGTGGTTTCCATTTCATCATCTATTCCCTCTGAGATTCCTGAATTCTTGACTGAATATCGTGACGTTTTTGAAGAACCTAAGCTTGGTTCATTTCCTCCGCACCGGGAGTGCGATTGTGCCATAGATTTGATTCCGGGTAGTAAATACCCTAAGGGTCGTTTATTTAATCTGTCTGTGCCTGAACATGCTGCTATGCGAGAATATATAAAGGAGTCCTTGGAAAAGGGACATATTCGTCCTTCGTCATCTCCCTTAGGAGCCGGTTTTTTCTTTGTGGCTAAGAAAGATGGCTCTTTGAGGCCGTGCATTGATTATCGGCTTTTGAATAAAATCACGGTTAAATATCAATATCCGTTGCCACTGCTGACTGATTTGTTTGCTCGCATAAAGGGGGCCAAGTGGTTCTCTAAGATAGATCTTCGTGGGGCGTATAATTTGGTGCGAATTAAGCAGGGGGATGAGTGGAAAACCGCATTTAATACGCCCGAGGGCCACTTTGAGTATTTGGTGATGCCTTTTGGTCTTTCAAATGCCCCTTCAGTCTTTCAGTCCTTTATGCATGACATTTTCCGTGATTATTTGGATAAATTTATGATTGTGTATCTGGATGATATTTTGATTTTTTCGGATGACTGGGACTCTCATGTCCAGCAGGTCAGGAGGGTTTTTCAGGTTTTGCGGTCTAATTCCTTGTGTGTGAAGGGTTCTAAGTGCATTTTTGGGGTTCAAAAGATTTCCTTTTTGGGATATATTTTTTCCCCCTCTTCCATCGAGATGGATCCTGTCAAGGTTCAGGCTATTTGTGATTGGACGCAACCCTCTTCTCTTAAGAGTCTTCAGAAATTTTTGGGCTTTGCTAACTTTTATCGTCGATTTATTGCTGGTTTTTCTGATGTTGTTAAACCATTGACTGATTTGACTAAGAAGGGTGCTGATGTTGCTGATTGGTCCCCTGCTGCTGTGGAGGCCTTTCGGGAGCTTAAGCACCGCTTTTCTTCCGCCCCTGTGTTGCGTCAGCCTGATGTTGCTCTTCCTTTTCAGGTTGAGGTCGACGCTTCTGAAATCGGAGCTGGGGCGGTTTTGTCGCAGAGAAGTTCCGATTGCTCCGTGATGAGACCTTGTGCTTTTTTCTCGCGTAAATTTTCGCCCGCCGAGCGGAATTATGATGTTGGGAATCGGGAGCTTTTGGCCATGAAGTGGGCTTTTGAGGAGTGGCATCATTGGCTTGAGGGGGCTAGACATCAGGTGGTGGTATTGACTGACCACAAAAATCGAATTTATCTTGAGTCCGCCAGACGCCTGAATCCTAGACAGGCGCGCTGGTCGTTGTTTTTCTCTCGGTTTAATTTTGTGGTGTCCTACCTGCCGGGTTCTAAGAATGTTAAGGCGGATGCCCTTTCTAGGAGTTTTGAGCCTGACTCCCCTGGTAATTCTGAACCTACAGGTATCCTTAAGGATGGAGTGATATTGTCTGCCATTTCTCCAGACCTGCGGCGGGCCTTGCAGGAGTTTCAGGCGGATAGACCTGATCGTTGCCCACCTGGTAGACTGTTTGTTCCTGATGATTGGACCAGTAAAGTCATTTCTGAGGTTCATTCTTCTGCGTTGGCAGGTCATCCTGGAATCTTTGGTACCAGGGATTTGGTGGCAAGGTCCTTCTGGTGGCCTTCCCTGTCTCGAGATGTGCGAGGCTTCGTGCAGTCTTGTGACGTTTGTGCTCGGGCCAAGCCTTGTTGTTCTCGGGCTAGTGGATTGTTGTTGCCCTTGCCTATCCCGAAGAGGCCCTGGACGCACATCTCGATGGATTTTATTTCGGATCTTCCTGTTTCTCAGAAGATGTCTGTCATCTGGGTGGTGTGTGATCGTTTCTCTAAGATGGCCCATTTGGTTCCCCTGCCTAAGTTGCCTTCTTCTTCCGAGTTGGTTCCTCTGTTTTTTCAAAATGTGGTCCGTTTGCATGGTATTCCGGAGAATATCGTTTCTGACAGAGGTACCCAATTCGTGTCTAGATTTTGGCGAGCATTCTGTGCTAGGATGGGCATAGATTTGTCTTTCTCGTCTGCTTTCCATCCTCAGACTAATGGCCAGACCGAGCGGACGAATCAGACCTTGGAGACATATTTGAGGTGTTTTGTGTCTGCAGATCAGGATGATTGGGTTGCTTTTTTGCCTTTAGCGGAGTTTGCCCTCAATAATCGGGCCAGCTCTGCCACCTTGGTGTCTCCCTTTTTCTGTAATTCGGGGTTTCATCCTCGATTTTCTTCTGGTCAGGTGGAATCTTCGGATTGTCCTGGAGTGGATGCTGTGGTGGAGAGGTTGCACCAGATTTGGGGGCAGGTAGTGGACAATTTGAAGTTGTCCCAGGAGAAGACTCAGCTTTTTGCCAACCGCCGGCGTCGGGTTGGTCCTCGGCTTTGTGTTGGGGACTTGGTGTGGTTGTCTTCTCGTTTTGTTCCTATGAGGGTTTCTTCTCCCAAGTTTAAGCCTCGGTTCATCGGCCCATACAAGATATTGGAGATTCTTAACCCTGTGTCCTTCCGTTTGGACCTCCCTGCATCTTTTTCTATTCATAATGTTTTTCATCGGTCATTATTGCGCAGGTATGAGGTACCGGTTGTGCCTTCCGTTGAGCCTCCTGCTCCGGTGTTGGTTGAGGGCGAGTTGGAGTACGTTGTGGAAAAAATCTTGGACTCCCGTGTTTCCAGACGGAAACTCCAGTATCTGGTCAAATGGAAGGGATACGGTCAGGAGGATAATTCTTGGGTGACTGCCTCTGATGTTCATGCCTCCGATTTGGTCCGTGCCTTTCATAGGGCTCGTCCTGATCGCCCTGGTGGTTCTGGTGAGGGTTCGGTGCCCCCTCCTTGAGGGGGGGTACTGTTGTGAAATTGGATTTTGGGCTCCCCCGGTGGCCATTGGTGGAATTGAACTGGTGTGCATCATCCTCTCTGTTCACCTGTTTCCATCAGGATGTGGGAGTCGCTATTTAGCCTTGCTCCTCTGTCACTTCCATGCCGGTCAACATTGTAATCAGAAGCCTTTCTGTGCATGTTCCTGCTGCTAGACAACTCCCAGCTAAGTTGGACTTAGTCCTTGTTTGTTTTTGCATTTTGTTCCAGTTCACAGCTGTAGTTTCGTTTCTGTGTCTGGAAAGCTCTTGTGATCTGAAATTGCCACTCTGATGTTATGAGTTAATACTAGAGTCTTAAAGTAATTTCAGGATGGTATTTTGATAGGGTTTTCAGCTGACCATGAAAGTGCCCTTTCTGTCTTCCTGCTATCTAGTAAGCGGACCTCAATTTTGCTAAACCTATTTTCATACTACGTTTGTCATTTCATCTAAAATCACCGCCAATATTTGTGGGGGCCTCTGTCTGCCTTTCGGGGAAATTTCTCTAGAGGTGAGCCAGGACTGTATTTTCCTCTGCCAGGATTAGTTAGTCCTCCGGCCGGCGCTGGGCGTCTAGGGATAAAACGCAGGCTACGCTACCCGGCTACTGTTAGTTGTGCGGCAGGTTTAGTTCATGGTCAGTTTAGTTTCCATCCTTCCAAGAGCTAGTTCTTATGTTTGCTGGGCTATGTTCTCTTGCCATTGAGAACCATAACAGTGAAGCAGAGCTAAATAGGAACCTCCCTAGAGAATAACGAGGCAGCTGATCCAGCCACAGACCCGCAAGATAACAAACAAAGCCACCAGGGGAGCCCAAAAATAAAACTCACGCAATACCACCTGTGACCACAAGAGGGAGCCCGAAAACAGAGTTCACAACAGTGTTGTAGGGGAAGATTCGGAGGGGTCCCTGTCAGGGGTGGGATCCTGACAGAGGCCTAGCAACCAGAGAGAACGTTACGGGACCGTGCCTGCACGATATAGCGGCGGTACCCCAAGAAAGGATAAGAAGCGAGGTTTATTGTGCTGAGTGAGAAACGAGATCAACGCAACAAGGAGAATACCAGTAGGAGTTGTGCTGTAAGACGAGGCAACATCCTATTGAGGCGCATAACCGGTGGCCGGAACGCCGAGGAAGTATAGAGCTCCAAGTCAAACTTCAAACCTATGGCAGGACAGTCAGTTACAGGCGGGCTGTCTCACCCAGACCCAGGAAGACACAGGGGGGTAACAACAGGAGTGGGGCAACGCTGGAGTCCCGGAAGAGCTCTGAGCCTCCCCATCATACGGGTGCGTCCTAACCGTAAGATGAGGGGGACGTAGAGGGAGAACATCAGAATCGAGTTGTGAGGGAACACGAGAAACAGACACAACAGTTTTGGGTACTATCCCGTAAGCACAGCAGGGGAGGACCACAACACACAAGCGCAGGAAGGTAGGCACAGATTTCCACCTGCAAAGGGAACTCTGGAGGTGCCATCGGACCGACCGGACTTGCGCAGCCCGGTTAACCGTATTCCAGATTGAGGACTCAGAAGCCTTCAGTAAAGAGGTAAAGAGACTGCAACCTGGTGTCCTCGTTATTGACCGCGACCGGCACTACACCGCACCATAACATCAGCACCATACCACCACCTTTCATTGTGCACCCCTCAGCAGGGTCACGGACCGGGTCTAGCCACCGTGACAACCCCAGAACAGAGACTCAGAGGCACGGTACTGGGTACCCCTCGGCCCTGTGACAGTGGGGGCGCTGCACATGCTTATTTCCAGTGTTATCTAAGCATGCACCATTTATCCTCTATATTCCTTCTCCAAAGGCATCATAACTCATCTGTTATTAGTTTTTGTATACAAAAAGTTTTATTTCGGATGTCATAAAGCGTCTTCAATGCCCCAACAACTACAACATACCTATTACTGTTAGTGGTTCAGGGTTTAATATGTGTATATGCAGTACAAGCACCTATTGCATCGTGCCCTGAACACAAAGTCCGCACCAATTGCACTGTGCCCCAAACAGTTACTCAAAAACCAGCAAGACAATTTATGCCAATCATTGTTGGTCCACCTTATCTATATGCATGTTTCACCTTCAGGTTTTTAACAGATGTATGTACAAGAAAAAACACCTATTGCACTGGCCCTAGAAAAATCAATAGCCGACACAATGAAAATGCCAATTCATGTCAGTCTAACTTATCTGTACTCAGGCTTCACCTTGACGCGTTTCCCTCCCATGATAGAGTTCTTCAGGAGGCTTATGGGAATGTCTGTGTCTCTCTGACATCAGGATCAGATATGGCTCCTGGTTGTAGGTGTCATCACCACATGTGGCCATTATGCCTTTATATATACAGTTCTCATTGCCAGGGTAGAGTCAGACAGGAAGCACCTTCAGGCTCCTGTCTGTATACTCCTCCATTTTTTCAGTGCACCTTCCCTCTGATGGGTCACGATTAGCCCATGATCTCATAGTCCAGGGGCCCCCATCTCTAAGCCCTACCTTGTCACGTTGTATCCATCAGGCTTTCAGACACTAGAGGTGCATTCAGCCCACCACTCAGTGCGCAGGCGTCGGCGTCCTTCCATCTCCTCGTGGTGTCTCACACATCACTGCCCTCTCCCCCATGTCACTGGGCGGAGTCAGCACCGGCAGTCTGATGTTCATCTCCCACACAAAACTCCACCCTGGCTCCCAGCAGCTGGAATCACCGGCATTAACCCTTTACTTGCGGGGCAGGAATTTTCATTCCCCACTCACAATGCTAAACATCCCCTGGAGGGGTAGATGCCACATTTAATCTCTTATAGAGTGGCACCGCATAACTGCGATGTTCCTCTACAATACAGACTAGGTGCACATGTGTTTATACTGTTAAATAGAATGGTGGATCAAGGAGCTAATTTCTCACCTTGAGTCTGCATCTATGATTCTGAGATTCAGCACATGTCAGGTGCGATGATGTCACTGCATCAAACCTGCTGTGTGGAGCCTCAGTCTTTTCACTGCTCAGACCCCAGCAGCATGCCTAGGGAGCAAGGGTAGATAAGTAGGGTTTATTTGTTTTAAAATGTCAATACTTATTGGGGCACAATACTAAGTTAGGGACTGTGGAAGCCATCATAATGAGTGAGGGACTGTGGAAGCTATCATAATGAGTGAGGGACTGTGGAAGCCATCATAATGAGTGAGGTACTGTGGAAGCCATCATAATGAGTGAGGGACTGTGGAAGCCATCATAATTAGTGAGGGACTGTGAAAGCCATCATAATGAGTGAGGGACTGTGGAGCCATCATACTGAGTGAGGGGCTGTGGGGGCCATCATCTTGAGTGAAGGACTGTGGAAGCCATCATAATGAGTGAGGGACTGTGGGGTCATCATACTGAGTGAAGGACTGTGGAAGCCATCATAATGAGTGAGGGACTGTGGAAGCCATCATGATGAGTGAGGGTCTGTGGGGCCATCTGTTGTGATCCCTAGTGGCTGAGGATCACAAATAGACCAGCAAGTGATTAAACTAAGGACGAGCTCTAGGGAGATGGTAACTGGACTGATCGCAAATCTGAACCTATCCAACACAACTAGAGGTAGCCGGTGAACGTGCCTAAAAAATTCCTAGACGTCTCGAGCCAGCCTGAGGAACTAGCTACCCCTAAAGAGAAAGAAGGACCTCGCTTGCCTCCAGAGAAATAATCCCCAAAGATATAGAAGCCCCCAACAAATATTAATGGTGAAGTAAGAAGAAGGCACATACATAGGGATGAAATCAGATTCAGCAAAAGAGGCCCACTAGTACAAGAAAGCAGAAAATAGAACAGGGGTCTATGCGATCAATAAAAAACCCTTACAAAATATCCATCCTGAGATTTCAAGAACCCACACACCAACTAACGGTGTGTGGGGAGAAACTCAGCCCACTAGAGCAACCAGCAAGCGAGGGAATTACATTTTAGCAAGCTGGAACAGAAAATATGATAAACACTGCTGATCAAAAAATGAGCAAACAAAACTTAGCTTGTCCTGGATGGACTGGGAGCAAGGTAGTCAGAAGGAATCTGAGTAGCACTGATTACATCGACAGCCGGCAACAAGTGGAAGTAAAACAGAGCTATATAGGAACCTCCCAGAGGATAACGAACCAGCTGATAGCCAGAGACCAGCAGGATAACAGACAAAGCCACCAGGGGGAGCCCAAAGCAAAAGTCACACCATACCACCAGTGACCACAAGAGGGAGCCTGAACACAGAGTTCACAACAGTACACCCCCCCTTGAGGAGGGGTCACCGAACCCTCATGAAAACCACCAGGGCGATCAGGATGAGCCACATGGAAGGCACAAACCAAATCGGCTGCATGAACATCAGAGGCGACAACCCAAGAATTATCCACCTGACCATAGCCCTTCCATTTAACCAAATATTGGAGCCTCCGTCTAGAAATACGAGAATCCAAGATCTTCTCCACCACGTATTCCAATTCTCCCTCAACCAGCACCGGGGCAGGAGGCTCAACCGGAGGAACCACAGGCACCACATACCTCCACAACAACGAGCGATGGAACACATTATGAATAGCAAATGATGCTGGGAGGTCCAGACGAAATGACACAGGGCCAAGGACTTCCAGAATCTTATAAGGACCGATAAACCGAGGCTTGAACTTAGGAGAGGAGACCTTCATAGGAACGAAGCGAGAAGACAACCACACCAAGTCCCCAACGCGAAGTCGGGGACCCACACAGCGACGGCGGTTGGCAAAGAGCTGAGCCTTCTCTTGAGACAGCTTCAAATTGTCCACCACATGATTCCAAATCTGTTACAACCTATCAACCACAACATCCACTCCAGGACAGTCAGAAGGCTCCACCTGACCCGAGGAAAAACAAGGATGAAACCCCGAATTACAAAAGAAAGGAGAAACCAAAGTAGCAGAACTAGCCCGATTGTTAAGGGCAAACTCGGCCAACGGCAAAAAAGTAACCCAGTCGTCCTGATCAGCAGAAACAAAACATCTTAAATAAGTCTCCAAGGTCTGATTAGTTCGCTCGGTTTGGCCATTCGTCTGAGGATGGAAGGCCGACGAAAAAGACAAATCAATGCCCAATTTAGCACAAAAGGTCCGCCAAAATCTAGACACAAACTGGGATCCTCTGTCAGAAACAATGTTCTCAGGAATCCCGTGCAAACGAACCACATTTTGAAAAAACAGTGGAACCAACTCGGAGGAGGAAGGCAACTTAGGCAAGGGCACCAAATGGACCATCTTAGAAAAACGATCACACACCACCCAGATGACAGACATTCTCTGAGAGACAGGGAGATCTGAAATAAAATCCATGGAAATGTGCGTCCAAGGCCTCTTCGGGACAGGCAAAGGTAACAGCAAACCACTGGCTCGAGAACAGCAAGGCTTAGCCCGAGCACAAATTCCACAAGACTGCACAAAGGAACGCACATCCCGCGACAAGGAAGGCCACCAAAAAGACCTGGCCACCAAGTCTCTGGTACCAAATATTCCAGGATGGCCCGCCGACACCGAAGAATGAACCTCGGAGATGACTCTGTTGGTCCATCTATCCGGGACAGTCTCTCCGGTGGACAGCGATCAGGTCTATCCACCTGAAACTCTTGCAGCACACGTCGCAAATCTGGGGAGATGGCAGACAAAATCACCCCTTCTCTAAGAATACCAGCCGGCTCTGAATCTCCAGGAGAGTCAGGCACAAAACTCCTAGAAAGAGCATCAGCCTTCACATTCTTCGAACCAGGCAAGTACGAAACCACGAAATCAAAACGAGAGAAAAACAACGACCAACGAGCCTGTCTGGGATTCAGCCGCTTGGCCGACTCGAGATAAATCAAATTCTTGTGATCAGTCAAGACCACCACATGATGTTTAGCTCCCTCGAGCCAATGTCGCCACTCCTCAAATGCCCACTTCATAGCCAACAACTCCCGATTACCGACATCATAATTCCGCTCGGCAGGTGAAAACTTTCTTGAAAAGAAAGCACATGGCTTCATCACAGAGCCATCAGAGCTTCTCTGCGACAAAACAGCCCCCGCTCCAATCTCGGAAGCATCAACCTCCACCTGGAAGGGAAGTGAGACATCTGGCTGACATAAGACCGGAGCCGAAGAAAACCGGCGCTTCAGCTCCCGAAAGGCCTCCACAGCTGCAGAGGACCAATTAGTCACATCAGAACCTTTCTTGGTCAAATCCGTCAAAGGCTTAACAACACCAGAAAAATTAGCTATGAAGCGACGGTAAAAATTAGCAAAACCCAAGAACTTCTGAAGACTCTTAACAGATGTAGGCTGCGTCCAGTCATGAATAGCCTGAACCTTGACTGGGTCCATCTCAATAGTAGAAGGAGAAAAAATGAAACCCAAAAAAGAAATCTTCTGGACTCCAAAAAGACATTTTGAGCCCTTCACAAATAAAGCATTGTCACGCAGGACCTGAAAGACCATCCTGACCTGCCTAACATGAGACTCCCAATCATCCGAAAAAACCAGAATATCATCCAGATACACAATCATAAACTTATCCAGATATTCACGGAAGATGTCGTGCATATAGGACTGAAAGACTGAAGGAGCATTAGAAAGTCCAAAAGGCATCACCAGGTACTCAAAATGGCCTTCAGGCGTATTAAATGCAGTTTTCCATTCATCACCCTGTTTTATACGCACAAGGTTATACGCACCACGAAGATCTATCTTGGTGAACCAACTAGACCCCCTAATGCGAGCAAACAAATCAGTTAACAATGGCAAAGGATACTGAAATTTGACCGTGATTTTATTCAAAAGGCGATAATCAATACAAGGTCTCAGGGAACCATCCTTCTTAGCCACAAAAAAGAATCCCGCACCAAGAGGGGAAGAGGACGGGCGAATATGTCCCTTCTCCAAAGACTCCTTTATATAACTCCGCATGGCAGCATGCTCCGGCACAGATAAATTGAAAAGTCGTCCCTTAGGAAACTTACTACCAGGAATCAAATTTATAGCACAATCACAGTCCCTATGAGGAGGTAGAGAATTGAGTTTGGGCTCCTCAAATACATCCTGGTAGTCTGACAAAAACGTAGGGACTTCAGAAGGAGTGGAGGAAGCAATTGACACCACAGGAGCGTCACCATGAATTCCCTGACAACCCCAACTTGACACAGACATAGCTTTCCAATCCAGGACTGGATTATGAGTCTGCAACCATGGTAGACCCAACACGACAACATCATGCAAATTATGCAATACAAGAAAGCGAATCACCTCCTGATGAACAGGAGTCATGCACATGGTCACTTGTGTCCAGTACTGAGGTCTATTCGTAGCCAATGGCGTAGAGTCAATTCCCCTTAGTGGAATAGGGAATTTTAAAGGCTCCAAAACAAAACCACAGCGCCTGGCAAATGACAAATCCATAAGACTCAGGGCAGCACCTGAATCTACAAAGGCATTAACTGGGTAAGATGACAGGGAACAAATCAGGGTAACAGACAAAATGAACTTAGGCTGTAAAGTACCAATGGTGACAGATTTATCAACCTTTTTTTTGCGCTTAGAGCATGCTGAGATAACATGAGCTGAGTCACCACAGTAAAAGCACAACCCATTTTGCCGTCTATAATTTTGCCGTTCACTTCTGGTCAGAATTCTGTCACACTGCATAGATTCAGGTGTCTGTTCAGAAGACACCGCCAAATGGTGCACAGGTTTGCGCTCCCGCAACCGCCGATCAATCTGAATGGCCAGAGTCATTGACTCATTCAGACCTGCAGGCGTAGGGAACCCCACCATGACATTCTTAATGGCTTCAGAAAGACCTTCTCTGAAATTTGCAGCCAGGGCACACTCATTCCACTGAGTAAGCACTGACCATTTCCAAAATTTCTGGCAGTACACCTCTGCTTCATCTTGCCCCTGCGAGAGAGCCAATAATGCTTTTTCAGCCTGGTTCTCAAGATTAGGTTCCTCATAGAGCAATCCAAGGACCAGTAAAAACGCATCCACACTGAGCAATGCAGGATTCCCTGGCGCCAATGCGAAGGCCCAATCTTGAGGGTCACCACGCAAAAAGGAAATGATAATCTTAACTTGCTGAACGGCATCACCAGAGGAACGAGGTTTCAAAGAAAGAAACAACTTACAATTGTTCTTAAAATTCAGGAACCTAGATCTATCTCCAGAAAACAACTCCAGAATAGGTATCCTAGGCTCAGACATAGGACTGTGAACAACAAAATCCTGAATACTTTGAACTCTAGCAGCAAGATGATCCAGACTGGAAGCCAAGCTCTGGACATCCATGTCAGCAGCTGAACTCAGAGCCACACCAAGATTAAGAGGAGGAGAGAAGCTAGCACAGCAGCTAGACACACGGCAACAACAAGAAGAAAAAAAAAAAATTCTCAAGGCTTCTTTTCTCCTGCTTCTGCCATGCAATTAACACTTTGCGGGCCGGCTGTACTGTTGTGATCCCTAGTGGCTGAGGATCACAAATAGACCAGCAAGTGATTAAACTAAGGACGAGCTCTAGGGAGATGGTAACTGGACTGATCACAAATCTGAACCTATCCAACACAACTAGAGGTAGCCGGTGAACGTGCCTAAAAAATTCCTAGACGTCTCGAGCCAGCCTGAGGAACTAGCTACCCCTAAAGAGAAAGAAGGACCTCGCTTGCCTCCAGAGAAATAATCCCCAAAGATATAGAAGCCCCCAACAAATATTAACGGTGAAGTAAGAAGAAGGCATATACATAGGGATGAAATCAGATTCAGCAAAAGAGGCCCACTAGTACTAGAAAGCAGAAAATAGAAAAGGGGTCTATGCGATCAATAAAAAACCCTTACAAAATATCCATCCTGAGATTTCAAGAACCCACACACCAACTAACGGTGTGTGGGGAGAAACTCAGCCCATTAGAGCAACCAGCAAGCGAGGGAATTACATTTTAGCAAGCTGGAACAGAAAACATGATAAACACTGCTGATCAAAAAATGAGCAAACAAAACTTAGCTTGTCCTGGATGGACTGGGAGCAAGGTGGTCAGAAGGAATCTGAGTAGCACTGATTACATCGACAGCCGGCAACAAGTGGAAGTAAAACAGAGCTATATAGGAACCTCCCAGAGGATAACGAACCAGCTGATAGCCAGAGACCAGCAGGATAACAGACAAAGCCACCAGGGGGAGCCCAAAGCAAAAGTCACACCATACCACCAGTGACCACAAGAGGGAGCCTGAACACAGAGTTCACAACAGCCATCATACTGAGTGAGGGACTGTGGGGGCCATCATATTCAGTGAAGGACTGTGGGGGCCATCATATTGAGTGTGGGATTGTGGAAGCCATCATAATGAGTGAGGGACTGTGGGGCCATCATACTGAGTGAGGGGCTGTGGGGGCCATCATATTGAGTGAGGGACTGTGGAAGCCATCATAATGAGTGAGGGACTGTGGAAGCCATCATAATGAGTGTGGGGCTGTGGGGGCCATCATATTGAGTGAAGGACTGTGGAAGCCATCATAATGAGCGAGGGACTGTGGAAGCCATCATACTAAGTGAGGGGCTATGGACAAGTGCACAAAGCATACCTTGAGATTGTCAAAGAAATGGTTCAATGACAATTAAGTACAGCTGCTGGAATGGTCTTCCCAGTCCCTAGATCTTAACCCAATCAAACACTTGTGAGTAGAATTGAAGAAAAAACTGTATACATACCCAAGTGAGTCGACCAGTATGCAGCAAGTTTGGTCACGTGTAGAAGAGACCTGAGATCAATTTGCAGTCAAGACATGCTTGAATATGAGAGAGAGTATGCCCAGAAGGATTTAGGCAGTGTTGAAAGCCAAAGGTGGATTTACAAAATACTAACAAACTTATAAAAAATAAAAAATTAGATCTTTAGGAGCATAAAAGTAACAATGCAGTTACCTGACAAGAATCTGTATAACTAATCATATGTTAAATAGTTGAAAGTCAAATTTAAATATGAGATATTCAAGATGATTGCCTATAAAATGCTTTTAGTCTCAAGTTCAAAGTAGAAGTGGATAATGAGATATGAAGCATAAAAATCAAACGTTCAAAACATTGTTACCCTTTTCCTCTTCACTGTTACCCATCCTACTGACTTAAATATTTTTTTGGGAGAGAGGTGAAGCCCAAATTGAAATTTTTCCATTGGGCCACACGATTTCTATGCACTCTTCTAATTTTAATACAGAGATTTTGTAATGCTTAGTGTTACAATGACTAAAGGTCAAAAATACAGACTTTTGAAACAGCGGTGATTAGGATGGTAACTAAATACATTCATTCAGATGGCTTCTGCTTGTGGCTGCTGCAGGGAGCCTTCTAATTCTCCTGACAATTAGGGAGAGTAGGCAACTATGATCTAATGTGAAACTGGATGAGACTGATTATTTTGGATGAGAAGTGTTAGCCGCTACTTAAGCAACAGGAAATAAATAAGTTAATTAACTTGTGATAAAATAAAAAGGCAATTAGAAAATGTGAGAGTTTACATTTAGTATACTGGGTCAGAATTGTATATGACTCCAGTTGTTTTTTATTTTATTAAGGTAAAAATAGTATCTTAATTGGAACACATTTATTTATTTAGCAAAGTTGATAAGGGCATCCTAATGGAGATGGCATGACCAGCAGCTGGAAAGTGTCCAGGTTTATAGTGACAGTATTTTTAATACTAAAAACAATGCACAGTGTGACAAATTGAGATTTTTCAACATTGCTAACATGAAAAAATGAACATTTCACAAAATAAAACCTTTCTCCCATGTCTGTGGCTGGGATACCGTTGTTTATTTATTTAACACTTTATCTGTCTGTCTGCTTGTGATTTTCTGTTGAAAGGAGCCTTGGGAATAAGCTGGGAAACAAAGAACCATTTTTAAGGTGTCAGTCATTCTTGAAATAAGACAGGATCGGAGACCTGACAAAAGATTTCTCTGCAGATCACCCTGGAGTATATATTGAAAAGAGCTTATACTTGTGGTACTTGTGTTTTTAAGCCCTGCTCTTTCTAGTGCTAGCTTACATTTGCTTTAGAGTTTCAGATAAAAACGGTATAATTAAGATGTCTGTATCTGAATATATTTCTTTCACCCATGTTTGTCTTCGAGAGATCACAAGCTGATTAAAAGTTTTCTACTATTCAAAAAAAAAACACTCTTAAAGGGAATATTTTCATTGCATATAGTGATAACGTATTATTAGTTTATGCCACGTCTTTATGATTTGTGGGAGTACAACTAATGAGATCCCAATGATTCAGAGAATATATGGGCCACACAGCTGATTCAGTGCTACAGCTCTAGACAGTCTTTCCCTGCAGCAGGTTACATAGTTACTTATGTTGAATGAGAACTCAATGCATCAATTTTGACCTTTTTTCAATCAATTTTACATTACCTATCACAAGATTAAGTATAACCCATGTAGGGGTTCACTCTCTTGGGTAGCCACTAGGATTACAAACAGAACGATCACGCACAGAATAGTGCTTATTTCCACCGGTTGTCTATTTCCAGAAACAAAACCATAAGCATAAAATCCCTAACATTATCCCAGCACTGACTAAACAATATAAACCCTAACTATTCAGACATGGCTAAGTTATCCCAGCTTGGCAACACAAAACAACTAAAGTCAATAGCATCCAGTAAATACTTGCAGTTTGGAGCAGTCTTTTCTTGGAGAGATTCTGACTTGTCTCTCTCTAGCTGCAACACAATACACTCTGCTCAGCTGACTGATCAGTGAACACATGGCCTTGCTTTAGTCATGGCTATCCAGGTGCACCTAATCAGGACTTACAGTGCTAGGATTTAAGCCTAGCCTACCTGTTCTTGGACTCCTTCTTTTGGATATTACATATAGGTGACCTCAGGCTCCCTTGATTGCTCAGGGAGTTCTCCACAGACAATTTTCTTTCTACGAGACTCATAAGATCATCTCCACTAGGGTGATCTCTTTAGGCAACCCAGCTTTGCATGGACTTAGGTAGTGAGTGTATAAACCGGTCCACCACCACTCTTTTCACAATTTATACGGCGGAGCAGGTCTCCGGCTGAAGAATTGTTTGCATCAGGTGAAACACGTTGAACATCTGGGACCGTGGAGGCTTTTCACTGTGGTAACACCAGAGGTGCACCCACTGCGCACTGACTGCCAGGGTTATTCCCAAATGTGCCAGAATTTCTGCCTTTAGCTTGCCATATGCCTTGGCATGCTGCAGGGCAAAGTCGTAGTATGCTTTCTGCGGTTCCCCAGTAAGTTATGGAGCTAGCAACTCTACCCATTACTCTGGGGGCATTTTCTCTCTGTCTGCCAGCTTCTCAAAGACAGTTGATGTCATCCTCCAGAGTCATTTTCTGTAAGGCCTCCCTTACAATTCACCTCACACAGATACCGTCATTTTGGCAAGGCGGAAGGTACATCTCTCTGACCCGGAAAGTTTCTGCCAAGAGAGCCTTCTGCTGCTGATTTTGCTGCTGAGGCTGAAATTGCTGAATCAAAAGTTTTTTGATTTCCTGTTGGGTCTACTGCTGCTGCTGATGCAACTGCAGATTGACCTGGACTAGCTGCTTAACAAGCTTCTCCAAACTTTCAGACTGTGTTAGCAATGCTGTAGCTGCCTTTACCCAGGACATTCAGTATTTAAACTGTGATCACCTGTGCTCTTTGGAACTTGCTACCCACAATCAGACACCAATTGTAGCGGTTCACTCTCTTGGGAAGACAAAACCACAGGGTTTTTTATATCACACACTCAATAGTGTTTCTTACCATTGGTTATACAGTACCAAAAACAAAACCATAAAATCCCTAACCTTGTCTCGGCGCTAACTAAACAATGTAGACCCTGTCTATTGAGACATAGCTGAGCTAGCTACACATAAAGCACCTATTGTCCATAGCAACCATTGATACTTGCAGTTTGGTGCACATGGCCTGTGCAGTCTCTTCACAGAGATATTCTGGCTTGTCTCTCTCCAGCTTCAATACAATCCACTCTGCTCCGCTTCCCCAGCTGACTGACCGGTGAGCACATAGCCTAGATCTACTCATAGCTATCCAGGTGCATCTAATAAGGACCTATAGCCTATAGTGCTAGGATTTGACTTAGCATTAGTGATGAGTAGGGTTGAGCGAAACGGGTCGATCATTTTCAAAAGTCGCCGACTTTTGGCTAAGTCGGCGTCTCATGAAACCCGATCCGACCCCTGTGCTTGTCGGCCATGCGGTACGCGACTTTCGCGCCAAAGTCGCGTTTCAATGACGCGAAAAGCGCCATTTCTCAGCCAATGAAGGTGAACGCAGAGTGTGGGCAGCGTGATGACATAGATCCTGGTCCCCACCATCTTAGAGAAGGGCATTGCAGTGATTGGCTTGCTGTCTGCGGCGTCACAGGGGCTATAAAGGGGCGTTGCCGCCGACCGCCATCTTACTGCTGCTGATCTGAGCTTAGGGAGAGGTTGCTGCCGCTTCGTCAGAAGCAGGGAGAGCGTTAGGCAGGGTCCACTAACCACCAAACCGCTTGTGCTGTAGCGATTTCCACTGTCCAACACCACCTTCGGTGTGCAGGAACAGTGGAAGCTATTTTTTTTTTTTTTTTTCCTCAGCGTTGTAGCTCATTGGGCTGCCCTAGAAGGCTCCGTGATAGCTGTATTGCTGTGTGTACGCCACTGTGCAAACCAACTGCTTTTTTCAAAGCACATATCCTCTTGTTCCTTTCTGCACAGCTATCTTTTTTGTTTGTCCACACTTTTTATTTAATTTGTGCATCAGTCCACTCCTATTGCTGCCTGCCATACCTGGCTTAGATTACTGCAGGGAGATAGTAATTGTAGGACAGTCCCTGTTTTTTTTTTTTTTGTGGGAGATTAAGATTGGCATTTCTGCTACAGTGCCATCCCTGTGTGTGCCATCTCTCACTGAGTGGGCCATAGAAAGCCTATTTATTTTTTCCGTGATTTGTGTTCTAAATTCTACCTCAACACAAAAACACTACATCAATCAGTGGTAGAAAAATATTGGCCTCAGTCAGGGCTTGTGTGCCACTGCTGTGTGTGCTATCTCTCATTCAGTGGGCTATAGAAAGCCTATTTATTTATTTATTTTTTTTCTTATTATTTGGTTTCTAAAGTCTCCCTGAAAAAAAAAAAAAAAAAAAAAACAGTGGGAGAGTAATATTGCCCTTTCAGCTTGTGTGCCAGTCTTGACTCCTGGGTGTGCCACCTCTCTCTCATTCAGTGGGCCATAGAAAGCCTATTTATTTTTTTGGTTTTTTTAATATTATTTGGTTTCTAAAGTCTCCCTGAAAATAAAAAAAAACTTAAAAAAACAGTGGGAGAGTAATATTGCCCTTTCAGCTTGTGTGCCAGTCTTGACTCCTGGGTGTGCCACCTCTCTCATTCAGTGGGCCATAGAAAGCCTATTTATTTTTTTTAAAAAATATTATTGGGTTTCTAAAGTCTCCCTTAAAAAACAAAAAATACATAAAAAAACAGTGGGAGAGTAATATTGCCCTTTCAGCTTGTGTGCCAGTCTTGACTCCTGGGTGTGCCACCTCTCTCATTCAGTGGGCCATAGAAAGCATTTTTTTTTTTTTCCTTGATTTGTGTTCTAAAATCTACCTCAACACAAAAACACTACATCAATCAGTGGTAGAAAAATATTGGCCTCAGTCAGGGCTTGTGTGCCACTGCTGTGTGTGCTA
The DNA here is from genome assembly GCF_051348905.1 of Ranitomeya variabilis. Taxonomy (NCBI): domain Eukaryota; kingdom Metazoa; phylum Chordata; class Amphibia; order Anura; family Dendrobatidae; genus Ranitomeya; species Ranitomeya variabilis. Next base: position 107,231,576 of record NC_135237.1, on the reverse strand, counting down.
TCTCTCATTCAGTGGGCTATAGAAAGCCTATTTATTTATTTATTTTTTTTCTTATTATTTGGTTTCTAAAGTCTCCCTGAAAAAAAAAAAAAAAAAAAAAAACAGTGGGAGAGTAATATTGCCCTTTCAGCTTGTGTGCCAGTCTTGACTCCTGGGTGTGCCACCTCTCTCTCATTCAGTGGGCCATAGAAAGCCTATTTATTTTTTTGGTTTTTTTAATATTATTTGGTTTCTAAAGTCTCCCTGAAAATAAAAAATAAAAACTTAAAAAAACAGTGGGAGAGTAATATTGCCCTTTCAGCTTGTGTGCCAGTCTTGACTCCTGGGTGTGCCACCTCTCTCATTCAGTGGGCCATAGAAAGCCTATTTATTTTTTTTAAAAAATATTATTGGGTTTCTAAAGTCTCCCTTAAAAAACAAAAAATACATAAAAAAACAGTGGGAGAGTAATATTGCCCTTTCAGCTTGTGTGCCAGTCTTGACTCCTGGGTGTGCCACCTCTCTCATTCAGTGGGCCATAGAAAGCATTTTTTTTTTTCCTTGATTTGTGTTCTAAAATCTACCTCAACACAAAAACACTACATCAATCAGTGGTAGAAAAATATTGGCCTCAGTCAGGGCTTGTGTGCCACTGCTGTGTGTGCTATCTCTCATTCAGTGGGCTATAGAAAGCCTATTTATTTATTTATTTTTTTTCTTATTATTTGGTTTCTAAAGTCTCCCTGAAAAAAAAAAAAAAAAAAAAAAACAGTGGGAGAGTAATATTGCCCTTTCAGCTTGTGTGCCAGTCTTGACTCCTGGGTGTGCCACCTCTCTCTCATTCAGTGGGCCATAGAAAGCCTATTTATTTTTTTGGTTTTTTTAATATTATTTGGTTTCTAAAGTCTCCCTGAAAAAAATAAATAAATAAATTAGGTGGGAGATTAATATTGACATTAGTGCTTGAGTGACAGTCCTGCGTGTGTGTCATCTCTGTGATTTTGTGCCACAGAAAACAGAGTGTGTAACATTGTGCCTGATTTTCCTTGTGGTCTCACCAACCTGTTAAGGGATATTGAAATCATACTGAAGTTATAGCTCACCGTGTAAGTTGTTTGACAGCAACAAATAAAGTTACTTTGGTTAAGATTTTAAAACAATGAGGAAGTCTGGTGCAAGAGGTCGTCGTGGGCGTTCATTGTCAGCTGGTAATGATGGTAGTGGTAGTGGAGCATCAGGTGGTCGTGGGGATAAAAATATTCCACCTAAGTCTGGAGCTGTGGAGCCAGTTTCGTCGTCAGGCTACACAAGGCCTCGAACGCTCTCTTTTCTGGGAGTAGGAAAACCGCTTTTAAAGGCGGAGCAGCAACAGCAAGTTTTGGCTTACATTGCAGACTCAGCCTCTAGCTCTTTTGCCTCCTCTTCCGAAACTGGTAAATGTAAAAGCAGCGCGTCGCTTGTGGATGTTCACGGTCAGGGACAAGTCGCTTCCTTGTCCTCCTCAGCAAAAAGTACAACAAGAGAGAAGGATGCAGCAGGCGACACAACGGGTCACTCCATGGAGCTCTTTACACATACCGTCCCTGGCTTAGAAAGTGAAACATTTAACAGGCCATGCCCATTACAAGTATATTCTGACATGGAGTGCACTGATGCACAGCCACAGCCAGAGTACTATGTGCTCCTTTGACTCAGACCACCACATTGCCCTCTCAGGGTACAGATCCACAATCAGACCCTGATGAGACTATGTTGCCCCGCCACGAACGCTATACCACCGACCGACACAGTGACACAGACGAAGTTGCACACGAGCTCGAAGAGGAGGTAATAGATGACCCAGTTATTGACCCCGATTGGCAGCCATTGGGGGAACAGGGTGCAGGCGGCAGTAGTTCAGAAGCGGAGGTGGAGGAGGGGCCGCAGCAGGCATCAACATCGCAACAGGTTCCATCTGCCGGGCCCGTATCTGGCCCAAAACGCGTGTCAAAGCCAAAACCTGTTGGAGGACAGCGTGGCCATCCGGTTAAAGCTCAGTCTGCAATCCCTGAAAAGGGATCCGAGTCTAGGAAGAGTGCAGTCTGGCATTTTTTTAAACAACATCCAACTGATCAGCGCAAAGTCATCTGTCAAAAATGTTCAACTAGCTTAAGCAGAGGTCAGAATCTGAAAAGTCTAAATACTAGTTGCATGCATAGACACTTAACCACCATGCATTTTCAAGCCTGGACTAACTACCAAACGTCCCTTAAGGTTGTAGCACCCTCGGCCAATGAAGCTAGTCAGCAACGCAACATCCCTTCCGTCACTGTAAGGCCACCATTTTCCGCACCACCGGCAGTATCTGTGCAGGTTTCTTTGCCAGCCAAAAGCAGTCAGGGTCAGGGAACCACCGGTTTTGTAGGAGGAAATATTGCATCTAGGGCACCGGCGGAAACAATACCGTCTCCAACCGTCTCTCAGTCTGCCATGTACACCGGCACACCCAAAAGTTCCACGATCTCCAGCTCTCCAGTCCAGCTCACCCTACATGAGACTCTGGTTAGAAAAAGGAAGTACTTATCCTCGCATCCGCGTACACAGGGTTTTAACGCCCACATAGCTAGACTAATCTCGTTAGAGATGATGCCCTACCGGTTAGTTGAAAGCGAAGCTTTCAAAGCCCTGATGGAGTACGCTGAACCACGATACGAGCTACCCAGTCGACACTTTTTTTCCAGAAAAGCCATCCCAGCCCTGCATTAGCATGTTAAACAGCGCATCGTCCATGCACTCAGGCAATCTGTGAGTACAAAGGTGCACCTGACTACAGATGCATGGACCAGTAGGCATGGCCAGGGACGTTATGTGTCCATCACGGCACACTGGGTGAATGTGGTGGATGCAGGGTCCACAGGCGACATCAATTTAGGGACAGTTGTGCCTAGCCCACGGTCTAGGAAACAGTTGGCTGTAGGCGTTCGCACCCCCTCCTCCTCCTCCTCCTCGTCCTCCTGCAGAAGCTACAGCTCTTCCACAGAACGCAGTCTGCCAACCACTCCATCGGCAGATGACACTGTTGCACACCAGTTGTCCCATTATGGGCCAGCTACTGCCAAGCGTCAGCAGGCTGTATTGGCTATGAAGTGTTTGGGCGACAACAGACACACCGCGGAAGTTCTGTCCGAGTTCTTGCAACAAGAAACGCAGTCGTGGCTGGGCACAGTAGATCTTGAGGCAGGCAAGGTAGTGAGTGATAACGGAAGGAATTTCATGGCTGCCATCTCCCTTTCCCAACTGAAACACATTCCTTGCCTGGCTCACACCTTAAACCTGGTGGTGCAGTGCTTATTGAAAACTTATCCTGGGTTCTCCGACCTGCTCCTCAAAGTGCGTGCACTTTGCTCACATATCCGACGTTCGCCTGTACACGCCAGCCGTATGCAGACCTATCAGCGGTCTTTGAACCTTCCCCAGCATCGCCTCATCATAGACGTTGCAACAAGGTGGAACTCAACACTGCACATGCTTCAGAGACTGTGCAAACAGAGGCGTGCTGTTATTTATTTGTGGGAGGATACACGGGCAGGCAGTAGGATGGCAGACATGGAGTTGTCAGGTGTGCAGTGGTCTAAGATACAAGACATGTGTCAAGTCCTTCAGTGTTTTGAGGAATGCACACGGCTGGTTAGTGCAGACAACGCCGTAATAAGCATGAGCATCCCCCTAATGCGTCTGCTGATGCAAAGTTTGACGCACATAAAGGAGCAGGCGTCTGCACCAGAGGAAGAGGAAAGCCTTGATGACAGTCAGCCATTGTCTGGTCAGGGCAGTGTACAGGACGAGGTAGCGGGCGAAGAGGAGGTGGAGGACGAGGAGGATGATGGGGATGAGTATATTTTTAATGCCGAACCTTTCCCGGGGGCACAGGAAATTGGTTGCGTGTCACGGCCGGGTTCTGGTTTTTTGAGGGACACAAGTGACGTAGATTTGCCTGCAACTGCCCCTCAACCAATCACAACCGGAGATTTGACAACTGGAACTTTGGCCCACATGGCGGATTATGCCTTACGTATCCTAAAAAGGGACACACGCATTACGAAAATGATGAACGATGACGATTACTGGTTGGCCTGCCTCCTTGATCCACGCTATAAAGGCAAATTGCAAAATATTATGCCACATGAGAACTTGGAACTAATATTAGCAACCAAACAATCAACTCTTGTTGACCGTTTGCTTCAGGCATTCCCAGCACACAGCGCACGTGATCGTTCTCACACGAGCTCCAGGGGGCAGCAGACTAGGAGTGTTAGGGGTGCACACATCAGAAGTGGCGTTGGACAGAGGGGTTTTCTGACCAGGTTGTGGAGTGATTTTGCTATGACCGCAGACAGGACAGGTACTGCTGCATCAATTGAAAGTGACAGGAGACAACATTTGTCCAGTATGGTTACTAACTATTTTTCATCCCTTATCGATGTTCTCCCTCAACCGTCATTCCCATTTGATTACTGGGCCTCCAAATTAGACACCTGGCCAGAATTGGCAGAATATGCATTGCAGGAGCTTGCTTGCCCGGCAGCAAGTGTCCTATCAGAAAGAGTATTCAGTGCTGCAGGTTCAATATTAACCGAAAAAAGGACTCGTCTGGCTACCCAAAATGTTGACGATCTAACATTCATTAAAATGAACCACAACTGGATTTCGAAATCTTTTGCCCCACCTTGCCCGGCCGACACCTAGCTTTCCTATGAAAAGCTCTTGCCTGTGAATTACTTTTCTAATGTCTAATTTGCTGCAGCTGATTGTACAGCATACGACATGTTTACACCTCCCTAAATGGCAAAACTCCCCACACGGGGCCGTGGTATCGCGACTTGGCGCAAGCACCCGTGAGACTGCTGTTTGTCTGAAGAGGTGGGTGTGCTCGCTTTTGGTTGACGGCATTGCTACTGGGTCCCTCATAGTACAATGTAGTGTCTCTGGCGGTGGTGGTGCGCACCCAACGTCAGACACACCGTTGTAACATGAGGGGCCCTGGGGCGGTCCCGCCGGCCTCAAGAGAGTTCCCCCCTACCCCAGCTCAAAATGTGCTCTACCACGTGCAAAATTATGTCGCACAGCTCCACCAATCTTTAGTCTATTCGCTGACATCATTCAATGTCTGGCACTGACAATACAAATTTGTAGACATCTATGATGCAACTTAAAGTAGTCTGTGTCTGTGTCCTATATTGGCACCATTAAATAGTTACTGCCAAATTACTATGTCAGAAACTCAGTAGATGAGCCCACCCCTGTACCTAAGTATGCCACCTTTTTTTTTGTTTTGGTTGTTTTGCGAGACATTAACATCTATTTATATTTTGGGAGTACTGGGACAGACACTCCTTGCACTACTCCTCCACTCACCACCAAGCTGCCTGTGTATCCATGTAACCGCTGTAAAGCTGCCATGAGCCTATTGTTTGTTATTTTAGGCCTTTGATAGCCTGTCTGCGGTCCCTACTTTAAATACTCCTCCACTCACCACCAAGCTGCCTGTGTATCCATGTAACCGCTGTAAAGCTGCCATGAGCCTATTGTTTGTTATTTTAGGCCTTTGATAGCCTGTCTGCGGTCCCTACTTTAAATACTCCTCCACTCACCACCAAGCTGCCTGTGTATCCATGTAACCGCTGTAAAGCTGCCATGAGCCTATTGTTTGTTATTTTAGGCCTTTGATAGCCTGTCTGCGGTCCCTACTTTAAATACTCCTCCACTCACCACCAAGCTGCCTGTGTATCCATGTAACCGCTGTAAAGCTGCCATGAGCCTATTGTTTGTTATTTTAGGCCTTTGATAGCCTGTCTGCGGTCCCTACTTTAAATACTCCTCCACTCACCACCAAGCTGCCTGCCCGTGTATCCATGTAACCGCTGTAAAACTGCCATAAGCCTATTGTTTGTTATTTTAGGCCTTTGATAGCCTGTCTGCGGTCCCTACTTTAAATACTCCTCCACTCACCACCAAGCTGCCTGCCCGTGTATCCATGTAACCGCTGTAAAACTGCCATGAGCCTATTGTTTGTTATTTTAGGCCTTTGATAGCCTGTCTGCGGTCCCTACTTTAAATACTCCACTCATCACCAAGCTGCCTGTGTATCCATGTAACCGCTGTAAAGCTGCCATGAGCCTATTGTTTGTTATTTTAGGCCTTTGATAGCCTGTCTGCGGTCCCTACTTTAAATACTCCTCCACTCACCACCAAGCTGCCTGTGTATCCATGTAACCGCTGTAAAGCTGCCATGAGCCTATTGTTTGTTATTTTAGGCCTTTGATAGCCTGTCTGCGGTCCCTACTTTAAATACTCCTCCACTCACCACCAAGCTGCCTGTGTATCCATGTAACCGCTGTAAAGCTGCCATGAGCCTATTGTTTGTTATTTTAGGCCTTTGATAGCCTGTCTGCGGTCCCTACTTTAAATACTCCTCCACTCACCACCAAGCTGCCCGTGTATCCATGTAACCGCTGTAAAACTGCCATGAGCCTATTGTTTGTTATTTTAGGCCTTCGAAGCCTGTCTGCGGTCCCTCCTTCCACTAGGCCTCCACTGACCAGACCACTGCTGCCCGTGTACCCCTGGAACCAATTTTAAAGTGCCTACAGCCAGCCCATTTTATTGTGTTAGGCCTTCGAAGCCTGTCTGCGGTCCCTCCTTCCACTAGGCCTCCACTGACCAGACCACTGCTGCCCGTGTACCCCTGGAACCAATTTTAAAGTGCCTACAGCCAGCCCATTTTATTGTGTTAGGCCTTCGAAGCCTGTCTGCGGTCCCTCCTTCCACTAGGCCTCCACTGACCAGACCACTGCTGCCCGTGTACCCCTGGAACCAATTTTAAAGTGCCTACAGCCAGCCCATTTTATTGTGTTAGGCCTTCGAAGCCTGTCTGCGGTCCCTCCTTCCACTAGGCCTCCACTGACCAGACCACTGCTGCCCGTGTACCCCTGGAACCAATTTTAAAGTGCCTACAGCCAGCCCATTTTATTGTGTTAGGCCTTCGAAGCCTGTCTGCGGTCCCTCCTTCCACTAGGCCTCCACTCACCTGACCACTGCTGCCCGTGTACCCCTGGAACCAATAATAAAGTGCCTAGAGCCTATTTTTTTATTTAATTTAATATTAATAAAGCCAGGATGAACTACGATATACCATGCTATGAGCTACCCAGTTGACAATTCTTTTGCGAGAAAAGCCATCCCACCCCTCCACCTGCATGTTAAAGACCGCATTGTCCTTGCATTCTGTCAATTTGTCAGTCCAAAGGTATACCTGACAACAGACACATGGACCTGTAGGCCTGGCCACGGAAGGTTACGTGTCCTTTGTGGCTAAATGGGTTAATGTATTGGATGCATGGTCCACACAGGGGACAGCCTGCAAAGTCTGTCTGCAGTCCCTAGTTCAAGTTGTCCTCAACTGAATAAAGCTGAGCTTCTACCTTCTGGCTCTGATTAACTGCTGTTTTTAAAAAAATTGGCTGTTCCGTCCTTCTAAAGGTGTCTGCCCCTGCCTGGTGTTGTCCTCAACTGAATAAAGCTGAGCTTCAACCTTCAGTTCCAAACATACAACAGAAAACTGGTACAATACAAAAAGTGGCCTCCAGCTACAAAAACTTTCTCCTACAAGTAGTTAACTGACAGTTTTTTTTCCAGTGAAAACACAGATATGGCATCCAACGAGTGTTGTCCTGTCTCGTCTTCTTTATATTATTGCCAAGAAGCTGCAACTGAATAAAGCTGAGCTTCAACCTTCAGTTCCAAATTACCATTTTTAAAAAAGCAATTGGCTGTTCCGGCCTACTAAAGGTGTCTGTCTGCCCCTGCCTGGTGTTGTCCTCAACTGAATAAAGCTGAGCTTCAACCTTCTGTTCCAAATTACCATTTTTAAAAATGCAATTGGCTGTTCCGGCCTACTAAAGGTGTCTGTCTGCCCCTGCCTGGTGTTGTCCTCAACTGAATAAAGCTGAGCCTCAACCTTCTGTTCCAAATTACCATTTTTAAAAATGCAATTGGCTGTTCCGGCCTACTAAAGGTGAATGTCTGCCCCTGCCTGGTGTTGTCCTCAACTGAATAAAGCTGAGCCTCAACCTTCTGTTCCAAATTACCATTTTTAAAAATGCAATTGGCTGTTCCGGCCTACTAAAGGTGAATGTCTGCCCCTGCCTGGTGTTGTCCTCAACTGAATAAAGCTGAGCTTCTACCTTCAGTTCCAAATTACCATTTTTAAAAATGCAATTGGCTGTTCCGGCCTACTAAAGGTGTCTGTCTGCCCCTGCCTGGTGTTGTCCTCAACTGAACAAAGCTGAGCTTCCACATTCTGGCTTTCGCCCTATACTATCAGATATTAAACTGCATTTGGCCTACTAGTGTGGTTATGCCCTTGAAACAGTGTCTGCTGCTCTTGGGTTTGCTACTCCACTGAACAAAGCAATGCCGCCTGTTTAGTCCTGTTACCAATTTTGAACTGCATTTAGCCTACTTTATTCTTTGGCCCTATATCTGTTTCCTCCTCATCCTGCCCATTGCCCAGCCACTGCTAGATGAGTCTGCTGGTACATTGACCTAGACCACTACATTCCCCTTATACTCTACACAGCCAGAATCTGACCCTGCTGAAAGTAAGGTTCCCCTTCCCGCATGTTATACCACCTTACACAGGGACAGAGAGGAAGGTGCAGATGAAAGTGCAGGTTCCTTCATCAGGTGGGGGGGCATACTCGTTGGCGACGTCACTGGCACAGGGCCCCTCAGAGTACGCAAAAGTGTCGCTGCTGGTGGGAGGCGCCCCCGCCATGCAAACACACATCGCTGTACTTTGAGGGGCCCTGTGCCAGTGCCAATGCGAACGAGTGGGCCCCCCCTGCTTGCTCAGGATCACAGCACTTGCAACGTTGAAATACTTACCTTTCCCTGCAACACCGCCGTGACGTAGTCCGCATTTCCTGGGCCCACGAAAAACTTGAGCCGGCCCTACTCCCCCCACAACTTTTGCCAAATGACCCCCAATTCCCTATGCCCAACTATTATTATAAAGTTAATTAAGATTGACAAGCTTCAGAAACAAGAATGGATGTTTTTGGCATTAAAATGGGCACTGTAGGTGTTTTCCTGGCCTCCACTCACTTCCGACTATGCTTCCCCATTGACTTGCATTGGGTTTCGTGTTTCGGTCGATCCCCGACTTTTAGCGATAATCGGCCGACTGCACTCGACTCGACTCTGGACAAAATCGGGTTTCACAAAACCCGACTCGATCTTAAAAAAATGAAAGTCGCTCAACTCTAGTGATGAGCGACTGTACTCGTTGCTCGGGTTTTCCTGAGCACGCTCTGGTGACCTCCGAGTATTTATGACTGCTCGGAGATTTAGTTTTCATCGCAGCAGCTGAATTATTTACAGCTACAGCCTGCTTTATTACATGTGGGGATTCCCTAGCAACCAGGCAACCCCCACATGTACTCAGCCTGGCTACTAGCTGTAACTCATTCAGCTGCCATGATGAAAACTAAATCTCCGAGCAGTCATAAATACTCGGAGGTCACCAGAGCGTGCTCGGGAAAACCCGAGCAGCAAGTACACTCGCTCATCACTACTTAGCATATTAACTTATTTTTTATTAAAAAATATAACACATTTCAGATGAATCTAGCCTTCCTCAGGTGTCGATCAAATATACGACACCAGAGGGAGGCTGGATGCAGCCAAAATGTATTGTGTTTTTTAATAAAAAGTATTTTTATATATATATTTCATTTTCAACTTGTTCAATTTACCCTTCTTTATCAACATGGGAGTGCATTTCATCTGGTTTTTCTACCTCATTAACAGGTGCTCGAAGTCTCTATGAAGGAAACGACTACAGTATACCAGTTTGGATGCACCCATTGAATTTCACCATAGGGTATTTTAGAATCATAGAATGTTAGAGTTGGAAGGGACCTCCAGGGTCATTGTGTCATACCCCCTGCTCAATGCAGGATTCACTAAACTATCTCAGAGAGATGTCTGTTTAGCCTTTTTTTGAAGACTTCCATTGAAGGAGAACTCAACACCTCTCATTGCAGCCTGTTGCACTCATTGATCACCCTCACTGTCAAAAAGTTTTTTCTAATTTCTAATCTGTATCTTCTCCCTGTCAGTTTAATTTAATTGCTTCTCATGTTTCCAACTGCAAACAAGAATAAGGATGATCTCTCTACACTGTTACATCCCTTCAGATATTTGTAGACAGCTATTAAGTCTCCTCATAGCCTTTCTTTCTGCAAGCTAAACATTCCCAAATCTTTTAACTCTTCCTCGTGGGAAATACTTTGCCATCCGATTGTCACGGCTCCTGCCGCCCCGCCTGCTGCTCCGCCCCCCGCTCTCCAACATACTTACCCTCTCCAGCGCGCTCCTCCTGCTGGCGCGCGTTCTTCCTTCTTCTCCTCCTAATTCACCGCAGCTTCCTGGTGTCCGTCGGGTGCGTGTGTGCACTCCATCTCCCTCTGTGCACGTGCATTTCTTCTCTGATATACTGGCGCGCCGCTTCTCCTCTCTTTGACCCTGGAGGACCCTGACCTGGAAGTCCTTCTGTGTCTCTTCTTTTTAAGGTAACTCTTCCTCTGCCTCCTTGCCTGATTGTCATTTGTCCTCATTTGACCCAGGTCCCTTCATATGTTGCTCTGTCCTGTGCGTCTGTCATACCCTGCCTGTCCTGTGTTTCCGCCATACCCTGCCTGACCTGTGTTTCCATCATATCCAGTCCGTCATGGGCATCCACCATATCCTGTCTATCCTTAGTCTCAGTCACTGCCAGTCTGTCCTGTGTCTCCATCATAGCCAGTTCAGTGTCTTTTCCGCTCCTACTTTCTGTCCCCGGGTATTAGCTTCTGCGGCAATAGTCTCCCTTGGGCCTGCCCCTAACACTCCCTGTATTGGGGATGGTCCACCAGGCCAGCTCACCCTTGGGAGGTTCGTTATTGTGGTTCTGCAGGTTCACTTTAGGAGTTCGGAAAGAACTGACAGTACAATCAGGCCATGGACCCTGCTGGTACCCCGACTCCTACCCAAAAGGAACTACTGTTCATCCGGGAGAACCAGTCTAGAATCATGTCCTTCTTGAAATCCATGGAGTCTCGTCTCTCGTTTTTGCAGGCCTCTGACCCTGGGAGTGCTCCACAGCTGGCAGGTCTCCAACAGGAGCTTGCTCAGCAGCGTGACACTCAAGCCCACATCCTTAATTTTATGGCATCCATGGATGATCGTCTTCGTGTCCTCCAGTCTCCTGCTCCTGTTTCCTCTCAGTCCTCGGCCCCTCACCCACCAACTCGCCTGGCTAAACCACCTCATTACAGTGGGGATCCTAAATTATGTAGGGGGTTTCTGAACCAGTGCCAACTCCATTTTGAGTTGCTCCCTATGCAGTATGCTACTGACTGAGCTAAGGTGGCCTTTGTAATTTCCCACTTAGAGGGAGAGGCTTTAGCTTGGGTAAACCCTCTCTGGGAGTGAGATGACCCTCTTGTCTCTCAACTATTCATCTTTTTAGTTACTTTTCGTAAAGCATTCGATGAACCGGGTCGTTTGGCCTCTACCACCGAGTCTCTTTTTACCCTTCACCAGGGTTCTCTTTCTGTGGGTCAATATGCCATTCGGTTTCATACACTTTCATCTGAATTAGGATGGAACAGTGAGGCATTGATGGGAGCCTTTTGGCGAGGGCTCTCGTCTTGAATTAAGGACGAATTGGCAGGTCAGGATACTCCGACTTCCTTGGAAGATCTTATATCCCTGGCAACCCGCATAGACTTACGTTTCCAAGAGCGTACCCGAGAATCCGCTAGGGAAAGGAGAGTTCCTCATCTTCCTTTGGCTACTCTGAGTCCTTCCCATCCACCTCCTGTGACCACTTCTGCTGTTTCTGTCCCAGAGACCATGCAGGAGGATTGTCTCAAACCGGCGGAACAGAGCCGGAAGGAGAGGCTGGCTCAAGGTCTGTTTCTATTGTGGCAATGCGGCTCATCTTTTGTGTTCCTGTCCTTTGAGGACGGCAAACGCCTCAACCTAGGACAGGTAAGAGATTTCTCCCTAGGTATCCCTGAACCCTCTCAACCCCTCACTCGTTCAGTTCTTTTGCATTTGGGTAATAAGCATTTTCTGATTTTGCTTACATAGATTCCGGGGCGGAATTTCATCCAACTCGAGGCAGTTAGAAGGTTGCGGATTCCGGTCAGATCCCTGGAGACTCCTCAACAGATTGCGTCGGTCGATGGCCAACCTCTGTGGGAGTCCATTACCTTGGTTGGAGTTGGAACTCCAAATTGTAATCCTGCACTGGGAGAAGATCATCTTCTATGTGCTGCGCTCCTTGTCCCATATTATTTTGCTTGGTCTTCCTTGGTTTAGGACTCACTAGTCTTGTCTTGACTGGTGGTCTGGTGAAATCCTGCGATGGGGACTCTTCTGTCAGAGTAACTGCCTGCTTCCTATTCAGCCAAGAAAACCTCCTCATCCAGTTTCTGTGCCTGCTAACTTACCTTCCTCATATTTGTTTTTCTTGGATGTCTTCGACAAGAAAGAAGCAGAGATCCTGCCTCCACATCGACCATACGACTGCCCAATCGATCTTGTACCAGGATCCACTCCACCCCGGGGTCGTATCTATCCGTTGTCTCCAACTGAGACCCAGGCCATGACTGAATATGTCCAGGAAAATGTGGCTAAAGGCTTTAATCACAAGTCCTCCTCTCCTGCAGGTGCTGGTTTTTTCTTCTTAAAGAAGAAGGATGGATCCCTCCGTCCATGTATTGACTACCGAGGCCTCAACAATCTCACCATCAGAAACAAGTATGCTCTACCACGAATTTTCACGAAATTGGATCTTCTCGGAGCTTACAACCTAATCTGTATTCTTTCTGGAGATGAGTGGAAAACTGTCTTTAACACCCGAGACGGCCACTATGAGTATCTAGTAATGCCTTTCGGCCTGTGTAATGCTCCAGCGGTGTTCCAGGAGTTTGTGAATGATGTCTTCCGGGATCTACTCAACTCCTGTGTGGTGGTATATTTGTACAACATTCTTGTGTTTTCTTCGGATCTTGCTTCCCACAGGAGAGATGTCTGCCAAGTCCTATCTCGTCTAAGACAGAATCATCTTTATGCCAAACTCGTGAAGTGTGTCTTTGAACAATCTTCATTACCGATCCTCGGCTATGTCATCTCTGACTCAGGCTTATGGATGGATCCGGATAAAGTGTCTGCTGTTCTTAACTGGCCACATCCTCAAGGGGTAAAAGCAATTCAATGCTTTCTCGTGTTCGCAAATTACTACCGGCAGTTTATTCCACATTTCTCTACTCTGGTCTCCTCAATTTCTGCCTTGACTCGCAAAAGGTCCAATCTTCACATCTGAACTTCGGAGGCTGAAGAAGCATTTCGAGCCTTTGCTTATGCTCCTGTACTTCATTGTCCTGAGGTCAACAAGCCTTTCACCCTTGAGGTAGATGCTTCTGACATTGGCGTTGGTGCGGTACTTTCCCAGAGATCATCTTCCGGACAACTGGCTACTTGTGGTTTCTTTTCCAAAATCTTCTCTGTCTCGGAGAGAAATTATGCCATTGGCAACAAAGAACTATTGGCCATCAAGTTGGTGCTGGAGGAGTGGCGGTATTTGCTGGAGGGAGCTGTTCACCCTTTCAAGATCTATACTGCCACAAGAATCTGGAATACATCCATTCTGCGCAAAGACTAAATCCCCGACAGGCCAGATGGTCGTTATTCTTTGCCCGTTTTGACTTTGAATTACATTTCCATCCTGGCAACAAAAACTTCAAAGCTTATGCCTTGTCCAGATCTTTTCTTGCATCCGATGTTGAAGAAGAACCTCAACATATCATGGATCCCAGCAAGATCATTCTAGTAGCTCCGATCAGCATGTTTTCCTTACCTCCTGGTAAGACCTTCATCCAGGCTAACAAGAGGTCTTGAGTTCTACGTTGGGGTCATGCCTCCAAATTAGCAGGCCATGTAGGGTACAAGAAGACACTCGCTCTCATCACACACTATTATTGGTGGCCGTCTCTCCTACAAGACGTCTGAAGTTTTGTCACCTCATGTCCTTCTTGTGCAAGGAACAAGGTTCTTAGACATTTGCTTTCCAGTCTCTTGCATCCACTTCCAGTTCCTTCGGCTCCCTGGCAACACATCGCCATGGATTTTATTACTGATCTTCCTTGCTCTTCTGGACATTCAGTCATTTTTGTAGTTGTGGATCGATTTTCCAAGATGGCTCATTTTGTCCCTTTGCCTGGTTTAACTTCTGCTCCAGGGTTGGCAAGAATCTTCATAGCTCATATCTTCCGGATTTACGGTTTTCCTCTACACATCGTCTCTGATAGAGGAGTCCAGTTCACCTCTCGATTCTGGCGCGCTCTATGCAAGCTGATGAATGTTACTTTGGATTTCTCTACTGCTTACCATCCACAGACCAACGGAAAAACTGAGCGCACTAACCAAATTCTAATGACCTATCTCCATCATTTCTCCAACGGTCATCATAATAACTGGGCTGATTTGCTTCCGTGGGCCGAGTTCATGTACAATAAACATATCAATGACTCTTCTTCCAAATCTCCCTTCTTCATCATTTATGGGCAACATTCTGGAGTTCCTCTGTCAGTGCTTCCTGTCTCGGGTGTGCCAGCGGCCGATCTTCTGTCCGAGGAGTTCTCCAGGGTCTGGCAGGAGACCAAAATCACTCTTGAACAGGCACAGGTCAGGATTAAGAGACATGCCTTTAAGAGATGCCTGGATCCTCCATCATATCAGCCAGATGATAAGATCTCATTGTCTTCCAGGTTCATTCGTCTTAAGATTCCTTCATATAAATTGGGTCCTCGGTACATTGATCCTTTCGAGGTTTTGGCTCGTATTAACGATGTTGCCTACAAATTGAAATTGCCCGCTTCACTTCGCATACCCAACTCTTTTCATGTTTCCCTTCTGAAAGCAGTCGTTTTCAATCAGTTCCATGCTTCTCCTGCTCAAACTCCTTTGCTGGTTTCTGACCCGGATATCTTTGAGGTTAAAGATATTTTTGCCATGAAAAACTCTAGAGGTAAAACTCTCTTTTTGGTTGATTGGAAAGGTTTTGGTCCCAAGGAGAGGTCGTGGGAACCCCGTGAAAACATACAGTCTCCTCGTATTTTAGCCAGATTCCTTTCTGGTCTTAGAAAGAGGGGGAGTAAGGGGAAGGATACTGTCACGGTGCCGCTCAGCACCGCCGGTCCTGCCGCCCCACCTGCCGCTCCGCCCCCTGCTCGCCGACATACTTACCCTCTCCGGCGCGCTCCTCCTGCAGGTGCACGTTCTTCCTTCTTCTCCTCCTGATTCACCGCAGCTTCCTGGTGTCCGTCGGGTGTGCGTGCACACTCCATCTCCCTCGGCGCACGTGCATTTCTTCTTTGATATACTGGCGCGCCGCTTCTCCTCTCTTTGACCCTGGAGAACCCTGACCTGGAAGTCCTTCTGCGTCTCTTCTATTTAAGGTACCTCTTCCACTGCCTCCTTGCCTGATTGTCATTTGTCCTCATTTGACCCAGATCCCTTCATACCTTGCTCTGTCCTGTGCGTCCGTCATACCCTGCCTGCCCTGTGTTTCTGCCATACCTTGCTCTGTCCTGTGCATCCATCATACCCTGCCTGTCCTGTGTTTCCACCATACCCTGCCTGTCCTGTGTTTCCACCATACCCTGCCTGACCTGTGTTTCCACCATATCCAGTCCGTTCAGGGCATCCGCCATATCCTGCCTATCCTTAGTCTCAGTCTCTGCCAGTCTAGTCTCCTTGGGCCTGCCCCTAACACTCCCTGTATTGGAGTGGTCCACCAGGCCAGCTCACCCTTGGGAGGTTCATTGTCGTGGTTCTGCGGGTTCACTTTAGGAGCTCCAAAAGAACTGACACCGATCACCATCTTGGAAGCTCTTCTCTGAACTTGCTCCAGTTTTTCAATGTCTTTTTAAAAATATGATGCCCGTAACTGGACACAGTACTCCAGATGTGGCCTGACCAAGGTAGAGTAGAGGGAAATAATTACTTCACGTGATCTAGACTTTAGACTCTTTACATCCCAGAAACATATTTGCTTTTTTGCTGCTGCATCACGCTGTTGACTCATGTGCAGTCTCTGATCTATTAATATGCCCATCTTTTTCACACTTGCTGTTGCTTAGTTCTATTCCTCCTGTTTTGTAGATATCATTTTAATTTTTCTTGCCCATATGTAGAATCTTCCATTTCTCCCTGTTAAATGACATTCTATTATTCACTATCCATTGTTCTATCTTATCTAGATCCTTCTGAATCCTTTCTCTCTCTTATGTTGTGTTAGCTATCTCTCCTAGACTAGCATTGTCTGCAAATTTGATTAGTCTGCCTTCAGTTACCTTGTCTAGATCATTTATAAAAATGTTGAACACTGGGGACAGTACAGTGCCTTGTGGTACCCCACTTGAAACACTCTTCCAATTGGATGTGCAACCATTTATAACCACTGTTTGAATATGATCACTAGTTATGAATTCATGTAACCGTAGCCTTGATAATCCCATAATTGGTCATTTTTTCAAAAAGGATAGTATGAGATACTTTATCAAATATTTTGTTGAAGTCAAGATACACTATATCTACCGCATTTCTCTGATCCACCCAGTCAGCAATTCCTAATACTCGAATGCTTGTTTTAAGTAATGAGTATAATGAGAGTCAATAGGAGGCCATGTTTTTTTCCAGCAGACTCTACAAAGAGGTCTAGGGGGCAGTGAAATGGATAGGAAAAGTGCTGAATGGAAGGAGAGCAGCATAGGGAAGACCCCATGAAGCATCACTGACTCCAAGATCGATACTGAGATTATTGGAGTCACACTTTTATTCCACTTTAAGGAGTGACAATGAAACATTCCAAAATTGATGAGGAATTGCATTTTACAGGAAAAAAATGTTAAGAAACATTTTTTCTGTATAATGACTTGGAAATAAAGCAACATTTACAGTAAAAATGATTTTTTTAAAATTATTTAAGTAAACCAAAATTGCATTTTTGATTAAAGAAATAGGAAATTTCAGTTAAATTTATGAAGGAATCAAGAACTGCCAAAATTAGAGACTCAGAGGGACTCAGATACACCCTTAATTAGACATAAGGAAGGGAATAATACACATTCTGTTCAAATTGTCATGTATTGGCACTCCCAGATAAATAAAGGCTATGCACCAAGTGCAAATCCTGCCAAACATTACAAGCAGGGTCATCCATACACCCTTGAAGGTACCGACTGTATTGCCTCATTCAAATATTGTGAACAACGTGTAGTTGTACTCCTAGAGTCATAAAGGCGTTGCACAAAGTTCAAAGCCAGGAAAAATAAGTAGATAAGTAGGCTCCTCGGAGTAACCTAGTGAGGAATCACTAGGCTACTGAGACTCAAGATAGTGAGAGCAAGGAGGATCAGGGTAAGGATTAAGTGATCCAGACTATAAGCTAGTGAGACTGGACCATGTGGAAGACTGTGTAGCGCTGTCAAGCCTGCTGGAAGCATTATCTGCTATCCAACCAACCACCTGTTCGCACTGCTCTGACTTCAAAACTTGTGTATCATGCCTCCCTGCAAAATGGACAAGAAGCTATGTGTCATGGATGGGCATGTTTCTTATGCTCCAGAGTAGTTGCACCTGCCCCATGTCATCAGTATCTGCAGGCACCATCATGAGCACTTCTACTTCCCCATCCCTTACCGCACACCTTAAGCATTTTGTAATTGCTAGGTCTTTTGAAACCAAATTTATTTTTAATAAAAGAAAAAAATTAGTCACCTGCAGCAGTCAAAGTGTTTTTTGGGAGTTTAATACCACCGTAATGTAACAGAAAGGACGCAAAAGTGTGTGGATGACAATCAAATAAAATCCATAAAAATAATTCAAAGCTTTTTTGGAGTGTTACATGCCACATAATTTTTTAACCTTTTTTTTCATTTTTATACATCAAAGAAATGTACCACAAAATAGTGTATGGATAAGAACTGTAATCATGGCAATTTTTTTAACACTCTTTTGGAGTGTTAGATATCACAGAAATGTACCCGTGACCACGGAATAATGTATGGGTGATAAATAGTGTTGAGCGATACCGTCCGATACTTGAAAGTATCGGTATCGGAAAGTATCGACCGATACCGGCAAAGTATCGGATCCAATCCGATACCGATACCCGATACCAATACAAGTCAATGGGACTCAAGTATCGGACGGTATCCCTGATGGTTCCCAGGGTCTGAAGGAGAGGAAACTCTCCTTCAGGCCCTGGGAACCATATTAATGTGTAAAATAAAGAATTAAAATAAAAAATATTGCTATACTCACCTCTCCGAGGGAACCGGCAGCGTTGTTTGCTTAAAATGCGTGCTTTTCCTTCCTTCCGTGACGTCACGGCTTCTGATTGGTCGCGTGCCGCCCATGTGGCCGCGACGCGACCAATCACAGCAAGCCGTGACGTAATTTTCAGGTCCTTCTAGGCATTCAGTATTTTAAAATTACGTTCCGGCTTTGTGATTGGTCGCGTCGCGGTCACATGGGCGACGCGACCAATCACAAGCCGTGACGTCACGGGAGGCTGGACACGCGCGCATTTTAAAATGCGCGCGTCTCCTGCCTCCCGTGACGTCACGGCTTGTGATTGGTCGCGTCGCCCATGTGACCCGCGACGCGACCAATCACAAAGCCGGAACGTAATTTTAAAATACTGAATGCCTAGAAGGACCTGAAAATTATGTCACGGCTTGCTGTGATTGGTCGCGTCGCGGCCACATGGGCGGCACGCGACCAATCAGAAGCCGTGACGTCACGGAAGGAAGGAAAAGCGCGCATTTTAAGCAAACAACGCTGCCAGTTCCCTCGGTGAGGTCCAGGCTGCGTCGGAGAGGTGAGTATAGCAATATTTTTTATTTTAATTCTTTATTTTACACAATAATGTTGTTTCGATACCGATACCCGATA